>NW_026117727.1:322448-644896 GCF_001640805.2 Lates calcarifer
TCTACTGCCATATTCTGCATTAAAAGGAAAACTAACCTGCTTAGTGTGTAACAATGACTCTCTTATCTCAAGATAGCAAGATCATCATTGTCAGCTATTGGAGAGGTCTTATCTTATTTTTTCCTCCCA
This sequence comes from Lates calcarifer, assembly GCF_001640805.2. Classification (NCBI taxonomy): domain Eukaryota; kingdom Metazoa; phylum Chordata; class Actinopteri; family Centropomidae; genus Lates; species Lates calcarifer. Next base: position 322,578 of record NW_026117727.1, read on the forward strand.
GTAATCATGACTTCAGTGTGACATTATATGACACAGGCTTCTGCACTTTGCAGTCTGCTGAAGTGAATTTCCTCATGGACTCACTCCTGGACACAAAGCGAAGTTAAGAAGAGATCCTAATATTCCAGCCATCATAGAACTAGATGATATGGTAACTTATCACAACTGTTCCTCTGTTCAAGGCCAATAAATGTAACTAACTATGAGAGAATTCAAAGTTGGAATCATATGACGAAGTGGATCATATGAGGAAACAAACTAATATTTTCAGTAACCACAGCTTTTGACTATGAGTCATCCACTTCTGACTCATGTGGAAAAGCCTCTTCTCAGAAAAAAAAAAAAAAATGATTTGGATCTGAGAGATAATTTCTGTATTGATGTCAAGTGAGCAGCATTAGAGCAGATTTATCATGCATTTCACCACAGCTGAAAAATTCTGATGGTGTTTTTATACAGCAGTGGGATTAAAACCATAAAGTGTGAAACAGTGATAGATGGCTCCCTTTTGAATTACTACTGTAGGGAGAATCTAATGTAGTAGATGGGAGCACTTAGCTGACAGAAACAATATCAAATGTTACATGCTACGGTATGCTACATCCAAACTGGTTTGAATTTGAAGGACAAAGATGTGTCCACAGGATGCAGCACCGTCTGCTGCATCCTCCTTGGTATGCATTGCTACACTTGTGTACACAGTAATACATGAATTCCCCATTCCCTGAGGTGAGTACAGCCAAACAGTAAAACTACAATACTTTACTAGACAGTAAAAATGTTTGCTCCTCTCTCTTTTGTATGCAGTTTTTGGCCTTATTTTTAAGATATGCACTTTGACTGAAGTAGAACTATATGCAAGCATGTGTGGCTCAGAATCTTTGGTAGGTCATCATTAATCAGTCCAGTGGAATAAAGTCTAGGGGAAGGCTAACACCAGTTTTAACCCCCTAAAGCTGCATTTTTGTCAGCATGACTGGCAACATTTAAAGGTAGAGTAAGCAATCCAAAGCAAATATATTAAAAGATCTCAAAGCACAAGGATTTATGGCTATCAGGGACAAATGATAAACACTGTGGTGTAACAATATGAACCAAGATGAAACTTGGAGTAAAGATGAACTGTACAGGAATGGCACCACAATAGCATTCGGGTTGAATAAGAGCAGAAGTACATCAGACAAAGGAAGGTCAGATAAGTACTCTGCAAGGATATCAAAGTCAGGAAGAAAAATGATGACTGATGATATATCTGCATGTGACAAACAAGCAGATGTTGTGTCCTGAGTGTCAGCTGAAGTCGTCTGGGCCCAGCCTCGGATTTGGAAAACCAAACAGGAACACCATCTCTAAAAGGCCCTTTCCTTCTCACAATCAAACAAGTATGCGATAGTTGCTATTTTTAGATGGCTCTCCCCTTCTCTTTCTCTGTCTCCATAAGCCCTTTGTTACCTCACTCTGTTTCCCTCCTCCTCTCTCCCTTCCTCCCCATTTTGTCATCAAGTTCTCATCAGTGTCTTGACCGTGTTGCCTGACATGTACACCACCCCTACACACTGTACCAAAGAAAAAAAAAAAAACACTCCAGCAAAAAGCTCTGCTCCCAGCTGTAACAATGTTAGACACAATCTGGCCTGTAAACTGAGCTGAGGGTATTTCTGGCTCACATGTCCATATAAGGACCTGGATCGACCTGTGTGAGAAGAAGAGGTTCACTCCTGATGAATTTACATGCAAAACACTGGGAGCTGATCGCTCCCATGCCGCTGGTAAAATGTGAACTTTACACTGTTGCAGATCTGGTTTAAATCTTTTGAGGGCAAAACATCCAGAGTAGCTCATTTGTAAATTACTTGGATAAAATTGTGATTGCAGTGAAATCAGATGGCAGTCTGATAATGTGGTTCTGATCGACATGTGGGGAGTGTGAAGGCAAAAGGTGTTTTGGTTGGTGTTGGAGAGTGCAGCATAGAAGAAGAGGATGAGAGAAATCTGTTCTGACAGATTGTTTGTGAGATTTTCTTTCCACTGTCCAAGATCATGATTCCTTTGAAGGTCATTTATACTTAAGTGCTAGAGTTGCAGGCAACTTGGCTTCTTTTAGTCTCTTGAACATACTTTGCCTCTTATCTGAAAGGCTTCATCAGAGACCAAATAACTACTCCACTGGCACAGCATAGGAGGGCCAGCACATCAGGACAAGACTCAGCTGTACATCTACACCTAAAAAAGAAGGAGGTCTCTTTTGAGGATACTAATGTCTACATCTTGGACATAGAGGACAGATGGCTGGAGAGAGCAGTGACGGAGGCCATTTATGTCCATCTGGAACATCCATCATTAAACAGTGGTGGTGGCTTACGACACCATTTTATCAGCGACCTATAACACAAACAACTTAACGCCCATTTACACCTCAAACCCATGTGATCCCAATGACTCACATGACGACAGGGTGGGTCAAGGACTGAAGACCACCTCCAAGGTGACAGACCCACCAAGGGTTAAATACCTGGGCCTTCCTGGACCAACTTTTAGAACTGCTGAAGCCTTTCGGATGAGAGGTGAAATGTCCAGTTGCCTTCAACTCTAGCACTTAAGAGTAACGTGACCTGGATGACTGAGAACCTACACAGTCATTTATACTTTTGGCTTTAAGCTTCAGTGATTTAAGTGTGAGATGTATCCCTTGGTATAGTGACCACTTGCAGGGTTAGTTGGTGAACTGCGGTGGTTGGTGAGCCAACTGGTAACAAGCCTTGTCCATGACTTTAGCACACTGTAGGTTTCCTATGCCAACTCTGAAAAAGTCAAAACCTACTTTTCTACCAGTTGAATACTAGCAGACAGTGGACCTCTGAGAGACCAGTAATGTACAGAGGTCAGCTGGCTAACCAGTAACATGCTAGCATGTGCTGGCCACAATAGCCCACCAGCCAAGGTTGCTATTTTCCTGTTAGAATTAAGAAATAATGAAATGAGAAGAGGAAGATGATGGAGCAGTAAGGGAGTTGGGAGGGTGTGTAGGGTGTGTAGGGTGTGGTGGGGTTAGGAGGACACGATGCAGAGTGAATTTTCCTGGTGGGTGGAGGAGCTGGGAGGAGGGAGGAACAAGGCTGTGACTGGTTCCACACAAGAAGGCGGGGGTAAGAGGAGGTTAGCATGGAGAGTTGGGGATGCCTGTGCTATGAATCAGCTGTCTAAATATGGTCTCTGCTCTTCATTGCAACACACCCATCCACTCCCTTTACAAAGTGCATGGATATCGCCTCTTCTTCAAGTTCATCTTTCAGTCCTACTCTCCCACATATATTATTCCAACCTCTCTACACAGTATGTTTTTCTCTCAGCTTATCAGTCTCTAATGTCGGTGGCAGAGATGTGCACAGGTACATTCTGGGGAAGGTGGGTATATCCCTGGTCTTCACAGTCATTGTCCCTAAATCCCAACAGAATGTGAGGCATTAAACCAAGTAATCCGGGGTATTATATCAGGCCATGTCTAAAGGCTAAATTCTTAATAGCTGTTCAGAGGCAGTGAGAAAAGCCTGCTGCAAGGTAAATGCAATCAACTGTACTAATAGGGGTCATCTCACAGGCAATCATGGGTGTTGCACTCATTTGTAGACAAGAGTGACAGAAGTAATAGTGATTTGAAGAATGAAAAAAGTTCAAACCCTGTCTCAAAGTTCAAACCAAAATGACATATTAATGATCTGTTTATGAAAATGATTTGAATTGTCAAACCAACAACAGCTTTCAGATTTGAAAATACTGCAACACCTGTTTCTAATGAATTTGAACAACCTATGACTAAGACCCCTGTGAGAACCAGCTTTGGGGATGTGTTGTTAGCACAATATTCTCAAGGGATGTAAATAAACTTAAAATGATCCATTTATTGGTCTGCCCAATAATTGACTTGTAGATTAATCAATGCAAGTTAAATCTCATTGATAAGTGAGTTCTGGCCACTTCACAGAAAACACAATGTTGACATAAGGGCTGACTCAAAGTGTCAAATCTTCACTTGTTGCCATGGTAATCAATGTTCAAATTAGCATTTGAATGCTTATTATTATTATTATTATTATTATTATGTGTTTCCTGCGTATATGGTGTTTCATTGTTTTGAAACAGTGACAATAAAGATCTATTCTATTCTATTATTAAATATATGTTACCTCAAAAATTGCATGAAGCCCATGAACAACATTATTCATCATGCATCAGCATTCATTATAGTATACAGCGCATGTTATTTTAAAGGACATGATCCTTTGACAGGGTCACAATTTACAATCAGCTAGCAAGATCTAGAGTCAAGAGTCTGCAATAACTAAGTGCAGTAACTAATATTTCCATCACTCTGTTGTGGCCCCTCTGTTTCTCTCTCACACACAGTGGGGTAGAGTTGTCATATTGGATCCTCAGTAAGTGCAGTACGTTCTGTTCTCTGACACCATATGGACTCATCTGTTAAGGAACTGAACACAGATGTAAAGGAGTAAATCTCAGGCTTACTGGACACTGAGGCTTATATGAACTAGACACACACACACACACCTGGACAAAAACCCACCTGCATGCAAACGCACTCCCAGTGGAGGACAGCTGCCACTGATTAGTTTCCAATTAGACATCATACAGTAGCCTGAGCAGGACCAACATACCACTGACGTCATGGAGTATTGTTTGCATTGTTGGCATTAATCACATGTGGTTTTGGTTTGGGTTTGACTGATCTTATTTTGACTGGTAGAGATGATTTGTGCCAGAATGAAATATAATGTAATCTGACTTAAGTCATGCCAAAAAAAAATCCTATATGGTAAAACTCTACTGAAACCAGGGGGAAACATATTCATGCATAGTTGTGAGGAATGAGGTCTCTAAGTTTTAGGGTTTAATGAATATGTATTTAAGTGCATATATTCATATTTATCAGTCTGGGGTCAATGACATTGCTCTTTCACGAGGAAACAAGATGAATAAAATCATGAATTCTATCATTTAAGTCAGGACCACAGGGGGTGAGCTGTCCCTATATAACTGTAAACACTACTCAGCAACAGTGTGTTTTTTATTATCAACTGAGCAACAGGGCAGGGCTTTTCCTCAGGGAGCACAAACAGCTCAAATACAAAACAGGGGTGTCTAAATCTAAACTCCCACTTCACACAGACTGACAAATGAGAAGCACTTTGGAAAAATGTCTGGAATAGATGAGAAAACAGTATCTGTTGATAGACTGCATGTGTCACAAAGCTACAAATAGACTCATAATAAATCACATCCACCCAGCGGAGAAGATTATTACAGTGCATTCAGAAAGTATTCAGACCCCTTCACTTTTTTCACATTTTGGTTAAGTTGCAGCCTTATGCTAAAAGTGTTTTATTATTATTTTTACTCAACGCAAATTTATTAAAAAGGAAAAACAGAAATATCACATTGACTAAATATTCAGACCCTTTATTATGACACTTGAAATTTAGCTCAGGTGCCTCTATTTTAGCTCCTGTCCTTATAGGACCCTTCCAAAAAGTCCAGTCTGCTCTGACTGGTCAGCTGGCCTACACTGTTGTGATTAGTCAACCACTCAGAGTGTGTGTCTGAAATGTTACAAGGTGGCGTTGGTTCTGTCGTACCAATTCGAGCCCTGTCTGAGTCTGGTAGTGAATGTCAGGAAGAACAAGCTGAAGCTGACCGAGACTGAGAAGGACACTTCCCAGTGATTTTTATTTTGAAACGGTATTACGTTAAAGGGTCTGAGTCAACAGGCTGCTGTCTATTTTCCATGCACATCTTCCCCACTGCACTAAGAACACTTTCGACTGAAAATAATTCAACTTTTGTAACACTGCTGTGCTTGTTTAGATCACTTCTCTCTCACCAACCAATCTAAAACAAGAAGGGGCAGGATTTACAGTAACAGCACTGTCAAAATTAGAGTGGTGCAGGGATGACGTATTTTTGTAGGCCAGCCCGGAAGTTAGCATCACCCGGGTTCCCTCAACAAAAAGCCAGTGAGATTTTATTGCAGAAAATGAGCTCAGTGACCAACAAAAGTTTGTGATACATGTTTTTTTCAGCAAGATAATTGTAAGAAATGAACACCACTGTTAAAGCTATAAACATCACGATTGCATGACATCAAGGTCACAGTGATAGTGATACTTTGCAAGACGTTGACAACCTCTGTAGTCTTATTTAGCTACTTGTTAGCAACTGCCTTTTTTAAGACACACAAGATTTTAAAAATCACATGTGGGATATTTTCTGATGTATTTTATGTTGCAGAATAAAACATGAAAATGTCTTGAGCTTGTGCTGAAACTAAAGACTCATTTGAGACATTTAACCAAAAACCCTTTCACTTTGGAATGAGGGGACCGGGAGGGCTAAAATGCTAACTGCGTTTTAGGACTCATTCCTGCACCACTCTGTTTTGATCTAACATTGACGGGTTACCACGATCCGTGAACTTTGGGCTTTTACATGTACAAGAAAAGGGAAAAAAAAAAAAAACATAATGTGGGTACTTTAGTGCAAAGTGTCACTTGCAATTTTTTTTGTCAGGTAAATTTAAAATAAATGTTCCAAATAGAACTCAAACAATATTTGATTTTAGGGTGTATACCAATATTTATACTTAAGAGTTACAAAATTGCGATATTGTTTTTTTAAAAAAACATAAATGCATAACATGAAAACAATTTTTTTGATAACAAACTGAGCAGCGTGTTGAACAGTGTAAAAATGAACCTGTCAGTGCCCTCTGGTGGACAAAGTACGCAAAGGTGACACAATTTCTAAATGACCTGATCATATCTCTTTCATCTCTCCACTGACATTATACACATATAATCAATACACCAGTTTATATGTGCTACAGTAATACTGGTTGATATCACCTGGTTGATACACTGGTTTAGTTCTAATAATGTAAACATACTTAAACCTTTAAGCAGATTGACAGCAGTATGAAAATTGCAGCCTAGTTTCTTTTTGTTTGTGTTTCAGTGATTTTATTTAGAGAACCAACACAAACTACTGCAACTACCTCTGCTGCTGCACATATCTCTGTACAACAACAGCATTTCAATTGTTGTGAGTGGAGTTATGTGTGCATGGGGGAATAAAGTCGTCACTACTTATGAGTCCTAACAAAGGCCACAAATAAACAGTGTCACAGTTCACTGGGGGTATTGGTGGAGTCCCTGTCGACTGCTGATTTTGAAAGAATCTGCCCTTAAAGGGCAACAGAGTAGCACAGAAAATTGAAAACAGAACACATTGTGGTTTGCGTTTTTAATGAAGATTAATCTGACATTATGTCATAGTTGGCAACTGTAAACAAAGCCAGTGTTTTGAGTTAGTGAGGGAGCCAGAGATAGGCATTTCAGGGGGAGTTTCTCTTGCCAAAGGGCCCAAGAAGTTGGCTAACAAAAACCCAGCCCTTCTGTTTTTCACTGTGTGGTATTTCAGGTAGATTGTATTGGAAACTTGCAAACCTCAGCTTCAAGACTTTATTATACTCTAATTAAAATGCTGATTTATGATCCTTCCAGATTGAGCAACAGTTCAGTCATTAAATTCTCTCAGATGCAACTCTGAGTTCTGCTCATCTGCGGCTCATTATATATAAAATCTTGTGCTGATATGCCAAGACAAGGAAGCCAAATATATTGTGTAAGTACGTTAGGATCATTCACAGTCAGACAGTCTGGGTTGCCTAAGATGGAGCTCTTATTCCACTTGTGCCCAGCCCCTGGTTAGAGACTGAGCGAAACAGAGAGAGGGAGGTCAGTCCAAGCCACGATGTCTGAGTCAAGGGTGGAAACTCTGAATGTTCTCGTACCACTGTGCAAAAAGCTGAAAGCTATTATACATCACACTGCAGCCTCACGGGCTAAAAAAAGAAACCGGACTCCCCTAAACTCCCCTCAAAAAAAAAGAAGAAGAAAAAAACTTGCTCTCTGTCTTCAAGTGAAACATCTGTCCTAAAGAGCTCTCCTCTCTCCTGTCCCTACTCTCTCCTGGCACTTCTCTGCCTGAAGTAGGACCTGGAGCTCACTTGTGGTATTTTCCATCTTTGTATAAAAAAAAGGGGGGGGAATAAGTGAGATGACTTTCCGAATTAACTCCATATGACATGGGCAGCCAGCAAGCTTAGCTCACATGTGAGGGCTTGTGTTCTTCAGTCATATACATGTTGTGCTATGGAAGAAGAAAACCTGGAAGGCACCTGCAGTAGATTCTGCTTATTGATCCAATGTACAGTAGATTTGGGGTGTGGCAGGGCTGCTGTAGAACACTATCTGGGAGTATAACAATCAAAGAAATATTGCACACCCACGATCATCATGTATTTACTGTAGACACAATTTTATAAAAGCTCATCCTGTGATTACTCAAAAAAAGTCACACATACCAAGCTGAAGAATGACTGGAAGCTGTGTTTTTTGATAAGTAGGTGTGAGTAATATATCCGGCAATTGTTTCCATAGGTGTGGATGTGTCTCAACATTCTTTTTTGACAACTTATATTGAATTACGTTTTTGGTTATTAGCATGAAAAAATTATTTGCTTAACATTTACTGTACATATTGGTTGCTGTCCTGACTTGTCATAGCTGCACTCACTCATATTTGATATATTTAATGATGGTTTATTATCCATCATCATAGTTACACCCCCTCGTACAAAAGTTGTAGGGAGGTGGTCAGGGTGGATGGATGGCAGGCAAATCTGCTGGAAAGTGTGATTCATGTCCCTAACCTGTCTGTGGGAAGCATCAGAGCTGCAGCACGTAGACAATAAATATATCATGTGAGTGATTATATGAAGGAGAGAAAGAGAATGTAAAGAGAATGTTTTTGCTCCTGCAGGTTCAATGATGAGATCACTTCAGCACTTTCTAGAAATACTTCAAGGTAGCTTTGAACCACTCCCTGAAATCCTCCGCACCTCAGCAACCTGAGTAACATCTTTACCAAACCGACACTTTCCTGTTCACTTGCATCAAACCACTGCTGATGGAGAATTACTTGGAGAGTGATGTGGGAGTGAGATGACTTTTCACTCACATTCAAGGCGCCTAAAGGTTTGTTTGGGCCACACCCATCCCTAAACCCATGAGGTGTTGTGTATCTTGGATAAATAACCTTAACCTCAAAGACATAAACCACAACCACACACTGATACATGTGTTTCCACACACAGACACTCTCTCACCTGGTAGATCATGACTTTGAAGTTGCGTCTCTTAAGCAGTTCGGCCTCGTTGGTCTCCAGCTTCTTGATCTGGCCTCCTTGCTTCTCCAGGGTGGCTCGCACCGTCTTGACATTCACGCTCACCTTGCGCACCTTCTCCATCATCTTATTAACGCTGTTGGATGTGGTGCTGTGGCTCTTGGCTAGTTTGGTCAGTTCGCCCTGGATGCTGGTCACCGTACGCTCCATCTCTTGCTGCCTGGCCTCGAGCCCGCTCTGGGTCTGCTGGATCTGGTCCACTGCCCCGATGATCTTGTCGAGCAAAGACAGCACCATGACCCCGTTTGCCTGCGGGTCCAGCTTTGCCGCCTCACCCTTGTCTTCAGCAGCATCCCCCTCCGTGCCCATGGTGGACAGCTCTCTCTTGGCTGCGGCAAGGGCATCGTCTTCGTCATCTGAGGGAGGGAGGTTGACCTCGTCGTCTGAGATCTCAGTGAGGGTTTGAGGCTCCAGCTGGGCACTCGAGGATTCCAGTGCTTCCATGGCTGCCATAATGGTGGATGTGTAGTGTACAATCAGCTAATTGACCTTTCTTCACCTCTGTTTCTTCTAGATCCCTTTTCCACCTTTTCTCTCACCTGCTTCTTCTTTTCTTCCCTTCTCTGGACCTCTGTTCTTTTTCCCTCCTACTTCAAAATTCACTTATCTTGCACCAGCATACATGCACTTTGTCGCTCTTTCCCTCTGTCTATCCCGTCTACTTCAAATCCCTGGAATCAGGCCAGTGTGGAGGGGAAGCCAAGCAATGCTGGATGTTACCACATGAGCGTTAGAATGCGAATGCCACACCAGGGAGAGACAACACTCCAGTCAAGCTAAAGCCGCCAGGGTTTTTTCTCTCCAGCACTCCCCCTTTTTTTCCACTGGACTCTCCCCCTCTCTTCAAACCCCTCCCTCATCTCCTAGCTAAATACACACATACAATAGTACAACTCCACCTACAGCTGGAAGGTCCAGCCCTGTGATGATTCAACAACACACCCCCTTGGTCTACCCCTGTCCCATCAGCATGGTTGGAATAGTTAGAGCAGAGCTGTGCTGATCTGCTTGTACACAAGCTCAGGCACAGCAGACGGAGGAATGTAAGGCAGGATCTGTTCCTGTTTCCACTCCTTTCTCCTTTCTATACAGAACAAGTTCATTTTGTCGGAGGGCTGGATTTATAATGGATGACACCAGACAGTACTTGGGTCTCAAGGAAGAGACAAGCTATGACTGGAAACAAGATGATCTTTTGATGAATTCTAGGCACAGTGTTGCTGTAAAAGTTAACATTTTACACTACATTTTTGTTGGGTAACTTGCTACTAAAAGTGAACTGCTTATGTTTTGCTTACCAATAAGTAATAATTCAAAGTCCATTTAGTAGCATGTCTCTGGAATTTTAAACACGATCCCGGTGCCTCCATCAGTGAAGGGTTTAGTCATGAATTTGGTTCTATGATCCATGACAGTACCACTTGCTGATCAAAAACAAATTCTGACTAATATGTATGTATGTAATATCATTTTGTTATGGATATAGCCATGGATATAATTTAATCCATGGTTTCATTTCTCAGAAAACTTACTTTCATACACAGTGCATTCCGAAAGTATTCAGACCCCTTCACTTTCTTCACATTTTGTTATGTTGCAGCCTCATGCTAAAATTGAATTCACATTCATATTTTACTCATCAGTCTATGCTCAATATCCCATAATGATGAAGTGAAAACAGAATTTTAGAATGAATGAAATATTACATCCATTCAGACCCTTTGTTATCATACTTGAAATTTAGCTCAGGTGCCTCACATTTCTCTGGATCTTCTTTGGGATGTTTCTACACCTTGACTGGAGGACCTGTCTGCAGAGCTCTGAGACAGGATTGTGTTGAGGCACAGATCTGAGGAGAGCTACAAAACCAAGAGCTCTGTAACTGACATGGTAGAGTTTCAAACAACCAGGATTCTTCCTAGAACTGGTTGCCTGGCCAAACTGAGCAATCAGGGGAGAAGTGCCATGGTAACTGAGGTGACCATGAACCTGATGAACCTGGCTGAACTCCAGAGATCCTGTGTAGAGATGGAAGAACTTTCCAGAAAGACATGCATAGGTAATATCAGATAAATAATGACTTTTTAAAACTGTGAAACATATTTCAACAACCTTCTCAACTGGACTCCCAAAATAAGAATAAAAATATAGAGCTTGAAAGTAGTATAATAGGTCACCTTTAATTATGGACATCAACAGCTGCAAGAATTAAATATTTTTGGTCAAGATTTTGAAGAGTCATTTTCCATGGAAAATCATTTTCCAAAATGCACCTTTCAGTCATTACATTCAGATCCTATTCCATATGCATGTTAGTGGTGCTCTGCACAGCAAGCCAAAACACTTGGAAAAAACATTCTAATGCATACAAGTTATGAAACCCACATGACTCCCTGCAATAAGGCGGAAAGCTATCTTTGAAAAGCTGTTTCTTGTAGAAGTCTGCCACAGTCATTTCTGTACATTATGGGAGTTCCATGTTTCCAAAATTGCTCACTGGCAGCCTGGCCAGTGTCCTGGTTTAAACCCTGCACCATGTGGAACTGAGAGGGGGTGAAACTCTACTGTGGCTGTTTGTAAGAGGAAAATTTAGACAGGAACTCGTTAGAACTGACTCAACACTTGGCCAGTTGTGAACTGTTCCACCACATCTGGTAGACCTTATTCTCAGGACTTTTAGAGAAGGGGTTTTGGTAATACTTTACTTTACAAGGACTTGGGTGTCATAAGCATCTAACAGTCATGTTAGTTTATGATAATTATCTAATTAGAGCTTGATATGGTACAGACTGTAAAAAATGCATGACTGAATATTAAAGCTGCTATTATGATCAAATTTTATAAGAAATGAAATAACAATATGTAATGTGACAGTTGTTGTTTATTGTAATGAAGCCACAGAGATTTGTCAACTGACTCCACAGCTTGCCTAAGCTCTACAGAAATTCATAGTGTTTATAGTTTGTTCTTTAAAGTCATTGCTTTTGTTTTCTGGCCTGCACCTTTACTCTTGTAGTTCACTCTCATTGCTCACATAGCATTTTCCATGTCCAGGTGGAAATCAAATTTCAGGTAAAGACCATCTCCAATTTCAAAGTCATTCACATTCCAAAACAAAGAAATTCATAACATCAATTAATAGTCCAATTATCCTCACAATTACATGCATAAGCAGGTAAAGGAAAAACAGGAATACAAGGCATTTGTTTACTTCACTGACCTGTCTGTGGGTCAAACATGAGACACATCATGTTTGTGTCTGCATCAAATTAAATTTGAAATAACTTTGGTGAAAATAAATGTCCAAATATGGGTAAAATAATGATGCATACTGCTAAGATCATCATTCAGTGTAATCGTGCACACTCTGATTTTACCAATACATCTTTAAATAAACATGTAAAATAGAAGAACAGGAAGCCATTTTAAAGTCATATTAAAACCTGTCATGTGACAACCTGTGCAGCAAGGTGGATTTATCTCTCTTAGATATCTGAGCATTTCACCTTCTCATGGTGTGGTAACAGAGCAGAGCTAAACTGGAATTAAAGTACAATCACATAATGCCTCTGTCCCAAGTAATTACCCTGCACTGAGCCCTGGGCTGTCCGCTCCCTGATCATACATGGAGCTCTTGTGCTTTATTTATAAGAGGCAAGGCAAAACTACTTTTCTGAGCCTGTCTTCTGTTACAGGTCATAAAAATGTTTGTTTGTTTCCCATTGACATTGATGTTTGAATAAATAAAACTCTCCATTTGCACTGTTGTTGTGCCTAATTCTATGTTTTCATGTTTTTTTCTTATAATACTAACCTTTTGTAGTGATGTGTACATGTCTACCTCAGTGAAGCACTCTGTCATGGCTGTAAAAGACCTGGATCAATTGACGAAATGTTTAGAAGTAAGCCTCCGGTTAGGATTTTCAAAATAATTGCAAAATGACAAATCTATTGACACTTCATACGACGAAAAGTAACTCCGTAGGTGATTAATAGTAAAAAATATATATATATATTTTTAATAAATTGGTATAATTGTAATTTATTGAGTCGATTTCACAAACTGCAAGGTGTTCGTCAGGTAAAGACATCATGCTTTAATTTTGAAATCATGGTAATTTCAGTGATATTTTCCGCTGACTGTGTTAAACTTGACGCAGCATCCTGGACCACAGCACCCAGCATCCAGAAGGTTTTGACAGGCCAGAGGGAAGTGACCAGCTGCAGGTTACACAAGTGAGTAAACGGATGTTTTAAAAAAAAAAAAAAAAAATGTTTCATGTGAAATTAGGTTATTTAAGAGTTTCAGACTCTGTGTCAGCGAAGGAATTATGAACCATAGACCTACGAATCTTGATATTTTGACTTGTGGGCTGTGAGGATGCTGATAATTTGACACCTTATTTCGATGGCGCTTCACGTTCGTTAATGATACATAATCAAATGTACGTTTGTCGCATGAATCGAGTTGGTCTGCCTGGCAATATATTACGACAGCGTCATAACGTTATAGCCCACTATTTCTACTACCATAAACGAGTAAGCCTAAATTATTTTCTGGTTGGGCCTGTAATGCGCCCATATTGTTTGTCTATAACCGGAAAAAAAAACATTAACACATAGCATTTGTCGTTACATGCCATGAATAGTGTGTCACTGATAAAGGTTGACGCATTCAGTGTGTGACAGATGCTCACACTGAGCTGTAGGCCGGACTCCAGCAGCATCATGGCGTCCTTGAGCTGTGAAGGGCAGAGATGCAGCAGGAGAGATGCTGCGACATCAGCGACGCTCTGCTCTTCAGGCTGGATTTGGGGCTTTGAAGCCGCTCTTTGTAATAAATGACTCTTGTTAAGGATATTAATCGTCATGACTTGCAGTTTAGCAGCTTAATATTTAGGACATGTCACTGCTGTTGAGCTAAGGCTTGCGTCCTTGATCAGCAAGCGCCATTTCCCTCCGTATTTAGCTTTAGCATCTTCTAATATTTACCCACCGTAGCCTATATTCATTTGAAATCTGTATGTCTGCTACAATACGTAAACTGTACCGTAGAACAGCATTTTTGTTGCACAGTGATACACTCAGGGCTGATTTAACCTGTTAGTAGGCTCATCCTATTAAATTAAATTAAACTGAGACTATAACTAGCAAGAAAATAATTGGCAGATTAGTAGAAGTATAGTAATGTAAGGTAGAATAAAGCAGAGCCAACTAATGTAGCATAGTATAGTCTGATAGCTGAGGAATAGTATAGTAGTGTAGGGTGGTATAGTACATTGTGTTGTACTGTTGTGCAATCTGTGGTAAAGAACAAAACATTATACGACAATAAAGTGTATTGCTCTAATGTATGTTTAAGGACAACAGCTCCCCCAGAAAATATGAGGTGTTTTATATATATCCTTAGATTTGACCTGTTCACTGTGTAAAAAACCAAACTTATTCCAAAAATGTTGAAATCTAACAGTTTATGTATCTTCCCTGTCCTGTGTTCAGTATTTCTTCATTCTAGTTGAGGTGGAGTGTGGTGGTCATCATGGGAGAATTATTCAGGAGTGAGGAGATGACCCTGGCGCAGCTCTTTCTCCAGTCAGAGGCAGCCTACTGCTGTGTCAGCGAGCTGGGAGAACTGGGCATGGTCCAGTTTAGAGATGTAAGTACAAACGTTCACAAGCTATGCCATGTGTTGGTTGTAGAACGTCTCCGAAAGCAGAAATAATCTCATTCATTAAAATTAAAGCCAGTAAAAACATGAGTGGTCAGAGAGGATGTGAGTACTTGTTTCCTGTCTTTCACAGACTTCAGACTTCACACACACAACATCACACAGTTTTGGTTCATTTTCTCAAGTTCAAAGGGCATGTGGAGACCACAATTTTAACACAGGTGCTACCTCTTAACCCTCTGGAGCCTGCAGTCCCATGGATATAATTTTGCCAAACCTTTTTGAAAAGTCTTTTGTCCTATGAACATAAAAATCATCCTCTAAACCCTTCAACAGTCTACTTTAAAATGTATGTAGTTAAAACTTTGTGAGGGGAATGAAAAGAACAACATGCAGGATTCAGTCTCTGAGTGAGAAAGCAGTTGTTAGGGACACTATTAACACCTCCGTCATCAGCATTCATTCACACTCAGGAAGTCAAACCACATGAAATTTGTGAATAATTTAATCACTTATTTATAGCCAACAACTTTGATTACAAGGTTCAGAGCTCAAAAGTCTTGCCCAGAAATGTTAGAAATGTTTTGCAAGAACACCTGTGAAAATAGGCTTTTTAAAAGTGTATGTTTACCCAGCAGCAGTGCTGCCAAAACTGCATTTTCCAATGATAAGATCACCTTCAAAGCATTACTTAATCCTCCACCACCCACACCAGATACAAACCTTTCAGCTGATAGCTTTGTCTCCTTCTAAAAGGGTGGTGGCCATCAGTTACCAATTCCCTGAACCACTCAGAGACTCAGTTAGGGGTGCAACACTCTCCCTAGTCAGTTTAGTGGGAACAGGGCACCTTCAAGCCAAGCATGTAGCAGTCCTACTACATGCCTCTCTCTGTCTCCTTGATTCAGTGGTGCACCATCCCTCTGACTCAGCCCTATAGCTGAGGGCAAGGTGCAAAAAAGCCTAACATGCAGCAGTCTTCTCTGTTTACCCAGGTCCACTCACACCAACACTGAGATCAAGGGGTCAGAACTCCTTACTTGTAGCTGTCCCACTACATGTCCACTGGACCCCATTCCTACCAACCTCCTTCAAGTCATATCTCCCACCATTGTGCCAGAAATCACACAGGTGATAAATGCTTGACTGGCTTTGGGAACGTCCCAAACTGCACTCAAACAGGCTCGGGTATCACCCCTGCTCAAAAAGCCTTCACTTGACCCTGCTCAAGCTGAGAGCTGTCTGCCGGCCTTGTTACTTCCATTCTTACCTAAGTCTGTAGAAAGGGGGTTTTCAAACAGGTCTCAGAATTCCTCTCATGGATTGACCTCCTCGATCCAAATCAGTTGGGATTGAAGAGTGGCCACTCCACTGAAACAGCTATGTCTGTGACAGAAGCCCTAAGGGTAGGGTTGAGCTGCAGCTCAGTCCATGGTTCTTACCTTGCTGGACCTGGCAACCTTTGGCACAGTGAACCACCACATCCTTTTATCCCTACTCTCTGATATGTGCATCTTAGGTAAAACACGTTCTTGGTTTGAATCCTACCTGACTGGACGTACCCAACTCTTGCTACAGGTCATAGTTACCTCTCTCGACTACTGAAGTGTCCTTTTAGCGAGTCTCCTAGCACGCACAGTGAAATCCTTTAGATGCTTCAGAATGTGGCAGAGTGTTTGGGTCAATCCACTGCTCACTGACCTCCACTGGTTATCCATGGCCACCCAAATCAAACGCAAGTCACTAATGCTGCCTACAGAGTGAACTCTGGGTCTGCAGCCATTTAGTTGAACTCTTTCATGCAGGCTCATGCTTCTGCTCGGCCTCTGAGTTCTCGTTTGTGGTTCCAAACAAGCTACTAAATACTGTCAGAACAGGTTTCTTGGGGGCTCATCTCTTCTCCTAACAGCTCTAAAACCCAAACGTGCCAAGCTTGCACTTACTGTGCGCTTCTTTACCTGATCTCTTTGCACTTTGTCTTATTGAACAGATTTAGTACTTAGTGCTTCAAAGTCTGAGCGTTGTTCCTCTCTTGTTGCTTTGGATAAAAGCATCTGTCAAATGAGTCTGTAAATGTAAATTTCCTGGCTAGTCTGTCACTTTGAATTTTACCATGATAACTAATGTGTCAAAACATTTTTTTCGTGTCTCTTTCCACTCGCAGCTGAACCCAGATGTAAACGTGTTCCAACGCAAGTTTGTGAACGAAGTGAGGAGATGTGAGGAGATGGACAGAAAACTGAGTAAGTAATGACACAAGTGAACACTCAGGTGAATGTGCAGTGTAGTTCCTAAATGGATTTCACTCCAGGTTCAGTTTCTGATCCCCTATTGCTCCTGTCCGAATGAAGATAGTAGTTCAGATATTTTTTTTGTGTTTGTTTTAAGTGAGCTTTGGCAGTTAGTAAATGTTTCTCAATTACTTTTTCTTGAATTAATTTCTCACTTTATTTCTCTTTATTTCTCGGTGGTTATTTGTTGAAACATGGATTTTCTGAACAGGGTTTGTGGAGAAGGAGATCAAAAAAGCCAATATCCCAACTGTGGACACTGGAGAAAATCCAGAGGTGCCTTTTCCCAGGGACATGATCGATCTAGAGGTAATCAGTCAGTTCAGTTCAGACCTTTCTTTTCCCACAAATTCATAAGCATAAAAACATTAATATGATGCCTATCAAAAATGATAAATCATCATTTTCACAGTTAATCCATAACAGTGAGTGTGTGTTGTTTGTGAATGGCAGGCCACCTTTGAGAAGCTGGAGAATGAACTGAAGGAGATCAACACTAACCAGGAAGCCCTGAAGAAGAACTTCCTGGAGCTGACAGAGCTCAAACACATCCTCCGTCGAACACAGCAGTTCTTTGATGAGGTTAGATTTTATCTAATATATATAGCTGTAAAGATACCATCAGTGAACCTGGTTTATTCAAAGTTGTATGTCAGTTTTAGATTTTATATTACTGTAATACTGCAGAGCAGTGCTATGAGCATTCAGTTAAAAGAACATAAGCACATGCAGTATATGCTTTAATAAAGGAAGTAAATGTGGGCTTTAATTCCTTCTTTGACAGATGGAGGATCCCAACCTGCTGGAGGAGTCATCAGCCCTGATGGAGGGCAGTGAGGGGGCCGCGGGGCCCCGCTCAGACTAGGGTAAAGCTTAACGGCTGCATTACATTCTACAATAAACTCAGTTCAGTTGTTAATGTTCAGACAGGTTTAGACTGCAGTCATGAGTAAACATTCCCTAGACTAAAGAAATGTTTAATCACAAGATGTTTTTGACTAATCTGTCATCAGCTGACCAGTCAGCAGCATCTTTCATCAGAATGGTTAGAAAGACAATATAATCAAATAAAAACTCTATGTTTCATATTGAAAGTATTTTTTAAAAACTGTTGTGATGCCAAAACATATTTTCCAGTAATGACAAGAATCTTGTTCTCAATAAACATAACACAAAAAAATTATCAACTTAATAATGTCTTAGTTGATCCCACCAATCTGACTGAAAAATGAAATTTACAAAGAATCTTCTGGACACGTGATAAAAACTGATCTGCTAAGTTTTAGTGTTGCCATACTAGTTGTCAGGTATCAGTGTAAGCTAGTCAGCCATAAATACCATGGCCAAGATGTGAATAGGAAAAATAGTCATTGCCATTCATATCTACATATTTTATCAAATTTAGTCATGTCTTTCCACTCAGACAGCTAGCTGAGTAAGCACTGTATTCAGTTTTATTATTTACTATCTGTTCTGAGCTGCTGAATGTTTGGTCTGTACAGGTTTGTGGCTGGAGTGATTAGCAGGGAGAGGATTCCCACCTTTGAGAGGATGCTGTGGAGGGTGTGTCGTGGTAACGTCTTCTTAAGGAAGGCAGAAATCGAGGACCCTCTGGAGGACCCAACCACGGTCAGCACACAGAACACAGAACAACACCATACACTCATACAAAAATACAAAGCATACCAAAATGTAGGAAATTGGCAAATTTAAATTTTTAGATATCAGAATAAAATACATAAAGTCATTTGTATATCAGTGTATAAGAGTTTTCTGAGTTTTCTACCTCCTCTTTCCAACAGGGAGACCAAGTGCACAAATCAGTATTCATCATCTTCTTCCAAGGTGACCAGCTGAAGAACAGGGTGAAGAAGATCTGCGAGGGGTGGGTGTCACTTTTAGTCAGTCATTACTTCTTCCTGGCTCTGCTTAATACTATTATTAGTCATCATTTTGGAGGTTGGAAGCCCAGAATATGATTAAGCTGAATATTGCTTTGTCATATTTTCAATGTACAAGAGAAGGAAAAAGAAATAACACGTACAAGAGTCTGCAAACTGGCAACAGTGTTGCAGCCAAGCACAGGTGAGCTGTGTAACAAAGAGCTGAAGATAATGAAGAGATACAAGATACTTAGACAGTCAGCCTGAAATGACATTGGATCATTGATGGAAGCTAAAGTATTTCTCAGTATGTGGATTACCACATTAACAAGTTGGTTCAGACTTTACCATCTTACCTCAGGGATAGACCTTTTCAACAAAGTGATGTTGAACTGATAATCTGTCATGCACAGTCTGTCTCACTAATCTCTATCCTGGTATGCCACATCAACAACTAATTCAATTCAATTTTGACAAAAAAAGTATTTTCTATTTCAAAATGATTTGAGAATATTCATTATGGCAATCAATTTTCTGAGTACACTGAATCCTACTGCTGATATATTGATTTGTTTTTTTATTTGAGCAGGAGATGTGGCCACTCTTCAGAGATTCTGAGTTTATTTAAATTGCAAATTGGATTCACTCTTAATTCACACTGAATATATGACATATATATATATATAGTCTGTTAGAAATGTGGTTCATAAACTCTGACATATCTATGCATCTGACACCAATGTTTACAAAGTCTTTGAGTCACCTCCTAGATTTTGCTAAATCTATTAAATCTATTATGCCAGTAACACCCACACATTCCTGCTTTTTGTTGTGTGCTTTCTGTAATATGATTTATGTTTGGTGAGAGTTGTTTTTTGGTTGCAAACTCCTTCTTGAAATGAATGTCACTTGGGTTACATTGGCTACGTCGTTGTCCTTGATTATTTTATACAGCTCCTCTGTACTTGGTTGTTACACACTTGCCAGTTTGTGAGCTGAGGAGGGACCGCTGACCAAAATGTCCCTGTAATGCATGAATAACCTATTTGGAGTGCTGTCCTGCATCTGTTTACTTTATAAGCCGTGACATGGTTATATCCATAGTGGACCTTTTGGTATAACAAAAAAATGACTACATTCAGAGGTTACGTCTAATTTCAGTTGGGTTAAGTTTAGGGGAAGAGTGAGAGTAGGGAATCTTCATCTGCCCACAACTTCAGTGAATGGGGAGTGTTATGTATGTGTTAGAGTCTGTGAGTCGCCTCTGATAGTGGGTGTATTTTTCCAGGTTCCGTGCCTCTCTCTACCCGTGTCCAGAGACGCCACAGGAGAGGAAGGAGATGCTGGCCGGAGTCAATAGCCGCATTGATGACCTCCAGATGGTACGATTGCCAATATAATGGATCTTTACCTCCCACTGCTAGCATTACTGTATCTAAACATACAAACAAACACATAAGAGTCACAGCAGAGGATGGGTTAGAGTCACATACAGAAACTTAAAAGTCAGAGGTTTTGAAAATGAATTAAAGTTGAGGGAAAGCTATTAACCTTGGGGTAAAGCCTGCTTATTATTTAAGCCACATTACCATTAGTGCAGCTCTTTTTTTATTTAATAGTTCTTTCAAAGCGTCTTTGTAGTCTTTGTTACACTGCTGCCCACTATACAACAAGAAATGAATGAAACTTTGCACAGCAGGATGTCTGTGTTTTAGGCTCCTGCTCAGTTTTCCTGGATGAAATTTATTTCCAATCAAATTACAAAAGCCCTCATAGTGTTGGTGGGTGTTTTCTTGTGCATTAATTCTTATCTGTGAAAGACCTTTGTCCTGTCTCAGTGTTGTGGTTTTCCCAAAGTTTGCCCATATTAAGCCTGGAAGAAAGCCTTGGTTCTGCTTGAGAGGTCTTCTCTAGTCTGAGACTGCCACCCACATACAATGCATTACCCTCTACTATAATAAAGCATTCTATTCAGGTCTACATAGAAAATTTAATTCTGTGCATAAACGTGACCCGAGTCTGTGAGCCAGTTCTGTAAGATCAGTTCAGTTTGATCATTTTCTGATACTGTGTACAGAACAAATAGTGCACATTCTAAACATCTAGCTGACACTCCAGAGAGGAGATCCCATGTCTCTGAGGAATTTGTGGATCATAAGCATTAAAATGCATGCAACCAATAGTAAAGAGGTGACAGAAGATGCATGCTTTGTCTTTTTTTTTATGAATCTTAGCTTCTGATCAGCAGTGTGCAATCAGAGCAAGGAGTAGTGATGCTGTCACCAGGTAGAGGATCTTGTTTCTCAACTAGGAAATTTGAAAAATCAAACAAGCCCATCCTCATGCAAGAAAATTGTCTTCTTGTGTTCCTGTCAGCTGTCTTAAATCTGTGACATGACAAAACAAAACTCCTAAAACTTTCCAGTGTTTATACGTCCACATTTCTGTGTCACCTGAGCAAACTCCATCTGCTGATATGAAATGCGCAATAGCTCTGGAACCAGTGAGTAAGTGGACTTTGAGTTGAGATTGTTTTGTAGAAGTCAAATTTGACACAGACTCAACTTTAAGTTTAGTAGAAAGATGTTACATCAGATGTTAAATCCTTTCCTGTTCAGTATGTTATATATTTATAATATACCTATTATACCTATGGTCTGATGATGTGTTTGTGGTTTTCAGTCACTAGTTTATAATGTAGTTACCTTAAGATTAGAGGTTATGCAACCACTATTAAAGGTTACATCATGTTCTATTAAAAAAATATTTTGTTTTAATTCAGTTATTACCTGATTATAGTCATTTGCATGCTACAAGAAAACAAAACTTATGCCAAGATCCCTTACTGTTTTCTGATGCCTGCCGTATGGCCTGAGTATAGAAATCCCTGCAATTTAGAAGAATGAAAAGTCAGTTTATATGACAGAGAGACTATCCAAAACCAGTGCTGACGGACAGATCCACAATCTAAAACAAATCTGCTACTGTAGGTTCTGAACCAAACCGAGGACCACCGTCAGCGAGTGCTGCAGGCTGCCTCCAAGACCATGAGGGTGTGGTTCATCAAGGTGAGGAAGATGAAGGCCATCTACCACACGCTCAACCTCTGTAACATCGACGTCACACAGAAGTGTCTTATTGCGGAGGTGTGGTGTCCCGTCTCGGACCTAGACTCCATCCAGTTTGCTCTGCGCAGAGGGACGGTGAGTGTGTTTTTTTTTTTTTTGTTGGTTTGGCTGTATATGTATTTGTTCTCATCTTTTACATCTTATACTTTTATTTTGGCTGGAATTTATTTCAGCAGCTCTCTGCTGATCTGCTTCCTGTTGTTGTGAGCTCTCACTCCACATTCTTAAATTGTGACACATTTTATGTTGCTGTTATGGGTCGCCAGTGGAGGTCACTGAGATGTGGACTGACATGTACCCATTTAGTCTGATCAAAGACTAGGCATGCTGCTGCATTTAGGACCATTTGCAAGGGTTTCACTGTCCATGAAGGACCGCCCACTAGAAGAGCATTGCAGTAGTTGAGGTGATAACATGAATAGGTTGCTGCTGGAGAATTATGAGTATACAGTACAACCAGACATACCGAGTCAGCCACCAGAGTTTAGCTGTGTAAGTTTAACTTTTGTTTAAGAAAACAGAAAAAATAATAATATTACAGCTGTGCCGTTTTGCTGAAGAGAATAAAACTGTGTTAGTAAATTTACATGGAAACAGCATCTACTCTAGGTCTTGATCTTCATATTGGCGTTTACCCATAAAGTAGATGCTAGTTAGCTTAGCTTGCTAATTTAAGAACAAAATGTTTCTTTTTTGTTCATATTTTCTTGCTGAGTCATTGGAAGCTTGTGTACACTGACTGCAGGGTTTGCCCTGCAGTATAAAAAAGAATAGGTCTAGCTAGCATTAGCTGTCATTCTTACAGATATGGTGAATGCAAATTAATAGACTGTGAAAACTCACAGCAACAGGGTGTGCAGTGACCTCAGTGTTCATACATTGACCTATGATTTGAATCATAGAATATCTTATATCTGGTAATGTAAAGTCATGAGGTAATGTGGATGTCTCTGCAAGTCAGCTGGTCTTCCACCTGCATGGACAGCCTGTGGCTCATATGTGAGGATTTTTTTTAACAGGAGAGGAGTGGCTCGACCGTGCCATCCATCCTCAACAGGATGCAGACCAAGCAGACCCCACCTACCTTCAACAAGACCAACAAGTTCACATCAGGCTTCCAGAACATCGTTGATGCCTATGGCATTGGGAACTACCGGGAGATCAATCCAGGTTGTACAGGAATTCCTATGCTTGGCATCGGTTGTTTTTTTAAATCTGACTGGGTTATTTTGGCTCTGATGCAGCTCCAGCATTGTCCCATCCACAGCACCATCTGATTGGTTACGCACAGAGCCACGGCACGGGTAAAAGCCAATCAGCAGTGAAAGTTTATAAGAAAACGGGAGCTCACTGCACTTTTTCTTAGAATTTTAAAACAAAGATGTCTATTGTCTAAGATTGAAAAAAAACCTTTAACATGTTTCAAATCTGAAAAGCTGTTTAATAAACATATGCTTAAAGGCATTTAAACGAAGTTAAGCGTTGGAGAATTTTGACACCAATATTTTCACTTTTACTGCAAATGAATATCGGCTCCAAATATCGGTCAATCTCAGTATCCCAGAGATTGATCACATGAAAAGAGGTGTCCTTGATCCAACAAAACATTTGCAGTTCCTCGCAGTTGGGAAATTTCAACAATCATTACTGATGTTTGAGCCCTGTTGTGTGATGGTCAGTTCTTCTCTGTCGCTTATTACAGCTCCCTACACCATCATTACTTTCCCCTTCCTGTTTGCGGTGATGTTTGGTGACATGGGTCACGGTTTGCTGATGACCTGTGCTGCCCTCTACCTGGTCATCCGAGAGAGCCGCCTCCTCGCCCAGAAGAGTGACAATGAGGTACAGAAAGAAATAAGTCAGTAATACAGTTAAATCTCGCAGTACACATATTGGAAACATAACATTTGAAACAAGTTGTTGTGTGTCTGTGTAGATGTTTAACATGGTGTTTGCTGGACGCTACATCATCCTCCTGATGGGGATCTTCTCCGTCTACACTGGAATCATTTACAACGACTGCTTCTCCAAGTCGCTCAACATGTTCGGCTCAGGCTGGAGTGTCAGGCCCATGTTTGGCCCCAAAGGAGCTAACTGGACGTAAGTCAACCAGCTCTGCTTGGACTGATGATGTCCTAGTTGTCAAGCCTTTCTTACTACCAGCTACTACTACTATTACTAGCACCTCTACAGCTCAGTTAAGAAGTTGTATCTGTTTGTTTATGCTTTCCAGCATGTTTGTTATGTGCTGGAACTTTTTCTTGGTCAACAACAGCCAGATGCAGTGACTTATTTAAGCTACGCTAGTAACTAATTTGCATAATTTTTTGGGACATGTACACTAAACATTGTCTCTAAAGTCTCCAGCTCCCAGGAAACTTACCAGGAAACTTTGGATCTGTAAAAGAAAGTGTAAAAACCCACAGAATGTGAATTACCTGCTTCAGTTCAGTAACATTCAGTTATTTCCTGCTGATCTGTCCTAGATTTGAGACACTTGATGGAAATGCAGTTCTGCAGTTAGACCCAGCTGTTCCTGGTGTGTTCAATGGACCTTATCCACTCGGAATTGACCCGGTAAATCTGCATACTCACTAAAAGAAGAAGCAGAAATAGCTCCTAGTTAATTCCTCTGGTTAGAACCACAGGATAAACTTTACTACTTAAGGGATAAGGGGAAAGAACAAATAATTAAGGAACAAATAATCCAGATTTTAAGTAAACCGTTTCTGATATGTTTGTGGTTATATTAGAGCACAGCAATTAAAAGGAACAGTCAGATTGCTTTGGTTGGAACCTCAGACATTTGACCCTGTCATGTGGTCTCTTCAGATCTGGAATGTTGCCACCAACAAGCTGACTTTCCTCAACTCATTCAAGATGAAGATGTCTGTGATCCTGGGTGTTATCCATATGCTCTTTGGAGTGTCTCTCAGTCTCTTCAACCACCTGTAAGTGATACACTCAAGGC
Organism: Lates calcarifer; assembly: GCF_001640805.2. NCBI lineage: Eukaryota > Metazoa > Chordata > Actinopteri > Centropomidae > Lates > Lates calcarifer. Next base: position 347,838 of record NW_026117727.1, read on the forward strand.
TAATATTGAAGGTTGACACATATATTACACATTTATTAGTAATTAAAAGGCTTATTCTTATCTGATCAAGTGTGATATATTCTGATACTGAAGCATGTTTATCAGGTTTGTCAGGATGCAGGCTCTTCTTGTTAACACCGTCAGCACTGTCACATCACACTCCATCCCATTCACCTTACCTTTGGTTAATGATATTTCCACTGCAGGCCAAATGCCATCCTTGATTCTCCGTCACCAACAAGCAGAGGTATTGTAAAATTTGCTCTGCCTGTGTTGTTAAATGACTTCTCTGCACTGCAGATACTTCAAGAAACCACTGAACATCTTTCTGGGATTCATCCCGGAGATCGTCTTCATGTCCAGCCTGTTTGGATACCTTGTCCTGTTGGTCTTCTACAAGTGGACAGCTTATGACGCCTACACCTCCAAGGACGCCCCCAGCCTGCTCATCCATTTCATCAACATGTGTCTCTTCAACTACAATGACCCCACCAACAAGCCCCTCTACAGGGGACAGGTGCTCCCTCCCTCATCCACCCCTCTGCTTCGCCCATCTTCCTGCCCCTCCTTCTGTCACTAATATGGTTGAACACTGGTAGAGAGGTGCACAGTGGCTCATAGAGAACAAACATAATGTTTATTACAATAAGAATTCAATATTTTTATTGTGAGTACACTTTATTATTTGTGGCTTACCTTCTTTCAGAGAGGTCAGAGGTCAGGCTCAGCTACAGAACAGCATCACTGGACAGGGACAGGGATCTTGTGTATTGATACTCGTAAAAGCATTATTGCTCACATAAGGCTTGAGCACAGGTCACTTAAAGGACAGTCTTTCAAATTACCTTACCCCCTTTCATCTGCTGTGTGGTAGAATGTTCCTCTATACTTTTTAAGAGGTGGGAAAATTAAACACATGTACATTTTCCAAACCAACCATTCACCCTTGAAGCCTTTTCTCTTGTAAAACCAAATGATACTGTTTGATAACACTTCATAATATATGTCCAGGCACATTTTTGCATGCATTGTGCCAAGCTAGAATGGCCTCTTATGATGGTGATAGCACACCCATTGTGACCACAGTTTCAGAGACCACCTTAAGCATTTCTAACCAACTGTACAAATGCATCCATACATTATCTATACTGCTTATTCTTAAGAGGGCTGGAGCAATCCAGCTGACACTGGGCAGGACAGATCGCCAGTCTGTCACAGGATTGACATATAGAGACAAACTCACTTTCACACCTACAGGCAATTTAGAGTTACCAGTTGTTGGAGGTATCCGAGTACCGGAGAGACAGGGAGGACTCTGCCCACAACCCTCTTGCTGTGAGGTGACAGTTTTAACCACTGCACCACCATGCCACCCCACTGCACTCTACAATTGTAGAGCTGATATTGGTTTTTCAACAGAAAAGGCTTCAAGGATGTGGAGTCAGAAAATGCACCTATGTTTAACTTCTCCACCTCCAAGCAGGACTATAAGTCATCTAGACCTGTTTTTGTTTTTCGTTAAAGGGGGCTAAAATACCACATTAGTGTGTTTATCCACAACAGCTCTTAATGTTTAAGGTTGTTGTATTGCTTTCTGTTCTGACGGTGTGTGTGTTCGTCTCCTCCATCTGTTTGGCTTGTGATGAGCTAACTCAACTAGCCAACATTTTGGAAAGTGAGCTATCTGTTCTTGATTAATTGGCTTAAAAAAAGCATTGTGTCTGTACTGTAATTGGCTGTTAGTCCATGATTAAGCAATGGACCTTATCAACAGTAAGTTTCTCATTATAATATCAAGGGAATGTTTTGTCTCACATTCTCTGCTCACAGTATATTGTTTCTATCATCTAGCCCTTGTCAAGCGATTGACAAGGGATCAATCACAGCAGCTGGAAAAGAGAGCAGAGCAAAGCAGAATGTGACAGTCAGCTACAGCAAGGTTTATCTCAGAGGACCACATCCGATCAGTTTGAACATTTGCTGTAGTTAGTGTTGTTCTCCTGCTCTTGTTGCCTGATGAAGTTGTAGATTGAAACCACTGGAAACAGTTTTGCAGAACAGTCTTGACTTAGTATTGACATAAAGGTGATCAGTCAGCCTGTTCAGGAAATTAGCCTTCTTCTGATCACTGCTACACATCGCCAACACCTTGTTAACCTCTCTCTGTTTGAATCTGTAGATGGGGATCCAGGTTTTGTTGGTGCTGATTGCCCTTGCATGTGTACCCTGTATGCTGATTGTGAAAACTATGGTGCTTCGGCGTCAGCACCTATGGAAAAAGCACCTGGTATGTGGATCAGACCCCACCTATAACTTTATTGCCACCTTTGATTATAACCTTTGATATAACCTTTTTTTCACTCCTATTCTGCCATTCATTTCAATGCACATTGTACTGTGTAATGTGGTTGGTTGTGTTGCCATGAAAAATGCTTAAAGCCTGCCTTGGAAACACTGATATTTTGGTGGGAAATTCACAAGAAATACTTAAAAGATTGAGCGCACCCTAACAGTGTATGATCTGCCATTTTATTCCTTCGTTCTATTTAGAAATATAGAGATATATATGAAATATAGCAGCCTGGAGTTCCTGCTCTCGCTGGGTGTCTTAAAACTCAAAGAAATGCAGCCCCATCAGAATGAAGACCAGTACCAGTATTAAATAGTGAGCTGCAATGAAAAATTGCTCACCATATCTGATGAAGTAGCAGTTTTTGTTTTCAGTCATCTACCATCAGTGGTTTTGAAGTACTTGAATGGCAAACATTAATGCTGACGTTGACTGACGTTGATTAATGCAGCATTAACGTTATCAAAATTAGCTAGTTATGATTTCCAGGTTCATGTTATCAGAACTGCCTGGCCTGCTGAAACCATGATAGACAAGCTGAATTAACCAGCAGGACATGTTAGACCACAGTTTCCTCTTGACCATTTTAAGTTTACAGTTACAAGTTGTACAAAAAGACAAAACTCTGTTTGTTGAGGTTTAACTCAGCCAGTGAGATTATTTTGGTCTCCAATAAAAGATTGGTGCTCCAGGTCAACTTATTGGTGTACCGATAAAAAAAATACCATTTCAGTTTTTGGTACCTTTTATTTATTAAAAATAATGTGTCATGTTTGACAAATGTTGGATATTTTTCATTTTGGAATGAAAGCTTTCACTCACTGTACTGGGTGCCCTGTCTTATTTGACAAATGGGGGCAAATTAAGAAGAAAGCATTCGATCCAAGGCTTGCTTTAAGCTAGACACAGCTCTTGTGGCTTTTGTATCTAGTCCCAGAAGAGGGAAGAAACCCCTGCAGAGAATCTAGAGCAGTCTTTAGAGCAAACAGGCGTGTCCTCATCATGCACCGGACTCACCCAACAGGGCACGCAGAAGTTCGGAGGTGTGCGGGTGGGTAACGGGCCCACGGAGGACGAGGCTGGCATCATGGACCACGACCAGCTCTCCCAGCACTCAGAGGAGGGAGATGAGGTGAGCATCACCAAACTCTACTTGACTTTGATGGTAGCTTTGTCAGTCCCTTTAAGAGTGGGCTGTCATAAACTAAGACGTCTTGCTGTCCCTTTAACAGCCTATGTTATATGGTACATGTAGTGCCGCAGTTTTCTCACCTGGTATTGTTAATAAGGAATATAATAGAAGTAGCAGTAGGGAGAGTGTAGAGCAGGGCAGCGCAGTGGTGCAGTGGTTTGCACTGTCGCCTCAGAGCAAGAAGATTCCAAGTTCAAACCCCTTTTCTGTGTAGAGTTCACATGTTCTCTCTGTGCCTGTGTGGGTTCTCTCCAGGTTCTCTAGCTTCCTCCCACAGTCCAAAGACAAGCAGGTTACTTGCTGACTCTAAATTGCCTGGAGGTGTGAATGTGAGTGTGAATGGTTGTTTGTCTCAGTCAGTCCTGTGACACACTGGCCCTAACTCTCACCCAGTGTCAGCTGGCATAGGCTCCACTGCCCTGCGAAACCTTAAGGATAAGCAGTGTAGATAATAGATGGATGTGTAGAGCAGAACACTGTAAAAATGCTACATCACAAATTCTATTATTACTTGTTCCTTTTTACCAACAGTCCAAAACAATGATATGTCACAGGGAAAAGCAGTAAATCATCACATTTGAGATAAGTACACACAAGTATTTGATAAATTACTTAAAATTTCAGCTGTAGATTTTAATACTGCTACTGCTGTTTCCTCAACTTAAGATTGTACTGTTATGTATTTAAAAGTGTTTAACTTGACAGATTCTCATTATAAAACAATTTCAAGTTATTCTTTTTATTTCTGTTAGGATGCACATGCCATTCAGATATTGCACTACACTCTCTTGTATTTGGGATCACTAACAAACATCTAATCTCCTTTTGAGGCAATGATATCAGTTCAGTGAAGGCAACAGTTCACCTCAGTATAGTTGCAGTGGTTCCTGATTAAGACTGTCAAAGGCTTATAACTAAAAACTGGAAATTGCTTGTCTCAGCCTATTCACCAGCTCCCTGTGGTACCTTCATATCAAAGAGCAGCCTTTCCTGGGTAGTAAGGAGAGATGAGGGTAATGAGGGCTCAACAACATGCAGAGAGAAAGGGAGGGCAGGAATGGACCAGAACTGATAAGAGATGGATTTTCCATTTCAGAAACATAAACAGCAAGGTGGTTTTCATGAGAGAGTGGAATTTCTGAATTCTGAGAACACCACCCAGTATCTTTTTCTTCCTGTGACTCAGAGGTTTGGTGTCTCCCAGTTTCCTGCACAATAAATCTCTCAGTGTTTATGTTTGGATAACATATTGCATAACTGTAGTGTAATAAGACTGCATTTTGTCATCATTATTTAAACCATATGATATTCCCTTTAGGCATGACTTATCAGTCATGGAGGATATGGAATTTAATGTTGCATAATGTTGAGAGCTGCAAGTGACTATAAGAGTATCAGGCTGGGCAATTTATTGAATACTACAACTAGATACATTTGATGGATAATAACTGATACTGTTTTATCTAAACCTCTGAATTGTGTCTAATCATTTTAAGTACATACACTGACCATTTAGCTTGTAATCAGTGGTTTTTGGCAGTGCTGGTTATTTGGAAATGTATACACGTTTAGATGTTGCTGCACTGGATGACATGAGCACCTTAGTTCCAAGGTGTCCACATCTGTAAACGTCATCTTAATACATGTGTATGTTGAAAGAGTTCAGCTGAAGCTAGTATAAGGCGTCTGTAGTCTAAACGAGTCTGAGCAAGTGGGTATCTTCGTGCTGGCAGTCCTGTGTAAGTTTGCTGCCGGTGCTGTCTCAATTACAAACCTCAACAAGGAAATGTAACTGCATGTGTGTAACTTCGGAAGCTCACACTTAATTTGCCTGAGTTACAGTGACCCATAACTCTTTCAGCATACATATGACATGAGAATATTATATTAAAACAAACATGAAAAAACTGAGACTATCCTTATTCTAAGATCTGACCCGATTGAACTCAACTGGTTCTTCCAAATGTGAGGCACAAGCCTGATCTGTTGCTGAATATTTGCTTTATTTTATCCATTGTTGACCATTAGCTTGTCAGGCTAATGCAGGTTATCAACTACACACTGTGTCTTTCCCCCTGCACACGGGGAAAATGTGCTAATATTTCTTAAACAACACAAATGGATGCAGATTATTGGAACAGTCAGAGAGAGACAGAAATTTCTGAAAGTGATTCATATTTGGAAATAACTGAAATAGAGCCCAACGCAAAGCTTTACCCAAACACATGGTCCAAATCCGACGTGAAATCTGACACTTTTGTCAGGACGTGTTAGGTTTTTGTTGGGTACCAGAACTCTAGTGTCTAGTGAAATAAAAACTGTGATCCAAAAGTAAGATGGAAATCTCTGGACTGATCCATTTTCTGAATTCTGACACTAATCTTTGACTTTTGTTTACTTTCAAGCATTCAGAGGAAGAGCCGGTAAGAGCCCCAGTCTGGTATCTTCTAAGCATGTCTAGATTCTGTCTTGCTGATATATCTGTTTGTGCCTTTAGAGGCAAATCATGGTCTCTCTTTCTTTGAAATATCTTTTTAAACCTCTTGTCCTAACTGTTGAACTCCTGATGTCAACTAGCATTTTTCCTGAGTATGATCTGTAGAAACAGGGCAGAAACTTTGCTATAATTTGGAAAACAACTGTTAAACTGTTTTATTTTAATCAGAAACAAGTCAGACTGTCTCACCTTTGTGGCAGATGTGATCACAACATCTCACTGAGAGACTAATTGAAAAGCTGTAGTCAAGACCACTTAAGACAGGTCTGAGACAAGTCGCAGTATAGACAAATGTGACACTGAGGAATCAGACTCCACAGTATTCTTGCCTTTTGAGATGGTCAATGTGTCAGATCAGGTGCTCATGGAGTCATAAATTATCATGTGTGTACAGCGTCCATGTACAAGTCCAAGTCAAATGAAATATACTTTAATGTAAGTCAGCATGTTAGACTTGAAAACAGACTTTTTAGCTGTTTATTTACCTACTCGCTCACAGATCCAGGGTCTTGGGTCAGTCTTGGACTCAACTCAGTTAAAATGTTTGGTCACAACATTTCTTATCAGAGCCACTTGCCTCCCTGTATTTTGCGATTGCAGCATGTTAGCCAGTGTTGTTTTCATTAGCCGCTTGTGTCAAAGACCCTTTGAATACGAACAATAAGTACTGCTTCCATGAACTCTATTTCATGAGTCCAAGGACAAAAGAGAAGCATGGAAAAAGGAAACCAGACCAGTGCCAAACCAAACCCAACAAGAGCAACGTAGAGCAATAGATTCCCATGTTTCCCCTTCCCTTTCATACAGGAAAGGCTAATCTTGCTCCAGGATGGAGAGAACGGAGGAACTTAACAATATACAAACAAGTCCCTGCACTGTGATCTTGCTGGGGAAAAAAAGACGTCTTTGCTCTTTGTTTTCTGCCTGACTAGAGCTAAAGGCTCAGCCAGGGGTCAAAGGTCAAAGCCAGTGCTCATTAAGATGATAACAGAAATTCCATTTCATGTCATTTCCTATGTTCATGCCATACTGGGGTACTATGACAGTAGACTTATCACTGGCCGCATTTCGAGAGAGCTGTGTGATCATCATTTCAATCATTTCTCATTGTCAGGTAGAAGTTTAAGTGTTTTTTTTTACACATTATACATACTGGAAATTCTACTGTTTTAATTCTTTCTGTGATGTTTACTATTGCAGTCAGTGTGTTTCAAGAGTTTAATTGTACCTTCATTTTTGTATTTATACAGTTGAATCATCTTGAAACATAGATTCAGAAAAAACACACATACATTGCCTTCAAAAAGTATTCAGACCCCTTCAGATTTGTCACACTTTGTGGTTTGAATTATAAATGGATAACTGCCATTTTTTCACCCAATAACCCAAAATGTAAACATGTTGTACACACTATGTAACTTTTAATGAAAAACAGCCACCTCTGTAGCCATAAGTGGTAATTAATTCTGTTGGGCTCCCGAGTCTGAGTGGTGAAGAGGTTTTCATGTACAAAAACAAAGCTTATCAATCACTTGAGCTCCGACTGTGCAGTGCCACTAACTGAACTGAAACACATATGAACAATGTAGATCCCATGGCCTCTGGAACCAGAAGTGCTATCTCTGTGCCAAACACCTTTCACAACTCTAGATATAGATATAAGTTTCTTCGCTAAATATCCAGAGATGAACGCTGGTTTTAACTACTTGGACTGGCAGGATAAATCAAAGAGCAGCACTTGTACCCCACTGCCACCGCTGAGGTGCCCTTGAGCATGGAACTTCTCCAGTGTGGCCTTGATTAAGGCCCTGGGGTGCCATGTACACATGGATTTTAGTAATCAGATTACTACAGTGCCTGTGCAGTTGCCATGTTGTCCAATTACTTGCTTAATCTAATTACTTTGAGTAATCTGGTTTCATTGTTTGCATGTAAAAGTACTGATTAATAATTTTGTAATGTGTACCGAGTCCATCAAAAGCTGTGCATCAGCTTTGTCCTCTGAAATAGTGTATCTAAACAAGATACTGAAATCATTTACTTTTGTCAGTCCCTCCCATATATATATATATATATATGTGTGTGTGTGTGTGTGTGTGGTGTGTGTGTGTGTGTACAGTAAAGTGTTATCAAAAGGCATACAGAAGTTCATTACAGTACATATGGGGTATGTTCTAACCATCTTGTCTTTCCACCACAGTTTGACTTTGGTGACGTAGCTGTCCACCAGGCCATCCATACCATAGAGTACTGTCTGGGATGCATATCCAACACGGCCTCTTACCTGCGCCTCTGGGCCCTCAGCCTGGCTCATGCACGTGAGTACAAGCGCACTTGCACACAAGCATACATGCACAGTTTGGTGATGCATAAGCTGCAAAATGTTAAGTTTAAGTAGATTGTGGATTTGTCTGCAGTACAGTAGGTACATCAGTCCCAATGCTTTGTCTATTAAGGTAGAAAAATGCTACACAAGTGCAGCCCATTTATGTTATGTAATAATGTTATCATCATTTTGTGTGTGCAGAGTTGTCCGAGGTGCTCTGGTCCATGGTGATGCACCTGGGTCTGTCCTCCCGGAGTGGAGGCGGGTTCTTTGGCCTGTCCATCATCTTCTCGGCCTTCGCCACCCTCACTGTTGCCATCCTGCTCGTCATGGAGGGGCTGTCAGCCTTCCTGCATGCCCTGCGTCTACACTGGTTAGAAACACACATTCACATACACATACATAAAATACACACACACACACACAGCCTACATGCATGCTACTAAATAGGTAGTTTATGTGTGTGTAATAGACAGTAAACACTCTCAATAACTTCACCTTTTGAACCAAGTATCTCTGCCAGAGCTGTAGTTCTTCAGTTTTACATGTACATGAGGAATGTTAGCAACATGAAACATTCCTGACCCAGAGTGGTTTACCAAACCATACTGGACTGCAGATAACCTCACACACCCCCAGCTCCATCGCCTCCTAGCACCACCTTCACCCTGCTGATCCAACCAGCACCACTGCAAACTGCACTGACACAAGGAATCCAAGCAGTATGGAATACAGTTAACAGGTGGTAGGTGTAATTAGAATTGGACAGAAAATAACTTCTGTAGCCATGAATGAACAGATACCTTTTAATAGCTGATATTCTCAGTAATAGAGTGCTCACAGATTGAGTGCTGTGGAGAACTATGAGGAGGAGGTGTTGTGAAAATGATGGATGATAAATATTCAGTATCCCAAGAGGGAAACATCCCTTTGAGCATAATTATATACATCCAGCAATTTATGAGCAGCATATACACACCGAGCTTCTCTGTCAGACAGCTGTGGAATAAATCCGATTTTAAAAAGCAGCAGCATACTGTGAGAGAGAGAGAGAGGAAAGAGAGAGACAGATCATTCATTCATTCAAAAACTATTCATTTATATTTGTGTAGACTGTGTGTTAAAATAACTATTTCGTAACTTGAATGAATCAGTCCTTTAACAGCCATTTAATATCAGCAACCTCAGCTAATGTGGCCATTAGCTTTTACTTTGTCAGGGAAAATTATGTGAGGGTTAGAAAGTCACCAAACTGCATTATAATAATTGTCTTAGGACTATGAATATCTTAAGACAAAGTAACTGGCAGGTGTGTTTTTGTACTTTGGACAGAGCCAGGCTAAGCCCCCCCCCCACAATGCTCCAAGTGTTTATGCTAAGCTAGGCTACCTTACCCTGATTTCAACTCCATAGTGCTTGGTGTTGGATTATCAGTGTACAGAAATATACATTGATAAATAGGGGTTGAACTAAAGGAATGCTATTATTTTGACCTCCTGTAGTTCGTAGGCCTTGATGTTAACAAGTGCATCCTGCTGTGTTTCTGTTTGACAGACAATCCTTTAAAACACATTAAGTGAAAGCAACACGTTTATCTTCTTTAATCCCTCTGGTCTGGTTCCTGCTAATAACACAGAGCTTTGTGTCATGCTTCTGAGATGCACAGACAAAGAGAGGAATAGCTGGTGTGTTTTTGTTGGACAGAGGTATGCTGTTAATGCTTAACTGCTGCTCTCAGGGCTGACTGTTTTAAGTAGGCTGTCTGTCTGTCTGTCTGTCTGTCTTCTGTTCCTGTGAACCAGTGGAAAGTGATCTGACCACCTTTGAAAGACTAGCACCGCCTTTTTTTTAAAAATCCAGACTATGTTCTTCCAGTGCTGTGTTGTGAATTGTACATATCTTCCTCACACTGGTGGTCTTAGTGTACAGAGCAGACTGTAAATGGAGGCAGGTGTTATCAGAACTAGAACCAGATACATTTTGAACATAGTTAAGAATGTTAAAAAAAAGCGTTAAAGATTGACTCCAGGCCAAACAACACATCTCTGTCTGCATATCAGCTGCTGCAGAACCTTTATTAATAACAAATCACACAAGTGGAGGAAATAAAAGCTCTCGCAGCAGAAAACCCTTAAGAAATGATGAGCTTTTTAGAAGCTGCTCTTCTTTGAAAAATAATGTTTTGATTGAGGGTGTAATATGGAACATGTGTAAATATGTTCTTACAAATTTGGCCTGTAAGAAAAAGGTTATAGCCATGGTTTTGGTTGCATTTTAAAGACTTATATTGTCTAATACAGTCACATGGTTGATTTTATCAGCCAGTATTATATTGTATTACACAGATATATCAGTACTGATGCATATGTTGGATGATAAGTAACAAGATAAGAGACAAAAAATGACAAGATTAAAAATCCATAGAGGTGGTGTTAACAACATGAAGGTCCACTGAGTCCACTGAGGTTTTAAAAACATATTTAAACTGTTACTGGATTCCAAATGTCTACTGATGTTTAGACATGGACCAGATGTCTACTAGCGAGTCTGTCATAGACTTTTATTGACGCTCAGATGTGGTGAAGAAGTGGTCATTTAAAGGAAACTATATTCTGACCATGTTCTTAATGATGCGAGGAGTCTTTGCTTGGATTGGCTAATGTGCAGTATTTAATGATAAGTCAGGTGACGGTCTATATTTTCTCTTGTGATAATAAATCCTATGCACAGATCAAAACCAACAATGAATGCATTTTACTGAGTAGGAGTGTGTATCCACATCCTCATATATCCTCTATATCCTCTGAGACACACAAAAACAATTAAAAACACACCAGTGAGCCACACTGTTTGAGTAGATGACATGCTCCTTCATCACCATGAACACACACACTGTAGTTCATTTTGACTCAGCACCATATACACCACCTTCTTGTCCCAGCTGTTCACTAGAAGATTAATCTGCCACTGAAATTAGCCCCCAACAAAATGCACTGTTGCCTCCTGTTTGATTGACGTTTGTCCAGCTGTTTTTAGGAAATTACTGTATTATTACTATATTATTGTATGATTATTATAATTACCATATAATACATTAACTATACATCTATGAGAAGTGTGCATCTTCAGTAGGAACCAGTGGGCATGGGGCTGAGAGCCACAGTTAGGTGTTTAAGTACTGATAGACAGACTAACACCTTGTTGTTTTTGGTTTATTCATTGGCGTTGTTGACAGCTGCTGCACCAACAAAGAGGTCACAAAAACCCGTCTGTTTAAACAGAAAGGAGCTCAGTGCTTCAGCGTCACAAAGTTATCAGTGATCTCTTCCAATGTAAGTCAATGCACATGCTGCCAGTGGCCCACAGTCAGAGGCTGTGGTTATTCTGGGCAGCTCCCAGCCTCAAGTGTGTGTAACTGTACGAACGCGAGGCACTTTGCCTCATAAAACAGCAGCGTGTCGACTCGACAGGTCTCCGCTAAGGTTAAAAAGAGTAGTGGAGTATTTTTCACAGAGGTGAGTGAATGGAAATAGTCATGTTAAAGGTAAACAGCAGTCAAGCTGGAGCCTGTACTCCACAGTCCACTCTTCACACACACATGCTGATGAGCTATGTGCACACACACACAAACACATACACACCAGAGTAAGTCGAGCGCAGTGTGTGTCAGGTACAAGCATTTTTTCCACCTCTACAGCTGTGTGGCGAGGCAGATGAGAGGATCTCTCATTTCTTTCCTCTTTTTAAGTGTTGCCCTCTCACAGCGCTGGCAGGCCAAATATTTGCCACGGCTGGGAGACATTCCTGGGCACTCCCCTCTCCTGCTGAGGCCAGGAACCAGCAGGAACTAAAAATCCACTCTTCGTTTTTTCCTCCTAAATAAAGACGTCAGAGGCTGTCAGGATTGGAGAATTACAATATCCTTACTGTGGATACAAGTAAATTCAGAGTGCTGAGGAAAATGTGGAAAATATGCAACTCAAAAGATGTGCTGTCACTTTAATGCAGATGGATCACAAAATGAAAAACCTTTAAGTTTGTCCCACACACTGTAACAGAATTAACCTGACTCATATGAAAATTGAGTTGAATTGATTTAATTAACTCTGGTTTTTAGGAAAGTTTCGTCACAATATGCTTCCATTCAAAGCTGCCATTTAAAAGGGTTGATACATTCATTTAAAACAACACATAAAAAAGAATGTCATTGTTTATTATTAATTATTGAAAAGCCAAATATATGTCTCCATAATCCAGGAACCAGCAGGAACAGTGCATATGCTAAATAAAAGTGCTTACACCTTTTTGCAGTCATTATAAGTCCAAATGTCTGCTGTGTCAAAACCTACATTGAAATATTTTTACATGTTGGCATTGAAGATCTTTGACCCTGTGTTCAGTTTGCTTTCTTCAGAGCGTTTAACTACATCTCATAGGTGATAGCAGGTGATAGTGTGTGGGGGAGATGGTCTCTGGTCAGATGTGAATGTCTGACTGCAGGTTGATGACCTTTGACCTCTTTGCAGTCATGCTGTGAGGGGTTTTGGTCGAGTGTCAGTGTTTGATGCTCATTCTGTCTTTTTCAGGGTTTTGTATTTTGGAGCTACTGCTCATCTCCAGCGACCCAGGTGTGTTTGACACACTGGTCGTAGTAGACTCGTAGTAGAGCAGTGTTTAGTGTTTCTATCTTTCTCATTTCTTCTCCATCTTCTCTTCCTTTTTTTTGTTTGAAACAGAAATTGCATTTTTAAAACGATTGTTACCATTCTTCCTACTTCCCTGTAGGAAACTGAAACATTAGTTGAAAAGATTATTCTCCATATGACGTGAACATAAGTTTTCCAGAATGAGCAGGCAGCACAGCAGAGTCCAGTGTTGTAGAGAGGAGGTGTCACTGACTGGTCTGATTCACAGCAGCCATATTTGGTCACGTAGCAGTCTGAGGTTGTGCAGAGCATCAGACTGTATCCTTCACACTGTAAGTTCATCTGTCACAAACTGCCATCATCTCTGCATGTGCAAATGTCTGTGACATGTTAAACAAAAAGCTAAAGTGAAGACAGACTTCGCTCAGTGCTAAGCACCTGGTCCCTTCGCTGTGGGACATGGAGCTTGTTAAAGACAGAAATGCGGGCCAGTGTTCAGAGGGGGTTCCTGCACGTGGAAATCAAAGAGTTCCACTCGGACTTCCTCAGTGTCGTACACTCCACTGCAGCTACAAAGTTCACCTGAGGTTTTGCCATAGCGTGTTCAGACAGCAGATGGAACCAGTCTCTGGGTTTTCAGGAAGTTTACAGCGGACTCCACCTATCTGTCATAAAGGATTCCTTGTTTTATAACTTGACAACCTTACTGCTTTTTAGTTAAAACTCCCATTCGACTTGTTTATCCTTTCTTTTTGGTAGTAGTAGAGTTAGAATTCTGTACTCCCGCTGGCGTCTTCCTGTGCTGTGTCATCAGCAGATTCTTCTGTTAGCATGACAAAATGAGACTGAGGGTGAAATGAACTGATCAGAAAAGAGAGATTCTGGCGGTTAGAGTCAGCTGAGCTGGGATGTTACTGGAGGGTAACAGCAGTCTGAATATGAAAGCTGTGTGTGTGTTCAAGATCTACCCAGTCAGGATACACTGTCTTGTCTTCTTGCAGTAATGCAGACATAGTTATTCATTCTTTAAATGTTTTAGCAGTGTGGTTGTAGGAATGCCAATACAGTGGTGCAGGGAGGATGTGTTTTTGTAGGCCACCACGGAAGTTAGCATCACCCTGGTTCACTCCACAGAAAGCCAATGAGATTTTTCATTGGGTTTTGGATTATTGTAGAAAATAAGCTGTAACCAACAAAAGGTTGTGTTGTTCAGCAAGATAATCTTCACAGATGAACACCACTGTTCTGATGTTTGAAGCCTAAATACAATCTCCAGTAAAAAGCTAATGTTAGGCTATAAACCAACTACACCACGGTCACATGACGTCAGCGTCTCCACCACTAAGCTTCCAACTTGTCATTTAGCTCTGAGCTCTTCTGCAAAAGCCTTTCTTCTTAGAAGACTGGTGAGTAGATGGGTTTTCATGTTAACGTCCCCGACAACCTCTGTAGTCTCATTCAGACACTCGTTAGCAACTGTAACCGTAAAAGCTTAAAAAATCACATGTGGGGTATTTTCTGACCTACTTTATATTGTAGGATAAAACATGAAAATGTCTTGATGTTGTGTTAAAACCACAGACCTTATTTCAGGCATTTAACCAAAACCCACCGACTCTGGAACGAGGGTAAAATGCTAAAAATGTTAACTTATTTCTAGGCTCATTCCTGCACCGCTCTATGCTGCTCACTTGGTTCGTTCACCAAGTTGAACCAGTATAAAATATTGTTACTATCTACTGGATGAATTGGTTCAGACATTCATCAGAATGAAATGCAACAGTTACAACATTTCACTCTGTCCAGTTCTTTGGTTCAAGGTCATTGTAGCCTCACACAGGCATTTGCATGGCTCTAGACTCTAAAGGCCTCGGTATGTTTCAAACAAAGTAGCTTGTACACCGGTTCATTCAAACAGGTCTACAGGCAGAAGGGTTCATACCTGTTCCCACTGACCACACTTGAAAATGGGGCACAGTAATCCTTCAAATGGGGACAACAGTGCACACGTTTACAGTCTCTCCTCACAGATATTTGTGGTGTTGCACAGGTTTGAGAGAGAAGTTCAAACCCTCACTGTGAGCACTTTGTTTGAAACATACTGATAACATAAACCTTAATTTATTCCTTGTTTGTTATGTATTTGCTGGTAGAGTAATAACATGTTGACCAATGGGAGAGTAATATCATAAATACAGTGTGTGGGCATGTTTCAGAGGAGGCATCAACAGGACAAAAGAAATCCTGCTCACTGTTTGACAGTCATTTATTATTATTATTCTTCAGTTCACTGTGATAAAAATTACATTCAGTAACAAGCACATTGGCTTTGATAGATTTACCATCCGTATTAAATGACACCTCTGACCCCTCATTTTTCCTGTTTGGTTTCTCCTCTCAGGGTGGAGTTCCAGAACAAGTTCTACTCTGGCCAGGGCTTCAAATTTGTCCCCTTCTCGTTTGAGAGCATCCTGGAGGGACGATTTGACGAGTGATCGGGCCCTGACACCCCCCCCCCCCAGCATGAACCAGGAGAATCCCCAGCCCTGCCTTCCCTCCTCAGTGCGTGCGTGTCTCTATATGAGCCCATGTCCAGCCCTCTGTCACCCTCTAGTGGTAATTTGTGAAACTGTAATGTGTAATAAGTGTCATGTAAACCATAAAGAGGCTTTGAAAAAGAGGCCAGTACACCAGAACCAACCTGTACCCATACTGCTGTGGTCACCACTACTGTCATAACACCTCCTGTTTGGTCAGTATATCCAGAAATCAAACTAGAATCAGTGTATGGGATTAAAATGGAAGAGAACAGAGCTGTGATTAATGAGATGAAGAGATGGTGATTGTTAGATGATTTGTGCAGTGATCTTGTGCTCACTCTGTGTGAACTGTTGTAAACCAGTAACTGAACTGATGTATTCAGCCTGAAATGTCTAAAAGTTCATTGTGTGGAATCACGTCCAGATGCTTCATAAATTTGCAAAACAATGTCACTCATGAAAGAATTCAGATTTTTTTCAAAAAGGACAAATTTATTTCTCAACATATCTTAAAATCTGAAATCACAGTGTATTTTTTAGTGTTGTTTGGCCATGCAGTATTTTCAACAAATTACTCCTTCTAGATAAACACCACACCCATTAATGGTTAATATTTATTTTTTGTTGTTGATGTTATTTTTTGCCTGAGAAAATATATTTTTTAAGTGTTGTTTGAAATGTTCCAGTTCATGTTGATGCTACAAGGCTGAAACTATAACTGATGCTGGTCAGTGACTGGTGGCATGGAAGGTCATGTGTTTGTGGTCAGTAATAAACTGAGACCTGGGGATTCAT
Source organism: Lates calcarifer (assembly GCF_001640805.2). NCBI lineage: Eukaryota > Metazoa > Chordata > Actinopteri > Centropomidae > Lates > Lates calcarifer. Next base: position 364,184 of record NW_026117727.1, read on the forward strand.
CATGTGTCCTGTTTTTTTTCTTTCTCTGTCTCTGGGCAAAAGCAGGCTCTGGGCCCTCAGACCCTTGAGGGCCCTAAAGACCCCCAAGCAGACATTTTGGTTTTTAATAGCATGAAAAATACAATTGAATTAAATTTTAAGTATATTTCCCAGCTATGACTTTGATGTGGACAAAGTGCTGCAGGCAGCATGGGATGAAAATATAGATCAAACAGATAACACATAAGCTTACAGACTGCTGATTGTAACCTCACAGTCTGACCCAGTATGTAAGTATCATGATACTGATTTACAGTTAAAAAACAGCAGAAAACAGGTTTCATAAACACTGAGTTTAACCCTGTACTCTGAGTCGACTGAAACTAAGCTAGAAACACTGTTCACTATGTTCACTCAGAGTTAAGTGAGAGCAGGGTAAATGTAAAAAGCTGTGATCAATAGAGCTCCAATAGTGAAATTCATCATGGCAGTGGTTAGATGAAGACCAGATATAATGAAATTCCCTCTGGGTGTTCCTGATATGTCCCTTTCACAAGAATGTGAGGTCACCATGGCCTTAACTATTTCTTGCGGCAGAATGGTATGTGTGTGATTGAGTTAAAATAAATTAGTGTATGTGTTCATATATTGCATACAAGTCATACATTACATAACACTGCCAGCATATGACCTTATCCCTTAACAAGTAAGTTAATGTAGACTAAAAATACCTCTCTTTGATTTGTGTTGCAGCTTTGGGAAAAGCAATCTTTTTCATTTATATTCAATTTCTTTCATCATCCGAGCACAGTTTAGGTCTGCGCTGATGTAGCATTGCGTTATCATGACCGGCAGAGGGCGCTGAGCCGCTACTGAAAGAAGTCGACCTTAGAAACAATCAATAATCATAATACATCCAGAGCACAGGACAGCGACTGAGAGCTGCATCAAGTTCACGAAAGCGCAGCCAAAGCAATACTGGAAGTATGTATTTTTCAGAATAAAAGCACTACATTTTAACAACATGAATGCATACTCCAGTTGTCTGTTGTTTATCCGTAAGTGATTACATAATGTTAACAGTTTGAATTGGCGTAAATTGCTTTGAATTAACTAATTTATACTAGTAATACGTTGTAATGATTTTTAAAAATGATGAAAATCACATTTTTCTAACAAAACAATAATATAAATAGCCTATAGAGAAGAAATCAACCTTTTATTTTGAAAGGTTTGACCGGAACAGACATGTTATTGTTTTGGTTGTCCAGTTGAGTTCACCAAGTTGCGGAATGTTACGTTAACTAGAAGCGTCTGGAAGTTGAAGCGGCCGTGTGCCTGGATAAAGTTTTCCGAACAACTCACTGAACCTCGAAAAAAAAAACAGTGAATTCATCCGTGAGGACAAAGAAGGGCCTGCCGAGACTGCTGTGAATTTAAAGTCACGTCGGAACAAAAAGGACAACGAGTCGAGTAGTGGATACGGTAGCATTTATCATTCAACACCGTCGAAACTGCAGGCTTTCCAGTAAGCTAGTTGATACAGCAAAAGCTGTACGCTTCCCTGCCATTTCCAGACTGACTTAAAGACGTTATACTAGGAAAAAGAACTTACATGTGTCCATTGATATTTCATGGTAAGTATTGCAGAGGAGCTCCAGTGCTGGTCTTTCAAAAGCTATCTCACCATGCCAAACTCCACTTGGAAATGTTAACATTTATAGACTGGCTTTATTGTCTGGTTGAGCATGAAAGTAAATCAGAGGGAGGAAAAATACAATTAAACGTATAGAGTGTAAGTTTTTAATCGGCATATATTTGCAGTTAAATGTTACTTTCCGTGGAATTCACACAATTACCCAACGAAATTACGTTTGTAAAAAGTAGCGCTCGCCAAACTGGTTTAAATTCATGCTTTAAACTGAAGTAGCTTGGCTGTTTTATAAGTGAGCTTTAATGATGTAATTTAACTATGTAAGGCAGTGGCTGTAAGTAAAGTATGAAGTATGTAGACTGTATTATGAGACTATTATTTTTTTAGGCAGATGAGCCACCTAGGCTTCCGTACTTCACCATGAATTGATTTGTGAATGGAACGACCTGAAATTAGCTTCGGCAGCTAAGGGTCAGTTAAGGCAAACTTCACTCTCAGTGCCAAGCGACCGTGTGAGCGGCTGTTGGACATCAGTTAGCGCCTCAACGCTACTCTACTTAAACTTGTCAAATCTGGACTAGATTATCTCATAGAAGCCAAAGACATTTTGAACCTTCTGTATGTGGGGAAAAAATGCGTTTCACCTCCCACAGCTTCTTCCAAAGAAATGTTGCCTATCATTGTCACTGCCTTTAATGTGGAGCAATAATTCAGCCATTAATGCGCTTGCTCATTATTTGATCTATAAATGGGGATATTTTCATGACAAGCTTTCTCCCACTTATCCTCTCAACGATCAGTATTTGATTGAGAAATCATTTATTTATCTGCCCACTGACATCTGCAGTCCTCTCACACCGTGCTAATCCTCTGCCCACCAGTTGTCCTCATTGTGGTTCCTGCCTTTGCTAATAACTTAATCTCTCACCTGCCTTCCTTACATGATCCTCATTACCCCATTGTCCACAGAGGTTAATACTGTCTACCTGCGCAGTAACCAATTCATTTGCCTCATGGTCTTTCATGTCTCCTAGTCGTAGCATTGCAGCTCTTTTGTTTTTACAGTTCATAATCTATTCCAGGTTTGACAAGTCAAGTATACACTGTCGATCTGGACCTGGTCTGATGCGGTCCAGATATGAGAGAGGAAGTTAATCATTTATTTTTCTGTTTCTGTTTTGATGATGGAGCTGGAGAGTACTGTCTAACATGTTGGTCCAAAATCTCCCATAGGTGTTCAGTTGGATTGAGATCTGATGACTCTAAAGGTGACAGCTTATTATTCAACCATTCAGTGACCCCTTCTGTCCTGTTTCTCCACTCATTTAATCAGGTTTTTCCTTTCATTTGTCACCCATCTGTATATTCTATTTACAATGATAAACAAAGAAAACAGTGAAAAGCAACTGATCCCCCACATTTGAGATGCTGGAAATTCAAACGTGTTTCCTGATGATAAGTTAATTGGCTGTTTCAGCACTAGTTGTTTGCTGACTGAAAGGAGACTGTGAAGAAGAGGTTTCAACCATTTCCCTGTTGTTTTAGCTTCTCATTATGGACTGAGACCACATGTTGTTGTTTTCAGGTAGGCGACACGGATGTAAAAGCTAGCCTTCTTCCCCTGTCCTGAGCTTTGAAAGAGAGCCAAGGCAGTTTGAGGGCTGTTTCGGAACTGGTGCCTAATCTTGAGCTAGATGTTTTAGTTTTGATAGCCGTAGAACAAGCAATGTTTGCTTGAGGTTTTGAATGAATCTTATGTATGAGCACACCTCTAAATAATGCTCCTGGATCCTCTCCCTTTCTGTGCAGGATTCTGCGTGATGGTGTGAGAATGGGACAGGGTGCTGTTGGAAGTGACTGCAGCCCTGGAGGCTGATGAACCCTCTCCATCGGCCAGTCAGGATGCACATAGCTTCGGTGGGTGTCAGCAAGTTCTGCTTCCTGTTTTCCCTCGCATTCTGCGGTCTCTTGCTTCTGCTCATCCCAGCCCTCCAGCCCCCAGCTCGTCAGGTGGACCTGCCTCAGCCCCGACCCCACACCAGGCCTACGCAGGTGGGCCTGTCACACCACAGCCAGGTTCTAGCAGTGTCTGTACATGCTGAGAAAACTGACTCAGCCACAAGGCTGAATGGGAACTCAGTGGGCCAGGAGGGGTCCATCCAGACTGAAATTATCAGAAATGATAAGAAGGAGATGGATGCCAAAGGAAGCCCAGAAAGAGGGGCTCTCCCTGGAGGAAAGGGTGGTGCACTTTCAGGGTCCAACTCCCATGACCCGTTAGAGTTGAAGGACATTTTTATTGCTGTGAAGACAACCAGAAAGTACCACAAGTCCAGACTGGAGCTGCTGATTCAGACCTGGGTTTCCCAAGCTAAAGAACAGGTGAGGAGAGCTGCAGTTATTTATTGTTGACAGAAAACAGTAAACAATGTTTACTAATCAGTCAATTGTTTACATTGTTTAACAGGCTTAAAACCAATAGTAGCTACTTCAGTTTTCCATAATTGTTAAGTGTATATCTGCTGAGAGCTGGACTGTTTTTAAAACCATTCCAGCTGAGCTTCAATTGCATTTGATACTTTTACAGCTGTATTGTTTATGTCAGCTCCACAGTCAGAGTCATAGCTTTCACCTTGTAAAATCAAAAGACTCATGGCTTCAATATTTGTATCACATTACATTCATTTAGCAGACACAAGCTACATGTCATAGAAAACTGGAAGTGCAACTTCCCCATGTGAACAAACAACTGCTCTCAGCCAGGAGGATTTAGGAGTGTTAGCATTAGCTACTAATGCTAATGTTACTTGCTTTGGATTGATTGTTGTGACTGTGTTATCAGTTGGTGTTTCCTCTTACCTTAACCTGAACCTTAAGACTTAACCCTGTACCCAACCAGTCATCCTCACCTTCTCAGATGCTCACTGAGGATTGTGATGATGCTGCAGACAGATTTAGTGATCCTGCTGCATGTTTTGTCTTAAAGATTTCAGGCAGTGGTCACATTTCTTTCAGAGTGGGAGTTCCCTCAAGAATTTAAATTGCATGAAATATATCTGTTGGAGAATGTAGCTTGCTAGCAGGTGGTAGACATTGCACGCACACACACACACACACACACACACACACACACACAGAGGAGGATGTGTAGTAACCTCCCTATTGATTATCGGCTGTGCATAGCTTAAGTTTTGTACCCCAATTACTTGATAATGAATACAAGTGTTTGTTGGCCTCAACTACTGTGTGTAGCCAGATGACAATTTGACAATACAACATCAGTCATGTTTATATACAAGTCCCAAGCCAAAACACCACCTAAATTCTGTGGTAGTTTAGAAATGTAACTGCTCTCCACAAAGTTAATTACCCATAAACTCAACCATCCTTTATGGCTGGGAGGGGTGTGATGCTTGAACTAAAAGTGACGAGAGATAACTGATGAATTGTGATCAGTGAAGCTGTCACGTGTGTGCTTACACGTGGATTCACAGGTTTTTCTTTGGATTTAGGAACAGTGAATGTTGGTGATCATGGAGTTGGCTCTCTCCTGTCTCAGGGTGATTTTCAGAGTGTTGCCTTATCACCACCAGAGATTTCACACTGATGGTTAGAATTTGTCCTCACAGACACTGACACAGGACGTTTATAAGAAAATAAATCTTGATCCCCACAGTCCCCTCTGTCGGATCAAGTTGTTTATCAAGCTTATTGTGGAATTACTCCACAGTCAAGTCAAGTCAGTTTTATTTAAATAGCGCCAACTCACAACAGAAGTTATCTCGAGGCACACAGTTTCAACTGCTGTACACTGCTCTCCACTCTTGATGAGACCTCGTATTTAAAATCGGAGAGTGTGTTCCATTGGTGCAGCCCTGACCTGGCACACAGAAACCTGAAACTGGAAAACCCCTACTAACACCTTACACATGCATCACTTAATACAGCTCTGATTCTTCCAGTCAGTAATAGTTTTAACTGCAGTTCCATGGCAACTGAGGCAAAAGCTGTTTGCTGATGAAGACTATATGATATGACTATATGAATACCAGATCAAGTGAGTGATTGGACAGCTGGGAAGTTTGAGTGGATCTTAAATGCCATTTTCTTTTCCCCCAAAAGATGGTACTGCTACTGTACTGTAACTGTATCATTTCTATTAAAAACCACAGCATATACAAACTAACATTGATGGCTTTGAGGGCACAGACGTTTTCCCTCTTTCTGTTTGATTATAGCTCTGTATCAGACTGAACTGCCATTTTGAAGTGGCTGCTAGGATCAGATTCCATTTTTCTTCACAATCAGAAGATGTATGGGAGTATACAAGCTGGTGTAGTGGTTAGCACTGACGCACACGGGTTTGAATCCTGGTTCGGATTGTTCTGTGTGTTCTCCAGGGTTCTCCCTGCAGTCTAAAGACATGCAGGTTAATTGGACACTCTGTTAACTGCCTGTAGGTGTGAGCCTGAATGTTTGTCTCTATATGTCAGCCCTGTAACAGACTGCCAATCAGTCCGGAGTGTACCCCATCCAATTTGAGCTGAGATTGATTCCAGTGACTCTCGAAGGATAAGCAGTATAGATAATACATGAATCTTAAGCTGCTGCAAACAATGTTGGAAGACTAATATAAATGCTAAAGATTTATGAGATGTTTGACCTTTGACTCACAAATTTGTATCACTGACTCATTGTAATTGCAGTATTAATGGCAACTAACCACCATTGACTACTATGTTTTTAGAATATCTTCAGGAAGACAATGGACAAATGAACTGTGTCCACACTATGTATGTCTAAAGGAGTGGAGTTTCTGCTCCCAGTATCACCAGCTTGGCTCATACCGGCTCTGAGTCCAGGTCTGATGTGACAGGACTCCACTGTGAGTCTGTGCTGTGTTAGCTGTCAGCCTTAACCAACCATTTACTCCCAGACTCTGGGAAGTATTACAGACCTGTTGACATCTTATTTTACTGCTCTCAGGTCAGTGAAGTCTGCCGTCTGTGTTTACAACTCCCTGTAAAATTGAAAGCTGCTCTTACTAATTTGTATTTAATGTTAATGTTATTTATTAGAGGGCCAAGGTCAACTCAAACGACCCCTTTAACTGTGTTATTTGACGGTGTGTGGGAGTCACAGACTGCCTGCAGGGTTTTGCAGAGGCTGAGGATGCCTGTCTCTGCCTGCTGTACACCGTGCAGCACAAACTGTCCATATAGAGGTCTGTGGAAAATGACTTCACCACTGGAGGCTCTGACATAAACTGTAGTCAGGGAATAATCAGTTTAAATGTGTTTTTGTAGAAAGCAGATAAATGTGCCTGTGACTTGTGCTGTTAAGTATGTTCACATGTTGGAGAGTCAGGGTGATGTAATGTGGCAGCAATGAAATCAGTGAAAACCATCAAGTCTCTTATATAAAGCAGTTAGTGCTGTCCTCCCTTATAAGACTGATGATTTATGGCAGAATTGTACATGTTGTGCCTTCGTGTGTGCTGAGACAGAGAACAGCCCTGTATTAAACAGGCTGTATAGGTGGAGATGAGTTGTTTCAGGATCTTGTAAGACATGGAATATGATCCAGAAAGTCCAGTCTGAGTAACAGATCCATAACTTTATATGTTTAACACACATCAATACTCTTCATAGATGTTTATAATACTTTGAGTCTTGATTTTACAACTCTGGAAATTAATCACAGCAACAATTTTATTTTCACTGTGAAGATTGTAAGATTGTAGAAACGCATTTATATAACAAGGAAGTAAGGGATGTGCGCCTGCATGTGTTCGTCTAATTGTAAATAATAACATTAGCAGACAGAGTGAATTGCAGTAATTTGGGCTGTAAAGAAATATTAGTATTATCAGTAACACCTGTGGTTTTTTTTTTCTTGCAACAGCAGCTCAGAGTGTCTGCTGTGAAACATCTCTTTGATCCAGTTCATTTGGGAATGATGAATTAGAGTGCTCTGATGCTAGGAAGGCAAGGTTCATCAGAAAGTAAGTGACAGACAGTACAGCATGGACCGACTTTAGACAGGGAAGGACAGAAAAACAGACGATGCTCTGATTAAACACTGATTAACTGTATATGGCACTGTGGTGAAAAAATGAATAAACGTGAGTGCACAGATTTTAACTGTGTCTCTGTTTCAGACCTACATGTTTACTGACGGTGAGGACAGGGAGCTGCAGATGAGAACAGGTAAGATGCTGGACAACTCTCAAAGGCAAAGCCTAATATGTACTGTGCACAACAGCATGGGACTGAACTGTGCCGTCCTCTGCTGCCACAGGAGCCAACATCATCAACACTAACTGCTCAGCAGCTCACACCCGCCAGGCTCTTTGCTGCAAGATGTCTGTGGAGTACGACAAATTCATCGAGTCTCAGAAAAAGTGAGTGAAACGTGATCTGGACCTGACGAATTAAACAGCAGGGACACCATACAGTTAATTAACCAATGATATTCTGGGACACAGTTAACATCTATAGACTTAGAAACTAATGTACAATGCTGACTCTGTGTGTGTGTGTGTGTGTGTGTGTGTGTGTGTTACAGATGGTTCTGCCACGTGGATGATGATAACTATGTAATTCTGCCCAGCTTGTTGTGGGTGCTCTCCTCTTACCACCACAGCCAGGATGTCTACCTGGGCCGGCCCAGTCTGGATCACCCTATAGAGGCTGCAGAGAGAGTCAAGAGTGATGGATCAGTCAGTCAACTTACAACTTCTTAGGAGTTTCTGATAAATATAGCAAGCAAGCACTGCCTTTTCACGTTAACTCTTTGGAGATCGCCAAAGCTGCTTTTCTTTACACTCCTAACATCTGGCTGTTTTTGTCTCATTCCAGGTTTCTGTTAAGTTCTGGTTCGCCACAGGTGGAGCAGGTTTTTGTATCAGCAGAGGTCTGGCACTGAAAATGAGCCCATGGGCCAGGTGGGTTTTTGGATTCTCATGAACGAATTCAAGCTATCAAACCTTCTGAAAGCAGGATAGTCTCATAGCATTTTGTGGTAGAGAACCACTAAAGAGAAAGAAGAACACATATCTGAGTAGCCAAAGAATGATTAGAGGAATGTCTTTAGATAACCCTCAGAGAATGTGCCAGGACTTGTTGTTGTCAGCTGTGGTATGTTTACTGACATAGACAGGGACAGAGATGATCACAGTGGCAGTCATGTTTACAGAGTAAGAGCTTTCAAATACAGAGGGTGGCACTGATCCTCTTGGTTTAAAAGCAGCACATGGCTTCAGTGCATTGAGACCAGTAGTTGAAATGGGTTCCTCTGACTAATCCACCGTGTTAACACACACAGTGCTTCAGAAGGAATGGATCAAATAGACATGAAGTCAAACAGAACCATCCATATTTAATAATCTGTGGAAAGTTCTTTGCAGTTACTGTCTGAAGTTTTCAACTCATAAACATCAGCAGATGTATCCTCTATGATGATGCTCAGAGGTCCTCACTGCAGCCACCTTCAGCTCTTGTTCATTGTGGGTCTCTTTGCTTTGTCTGGTTCAGCAGGTGGAATACAGCTCAGTCAGCTGAGATCAGGTGACTGACTGGGCCAGTCAAGGATATTCCACCTCTTCACCCTTGAAAGCTCTTCAGTCAGTTTCTTCACTCTTTCTGTCTTTTTGATAATTGTTGATTTTTGTTTCACCAGTCTGAAGAACTCTACCAGTTTCTTTTGTTATGTTTTTGCAAACTGCAGTCAAGCCTTTCTGTTTCTGAGTTTGGTTAATACTAGGGATGGGCTTTTGAAGAAACTTCTTTGATCAATCATTGGGAAAATTAACAATCATCATCAATTATTGATTAATCTTAATTTTTTTTCTACTGAAAATGCTTATGGCATAAAATAGACAACTGAAGAAGGTGTGTTTTTCCTCAATGAAATCTTTATTCCAAAAAGAAATTATAGTCCCAGAGCAATCCTCCTCAACAATGGCCTTTAAAGTTGAACTAACAGAAAGTAAAACAACAAAGATCTGCGCTGCTCGTAAAGACAGCAGAGCCCGAGGCTCCGAGTCAAACCAAATTAACGAATAAACCAAGGTTACGACGCTTGTCTGAAATGCAATGAGAGTCTTTAGATACAATACAAGAGAGTTATCACCAGTATTGCAGTGTTTACAGTGAGCTTTGTTCTGTCTTAGCTTGAGCTGGTCCCATATCAAACTTCTCCTGCTCTCTTCATGTTTACCTTCAATTTCTGCGTCAGAGCATTTGTCAGTACTTGAGCATTTGTACTTGTGCACTGGTGTGTCAGTGTCACTCTACAGCTGCATTCCCAAAACTCTTAACTGGCAGTGTGGTTTCTGTGTCACTGTGTGGAGTTTCGTCGTGTACTTCATGTTGGAGCTAATAAATGTTGGAACAACAGCTACTGAACCAAGTGGACCAATCACAGCTGCTGTGGTCTGCGTCGCTGTGATGCGTCGCTGCATTTCTGAGGCGCACATATGCCGTTCAATTCAGCGCAGAAGAATAAATCAGCCTTCACCAGGGGTTTGTGTCTTGTGGTGAATCCTCTGAGGTTCATCATGACGTCTTCTGTTGATTGTTGATGGAAACATACATACCATACCTACCTCCTGGAGAACATTCTTGACTTTCCATACAGTCATAAATGACTTGTGCTCCTCATTCCACTCCACCTTTGAGTGTTGCCAGCTGGGTCACCTTGAAACTCTTTGGATTTCTGATGTGGTCAGACGACACATTGCATGAACCAGTGTTTTTTTTTTTTTTTTGGTATTTATTTATGTTTTCTTCTCAAGCATAACCCTCCTTGTGTTAAAGGCACTCTGATAGGCTTGTTGGCTGAAATTCTGTCTTGTGGTTTTAGTTTGGGGAATTTCATCAGCACAGCAGAGAAGATCCGACTCCCGGACGACTGCACCATCGGCTACATCATCGAGGCGCTGCTGGAGGTCAGCCTGACACACACACGCCTCTTCCATTCTCACCTGGAGAACCTGCAGAAGCTGCCCGCTGACTCTATCCTGAAGCAGGTGAGTGTGTGTGTGTTTGTTTCATGTGTAGTATAGTAAGACGTGAGAGACTAAGTGGGCTGAAAGCCTCACTCGAAAGCTCACTTGATTAGTGTGAACATTGTGTACTGTACCCAGGCACCCAGTCCACTCAAAGAGGTGGTCCTGAGTATGGTTCATGTGTACTTGTACTTGTATACATACCCTGGTATGTTGTATGTTTGATCTGCACCAGGTGACTCTGAGCTACGGAGGCTTTGAGAACAGAAGAAATGTGGTCAGCATTGTTGGAGGTTTTTCACTGGCTGAAGACCCTACAAGGTAAATATGAATAACAAAACAGAGTCATATACACTTAGTGCTCCTCCACACACTGCTTTACAGTATTTCCTATCATATACAGTATCTGTGACAACACAGCATTTTATTTAGAAATGAGTTCTGATTCACTGATGTGGTCAACCTCTGGTACCATGCATGTCAGCAGTGTTCTGAGGCAATCATAAAGTATCAGTATTATAAATGATCAGTGCTTATGTTAATGGTGACGTGGTAGTGAGCTGGTATACATTCGTCGTGTCTTTATATTTGTGAGAGCTGTTTATGAGTTATCAGGCTGTTCACTAATGTTGGCAAAATAAATGACACAGTAGAGCTTGAGGGTTCTGTATCTTACTGAAGTTGAATGAGCAGTGTTGACTATAGGACCAGCGTATGAACATGTGAATGTTCCAGTCACAAGACTGGAATAAGTAATCTGCTGCTCTAACAGCAAGGGTTGCCAAAGGGGTGGGAAAATTCTGGCAAATTTCCAGAAACTTTCAGGAAACTTCCCATGGGAAGTTAAGCTGGGAGTTTTGTTCTATTTCATTCTAGAAATGATCTGTGCATGTGATGGAGGAATGCCCAGTGCAGGGCAGGAATTCAGCTGAATTTACATTAAATCTCATTATGCTGCAACATATTTTGTGGGTTTTATTTCAACTACATATAAATTCCCCTGTTATAGGCTAACCTGCAAGTTTGCAAATTTCCAGTTTATTCCTATTAATTCCCATGGAAAGCTTCCAACTTCCTGGAATTTTGCAACCCTACTGACAGCCCCGTCTCTTCTCCCATTTCATCTGTAAAAGAGTTTGTGAGTCAGCCACTGGTCAGGCCCGGCTGGCAGTGGGCCCTCCATTTCATTCCAAAGGTGCTGGATGGGTTGAGATCAGGACTCTGTGCAGACCAGTCAAGTTCTTGACCACAAAACTGGGAAAACTGTGTTGAATTATGTTGGAGTATAAAGATTTGCCTTCATTGGAACCAGGGGGCCCAGAGCAAACCTGGAAAGTCAGACCCAGACCAGAACTACTCAGAGGGATGTGTCCACGTAGATTAAAGAGTATCTGGTGGAGCAGAAAACTTTAAGACCCATCACAACTGATGAAAATCTACTTATTCAAACAGGAGATGCAGTTTGATTATATGTGTGATGAGTGTTTCACTGTTTTTATAAGAATCCCTAAACTGATGTTACTGAGGTATTTACTGTGGGAAACTCTTGTGTCTTTTCATCCTGCAGGTTTAAGACGGTCCACTGCCTTCTGTACCCAGACACTGACTGGTGTCCAAAACCCAAACCTCGCCACAAAAACTGAAAACCTCTGTGTATTTACCCTGCAGCACACCCACCCAGCCTTTCTCCCACTGCTTCACTCTGCCACGTCTGGGTCAAGCTACGTGTAGCTGAGAGTACACGTGGTTACGTGGACACCTTTATCCAAAGCAGCCTCACCTCTCCCTTCATGAATTCACAGTGCTAGTGGATTTTTTTATTGTGTTGTTGATTTTTTTTTTTTTTTTCTTTTTGATTTTACTCTTCTCGGAGGTAGAGCTTTTGAATGGATAGAACTGATCCAACTCACTAAGTGAACCCCTGATAGGTGGAGCCAAAGAGTGACTTTTTGTGGCTAACAGAGCATAAAGACAGAAGAAGCCACTACTGAGCAGAGCTCTCTCAACAGCCTCCTTGATTCCTTACTAATCATGGCACTAAATGCTACACTTTCAGTGAGCAGTCATTGCAATAGAGAAGACTCAGATCATGTGCCTGTATTATTGAGAGGAAATTGATTGAAGGTGCTGAATTAAATCCACATCTTCTACAAAGCTCAGCCTCTGCTGCTGGTGGAGTGAACCAGGAGCTTCAGTGGTGGAGCAACAGAATTTGCAGCTCACTGTAACTGGAATTATCTCAAAGCTCTTCGGCACTCAGTTAGCTTCTCCCCTGAAGTTATCTACACGTCTTGTGAGGTTTGGAGGCCAGTTTATTCAGGCAGTTCCTTTCTGGGTTTGTTACAGGTGTTTGGTGTGAGCCTCCACCTTTCCTACATTCTGCCTTTATCATTGAACCAATGATGAAACAGGAAGAAGGAGAGATGACTCCATCCACTGTGGTTTAAGCTCTCCCAGCAGAGCAGCACACTGGGCTGGTTCGCTGGGTTACTGGCCAAAGCCATAAAAGTAACAATCCTAAAAACTCTGATGCTATCCTGTGGTTATGAGTTCCTGCTTTGCCAGATATTTATCTTGTACTCTGTGGTGTGATGGTTCTTTGGCTCAGCCCATCAGATCATGAAAACTCCACTCTCCATATCAGTGCCATGCTCCTTAAACTGAGTGGAGAACCAGTATGTGAAGGAGCCCACAGTATTAGTAGTAGCTTGCACTGACATGCCTACTCACCAACAAACCACTGACTTTTTTGAAGTCCGTTTCATCTCCATGTTCTGTTACTGGTGACATGATGGGCCAAAGTCAACTGTAAAATCTTAAGTTTCTTTATAATGACAAATAATTGAGGTACTCTTAAAGAGCATGAGCAAGATGTATTGGGGTTTTTTTTTTTGTCTCAAAGATGAACTGAAGTGAAATGAGATTATATCTGCACAGTTGATAAAACCTCTGTGCAGAGTTTGTATGCTGATGTACCTCATTCTCAACCCTCTTATTATATTAGTCTGTTTCTAACAGGTCCCTGTTTATGGTTTTGCACTACTTTGATCATGTCACTTCCTATATCTTACAGCCTGTACATGTTACAGTGTTGGTGTAAAATATGACTTCATGTTTTTTGTTGTTTGTTTGCTCTTGTATATTCAGTTTTTTTTTGTTTTCATAGGTTGTAGTTAGAGCTGTGTGTACACTTCTATAAGGCGGAGCTGCTCTGGAGGCAGAGCAGTTAGTTTGGAGTTGTGGTGCAGTCAGACCAACAAAAAAAAAAAAAGTTTTCCCTGGCAAAAACCGTCACTGTCCTCACACTCACTGCAACCAGGCAGCAAAAAAAAAAAGGTCTCGATCCTTCCTACATAGAGCTGAGTGGTACGAGAATGTGACTGCACCATTTGCCTTCAGCGGGTGGAGCCAAAGAATGTCTTGACAACATTGCCGTGAAACTTGGTATGTCGGGTTCCTAGAGGGTTGATCAAGTCGTTTCTTCCCAGTAACCATCAGGAAATTGAAATCTTTAATTTATGCTGCTGTGGACACCAGATGATTCTGTTTGCTCCTCTTACCATGATTTTAATGTCAGAGCTAATCAACAGTATGACCTCTGGGTGCTGCCAGCAGCTTTATTCTTATTAGCCATGCCGCTGGTAGGGCTCTACGACTGGTTGTTGTCATTCAGTCCACCACTTTGGTCCAGACTCAAACCTCAGGAAATCGCAGATGGACTGCCATGAAATTTGTCAGACATTCATGTTCTTGATGGGATAACATTGTAATAAGTTTGGTGATCTGTCATCAGGTCAAGACGATAATTTATCCAATATATAACAATTGATCAATGACTAAATCATCATCATCATCATCCTTGGAGGTACTCTGTGTTCTAATTGGTAAATGTCAGTATGCTAACACTCTAAACCAAGATGGTGAACTTGGTAAACAGTCAAACAGCTAGTCTGCTGACCCAACCAAGATCAAAAATGATCATGATAAAATGAAGCCTTTGCAACCGTGATGTTCGACCACTGCTACAGGTTTCCAGTCCCCCTGCGCTTTTATAAACTGGCTCTTTGGCTCCACCCGCTCAGGCTCCACCAACCAGTGTCAGTATTTTTTGCCTGTAAAAAGTATTTGTGTGAAACACCCATCTACCTTTTTGCACACAAGACTAAAATCCAAAATCCAAAATCCAGAGCCTGTGTCTCACTGCAGGTCAGTGGGCAACTGAGGGAGAGAAGTACTTTTGTAAACTGTTTACCACTGATGTATTATGTCTTTTCAAGAATAAAACCTTTCTGCATTCTCCAGTGTCTGACTGTTTAATTGTAAGTTGCCACCATGTTAGCATCTGTTTTCTGTGGGTCACAGAGAAAACAGCTCATTACTAAGACTATAGTTAGTCAGTACTGTAGTCTCTGCAGAGTTAGAGACACCATGTCTGATTGGAATGAGATAGCTGTCAGTGTCATGGCTCCTCCTGGGAGCTGCGTCTGTAATCAGTTAAAGCTGTGTCAGGCTGATGAGCTCAACACTGGGATACATGTGATTTAATGAAGCTGATGGAGAATGATGGTGATTTAGTGCTGTGACACTTCCTGTTCCTATACCACAAACAGGGTGTGTGTGCATTCACATTTGTGTCTGTAAAGTCTGTCAGTGATCATCTGTGTGTGTGTGTGTGTGTGTGTGTGTGTGTGTGTGGACAAACTAGGATAGGTTAGAATCAGCGTGAGGGGCGGGGTTTAGGCGTTTAATTGTGATGATTAAGGTCAGGCTGGAGGGAAAGGGAATACATTATGATCATAGACTGTACATACATGTACATTTGTATGTTTGCATTTCTATATATGTGTATATATTTTTATATACAGTCTATGGTTATGACAGTGAGTGTCCTCACAACTATAGAAAGACCAGAAAGTGTGTGTGTGAGTTTTGACTTTTAGCTTTTCCACAGGAAGTTAATGAAGATGAAAACGCTGGACTGGAATATATAATATCTCAGCTGGAGCTTAAAGTTGGTTTTGTTTGTCAGCTCCAATTTCCTGAGGATTAAATGTATTCCATTATCTTTAAATGATTCTGTAACATTAGATTAGTTGTCCTCTCTCTGTTTTATTCCAGCGTCCTTCACTCACAGCAGACGTTCTGTCACGTTCTGTGTCATCACACAGTCATATAATCCTGGTCAGGAGCGTCAAGCTTGATAAATTCTGTGGATTAACCAGAAACACAGGATGTTGTTGTGTCTGTGAAACCATATTTCATTCAGTTGGGTGGAGGCAGAAACCTCAGAGACACAAACCTCAACCAAAACTCTAACATGGACCACAAGTTATCTAGTTATTTTACCGTGTTCATGTGGTCCACAGAGGTTTCTGCGTGTTCACAGTGACTGTGCAGGACTGACCTGGAAGAGAAAAACACGTTCTGACCATTAACTCAGTGGGAGTTTAATGTTTAAACCCAGAGCGGAACCAGAGGCAGCTTCGTCCAGCCTGCAGCCCGACACACAGCTCTGCCCGCCGCGCTCCACGATCCATCACACGCCGTGAGTCACCGATCCGTTTTCACACACACACACACACTGAGGTGTTTGGAGGGTTTAGGAGAGATCAGGAAGTAGCAGCGAAGTTACGCTCAGCCCTGACTGACACGAGTCACATGACTGATCGCCTCTCCAGTGTGTAACTCTGTCTGTCTTGATCCAGGTCACTCTGCCGCTGCTCCCCGCGGACAGGAGCCGCCATGGAGATCTCATTTGCGGGTAAACGCGCTCTGGTCACCGGAGCTGGAAAAGGTAAACCACGGTCTGTTTTCAGCGCGTGCACTGACACCACCAGGCTGCAGGACCCCCCCCCCTACACACACACACACACACACACACACACACACCCAACACCCAAGTCATTTAAATGTTGTAACCGGTGCAGATTGATAAGACTGACTTTATTCTGAATCGGTTCTATCTCGGTTTATTTCGCAGCAGGCAGTACAGGTCCACATGCTGATTGTTTAGTTACGCTGCGTCCTGCAGACTTAGGAGCCACTGAGCAACTCTTTTCTACGGGTGCGCGGAGTGGTCACATCATTTTTTTTTTTTTCTCTAGACGTGCGCACTTAATACAGTTCGTTCCCATACGCGCACGAATACAGTAAAAACGTGGAACGAATATATTCGTGCACACGTTAGAGAAAAAAAAAGATATGATCCCTCCTGGGCTCCGTACTTTTCTGATGCAGTGCACTGTGTGAGGTGGTTTCTGGTTTGAGGGTAGACTCTGGGGAAAATTGAGCTTTTTTCCATTCAATGTTACGTTTACTTAAACCTCAGCTCATCCCTACCCCTAACCTTAGACCATAACCTTTACCAGACCCTTTCCAATCCAAGAGTGCTCAGTAGTCAGAGTAAACAAGAATAATAAGAGTACGACTCATGGGTTGGACCTCACCCATCTTCACTTTCGCATCAGCACCTGTGAAGTTGGGTGTCTGTATTTTCCACAGACTTACTCAAAACTGATTGCAGTCCAAACATCCATCCATCCAGTATCCACACTACTAATCTATAAGGGTCACGGGGGGGGGGCTGGAGTCAATCCCAGTCCACATTGGGTGAGAGACAGGGTACACCCAGGACAGATCATCAGTCTGCAGTCCAGAGAGCTGATTTATCGATCGAGTGATAGATAAATAGAAGATAGAGTACAGCCAGAATAACAAAACAAACAGCTGTAACAAAACCAAGCATGTCTAATAACACTGTGTTACATGTTCTACAGCATTTATTAAATGTCTGTACACTGCTATAAATGCTAAGTGTTAGCATAAATGAACTGATCAGAGCTGAGGTGAGGATAATGAATGTGAATGTGGTAAAATTGCCGATGAACTGATCAGTGCATTGGATGAATTTGCATGAACTCTCAGAGAGTCTCATCAGTTTCAACACAATGAGAAAGTGGAATAAGAGAAAGCTTTGTTCATGCAGGGCAGTTTGGCATTAGCCTGAGACATGTGTGGAATGTGTGTGTGTGTGTGTGTGTGTGAGAGTGTGTGTGTCGGCTCTTGTGTCACAGCAGCAGCAGCTCCACTCTGTAATAAGCCTTTGTGTTTATGGATGTTTTGTGTCTCAGGGATTGGCAGGGCCACGGCTCTGGCTCTGGCACGCTGTGGGGCAAAGGTCACGGCGGTCACACGCACACAGGCTGACCTGAACAGTCTACTGCAGGAGGTAAATACCAAGGCAACTTATAAATCATAGAGGAAGAAATTCTAATAACAAAAAAATTTAAGAGGCTTTTTCAGAATTTAATTCAGTTTTCATTTCAGTTTTATTTATATAGCACCGAAATCACAACAAAAGTCATCTCAAGCCACTTTTCATATAGAGCAGGTCTAGACCATGCTCTTTAAAATATGGACCAATACTTCATCTGGTTTTGGCTTCCTCTCTCAGTGTGCATCCATCACCCCGGTGTGTGTGGACCTGGCAGACTGGGGGGCCACGGAGGTAGCCCTGCAGGATGTCGGCCCTATCGATCTGCTGGTGAACAACGCCGCCTGTGCCAACCTGCAGCCGTTTCTAGAGGTCACACCCGAGCAGTTTGACCAGTAAGACAAAGATGAGAGACTTTTACGATCGTCGGTTGAAACACTGCTCCTGTGAATAGTCACAGGATGCAGCAACACGTAGAACATGAGGCAGAAAATTACAGTTTGATCACGTGGCAGCTTGTTCTGTTGAACTAATGAGTCTTTCATCTGCAGGTCATTCAGTGTGAATGTGAAAGCTGTGCTGCATGTGTCCCAGGTAAAACACTGGCTTTTTAAAGGTGATGTGCTTTATGTTCATTCCTGGTCCCAGTCTTTTCTGTTTGTTTGTGCTGCATTACAGTCTGTCATTTGCAAGTATGGAAACTGTGTGCACTGCTATGCAGATGACACACTGTCGTAAAATAAAGAATATGTGAGGGTGGCTGTTAGTTTAAATTCTATAACTGTGCTATATCAAATAAACCCAGTGTCTCTGTGACTAGATAGCGGCTCGTGGTATGAAGGCCAGAGGATCAGGAGGCTCCATTGTCAACGTGTCCAGCCAGGCCTCACAGTGCGCCCTCAGAGACCACGCTGTCTACTGTGAGTAACGGCCAACAGTCACCTGGAGCCTGAGTAGTTGAGTGACAGTAATTCAAAACTGTTTCTGTCGTTTCTGTCGCCATCGCTGTTCAGGCGCCACTAAAGGAGCCCTGGACATGCTGACTAAAGTGATGGCTCTGGAGCTCGGACCCCACCAGGTATCATCATCATCATCACACTACACTGGGACCCAAAGTCCCATGTAAATCTGCATCTAACCTGTTAGCAGTTAGCATGAAGCTAATGGCTTTCATAATCTCAGTACAGACATACCGCTACCATACAGCATTTTACATTTGAGTTTGTGAACATACACACTGCAGTCCAACACACACTGATTGATTTTATGACAATTATAGCCTCACATTGTATCGTTTTTATCACATTATACTGGATTCTGTTTTTTTTGCTGAAGTGGCCGTGTTGTGTTGTGTTGTGATCAGATCCGTGTGAACAGTGTGAACCCCACGGTGGTGATGACTGAGATGGGTCGTCTGGGCTGGAGCGACCCCGAAAAAGCCAAGGTCATGACGTCCCGCATCCCCTTAGGCCGCTTCGCAGGTGTGTCCCAGCAGGCTGTATATACACACTGTTCTGTTTCTGCTATCCCAGCATGCATTAGGTGACAGGCAGGTCAAACACTAGACCTGTCACCAGTCTATCTGGTTCATATCTGCACTGTCTTTAAGGAATAGTTGAGTATTTTGGGGAATGCACTTTAACTTCAAGAGTTTGGTGAGAAGACAGAATCAAATGGTTCCTTTAAGTCCACTTTAAAAACTGGACATGGAGGATGTGTTCCCACTGCTCAGGCCTCCTCACAGAGTTCATATCAGGGAGCTGAAAAGGAGCCTGATGGTTGATTCAGATTCAGGAATGTGGATTTCATCCTGGTTGTGGAACAATGGAGCAGCTGTTCACCCCTGCCTGCCTGTGCAGTCCACACGTGTTTCCTCAACTTAGAAAGTGCTTATGTGTCCTCTAATAACTGGAGCAAGAGCTGTGTCCACATTCTCTGCAATCAGGCCTAGAAAGTTCTCGGTCGGCTGTTGGACTGCACCGAGACTGTGTCTCCTCATTAACTGTGTTTGTGGTTTCCACAGTTAGGATGTTGAGGTGCAGCCAAACAGGTAAAAGCTGAATCTAAGCTGTAGTTTGTGTACTGTTGGTAAAAGGCAGTGCTGTTTCCTCTCCAGCGCTACGATCATGCAGCGTAAATACACACTGTTACCAAATGTGTTGAGCCAAGTGTTAACTGAGCTCTGTGTGTGTGTGTTTGTGTGCAGAGGTGGAGGATGTGGTGAACAGTATCTTATTCCTGTTGAGCGATAAGAGCAACATGACTAACGGAGTCACTCTGCCGGTGGACGGAGGCTTTCTGGCGTGCTGACCAACACGAGCCCTGCTGCAGTACTCCTGCCTCTAGAACAACCTGTGTCATCGCCTCACTGCCGCACACACACACACACACACACACACACACACACACACACACACACACACACACACACACACACACACAGGTCAATCTTTAGTAAATAAATGCACCCACTGCACCACCAGATTTCCTGTGTTGTTTTTATGCTGGTATGAGTCACTTTAAAATGTATCTCTTCTCTCAGTTTTCGTGATCTACAGGGCTTAATATGTTTGCAGATGAGATTAGAAACCAGAGTAATGATGCTATAGAGATTTATTTTAGGTTATATAGCTGATACAGTTGTAATGGATGAGTCATTAGAGCCTTAGATGCTGTGTATTATTATTTTTGGATTGTTAAATGTGGGCCTTATATCAACCTTTTTGTTAAAGAGTAAGATGCTTTTTGTTTAACCAGAAACTGCTGCTATATTTCTGTCATTTTACCTTGTCCAACATGAAAGCTGCTGGTCAGCCACTGTTTGACTGGTTAGTTGTTATTGTGTGACTTTCAGTGGTAAAAAAAAAAAACACTTCAGAGGATGAACTTGAAAAGGACAACTGCCGTCTGGGTTTTGTCGCAGTGCTGTTCTGTTGCTGCTGTTCTTTGCTCAGTACTGCACCCATTCTAAAGACTTTAGTCTCTGTCATTCATCATCATTTACATCCAAAAACATGGGATGGCAAAATAATGGGATGGCAACAATCTCAGAATTATCCTGTAACTGTTAAAACTAGTAAAACAAAGGTAGTCATTCTAATGCAGAGGTGGGAAAATTCCTGAATTAAATTTGGTTTAATTGAAGTTTGTCTCTAAGACATTTAATTATAAAGACTGGCTTGTTTTATAGCTGCTTCATCACAACAAACACAGTCAACTACCTGTAGAGACCTGCAGTTATCTGATCTGCTGATAGAAATGGGATTTTTGAGCTGCTGCTCACTGCATGGTTTTTATTTCTGGCTCCATTCTGAGTGAATCCCAGAAAAACTCAAAGCTGCTTGTCTGACCCCAACAGCCAGGCACACAGTCAAAGTCACTGAGATCACGATTCCATGTTTGATGTTTGATGTTTGATGTGAAGATGAGCTGAAGCTCCTGACCTGTATCTGTACGACTTTCTGCATTGCACACTGCTGTTATTGCTCAGAACAACACTGCTGCAGTCCCCATGTTACAACAAGGCCCTCTGGTGGACTAACATGTTGTAATATACTCAGTGCCATCCCTCACCCCTGTGAGCAGGTTCCATGCATCCAAAAGGCATCAAGTTTTATTTTGTGTTTTATTTTTTTAAGGGGCCTAAAAACACTAGAAACAAGTCTCAGTCTTAGTTCAGCTCAACCTCTGTACAGGTTCTGTGTGGAAGAATCTGAAACAGTTGACATGTAGTAATTGCTTTGTAATGTGACATAAAAAAGAGCCATTCCCCAACTGTCTGTGTATCTTTGAGTCTACCCACACGCTTTGAAAGAGTTTGATCATTCTCCCACTTTATGAAGCTGAAGTTTAGAAATGGGAGAAATGTACTAAACACTATAACACTATGAAACAACGCCTTCAGATTTTCCAATGTATGACACCAACTGGAAAGTAAAACCATGTGGTAAAACAGAAACCACAGAGACCAAGCTGAGACATTTCTTTTTGTTGTCACTTTGTATTTCAAACACATGTTTTTGAACAGTTTGATCATGACAAAAATCTTTGGAGAAACGTGGTTCACTTGTAGTTTGTGAAGCTGCAGTTCAGAGATTTCTTGGCTGCAAAGCAAAACACAAACGTTTCAGACCAGTCTCAAGTTCTTCCACATCAGGTAAAGCTGCAGCCTTTTTATATGTGAGTGTTCACTCTTCATAATGTCCTCCACCTCCTCTCCACCTCCTCTTTCAGCAGCTCTCTAAATGAAAACAGTTCAAAACTTTAGAAATGAGGCAAAGAGGATTAAAATTCATCATTACATGAAAACTGATAATATGAAATATTTACCTTTTACATTGGAGGGTTTACACTTTATGTTGCCCTCCCACCTCCTCTCCCCTCCTCTCCTTTTCTTGTTTCATTTTCTCCTCTCTTCTTTTTAGTCTTTTTCTTCTTTTAATGTCTCTGACTGTTTCTCCTCTGCAAAAATAAACAGACAGACAAAAGGAAGTGACAATTAAAACTTCAAATAATGAACTAAATGAACTTAGATTCTGGTCATAACATGAGATGGATATTTACCTTTTAAATGAGTGGGTTTACACTTCATGTTGCCCTCCATCCTCCTCTCCTCTCCTCCACTCTGATTTTTCTCTTCTCTTCAGTTGTGTCTTCTCTTCTCCTCTTTCTAAAAATGCAGACAAGGGAGAATAATAGTTACATTTTCAGTGAATAAATGTGAACAGACCATTATTCATGTGTGAAATAATGTTTTTCTTCTTGATGGAGATGGTTCACTCTTCATATTGTGCTCCACCTCCTCCACCTCCACCTCCACCTCCTCCTCCTCTCTCTGAAAGAAAAAACGACAAAAAACTAAAATTAGGAATGAGGTAAACAGAGGTATAATTTATCACTGCACAAAATCTGATAATAACAAGACATATGTACCTTTTACATGAGAGGGTTGACATGACATATTGCCCTCCCACCTCCTCTCCTCTCCTCTCCACTCCTCTCCTTACTCTTTTTTCCTCATCTCCTCATGTCTCATTGTTTCTCCTCTGCAAAAAGAAATGAGAGAAAAAAGCTTAACAGTTAAAAACTTCAGATAATGAACTTCATAAAATCTGATAACATGAGAAAACTGGATATTTACCTTTTATATGAGAGGGTTTACGTCATGTTGCCCTCCTCCTCCACCTCCTCCTCTCCTCTCCTCTTTTTAATGTCTTTTTTCCTCATCTCTTCTCTGACTGTTTCTCCTCTGCGAAAATAAAAGACAGACAAAAGGAAGTGAGAATTAAAAACTTCAAATAATGAACTAAATGAACTTAGATTCTGGTCATAACATGAGATGGATATTTACCTTCTATATGAGAGGGTTTACACTTCATGTTGCCCTCCATCCTCCTCTCCTCTCCTCCACTCTCCTCTTTCATCATCTCTCTGAAAGAAAAACAGAAGACAAACAGGTTGTAGTTAAAAACTTTAGAAATCAGGTAAACAGAGGTATAATTCATCATTACATTAAATAATATGATAACATGAATTATTCACCTTTTATATGAGAGGGTTTTCATGTCATGTTGCCCTCCATCCTCCCCTCCTCTCCTCTCCACTTTCATCATCTCTCTAAAAGAAAAACAGAAGACAAACAGATGAGCTAAAAACCTTAGAAACCAGATAAACAGACATATAATGAATAAGTGTATGAAATCTGATTATAGCATGAAATACTTACCTTTTACTTCAGAAGGTCTCCTCCTCCTCCTCCTCCTATATGTTTCATCTTACCTTCATCCTCTTCTCTTTCTCCTCCCTTATCTTCCTAAATTATTTCTTCCCTGTTGCAGTAATTTCTTTTCTAACCCAGCTACACCTACTACTGCAGTTACTTTCTACAGCTGACCCCTGCCATGAGGCCCTTGTCACTGCAGACTCCTGTCGGTCTAGGGTGGGCGTCGACAGTACATGTGAACCTCCTCGACATGGTGTCGCCATCCTTTTCTTTCTCTGTCACAGAGCAGCTTCACTGGGAGGTCGAAACACGTTGGAGGTTCACGCTATCCCTCCCAGATCACACTCGCTCTGTGCAGACACCCTGCCTGAGTCATGGTGCAGCAACAAGAACCATTCTCACACTGCACTGTCCCTCAATCAGTTACATTCAAACTAATTCAAAGTAAATCAATTCAATACAAAATCATTCAAAGCAATTTAAGGATAATAAAATGAATAATGTTGACGTGTTAACTGCTGATAATAAAGGAATTCAAAAATTGACTCACCTGGAGACTTACCTTCAGGCCTAACGCTTCTGACACGCCCCATGGAGTCGTATGGCTCCCTCCTCTCCATGTTGGACCGCACGTTCTTCGCCCACTGCAGTTCAGGTCCGTTCCCAAACAACCCAGGTGGACTGGAAGGCTCAGGGGGTGGAGCAGGTTGGTCCAGAGACAAGGAGCTAGAGGAGGAGGTGAGAGGATAGAGGCGAGAGAGGCGAGAGAGGAGACTAGGAGGACAGAATGAGGAGCTAGGAGAGGAGACAGAAGAGAAAGAAGAGCCAGAGCAGGAGGGAGGAGGAAAGAGAGAGGTGAGAGGTGGAGAGGCTTCCAGAGGCTCAGTGGGCAGCTGAGGGTCCCTCCTCAGGATGATCCTTGTGGGATGTTCTGATGCCACATGTGTCCAGAATGAACAGCTAGGAGAGGAGGAGGCAGGAGGGGAGAGAGAGGTGAGAGGTGGAGAGGCTTCCAGAGGCTCAGTGGGCGGCTGAGGGTCCCTCCTCAGGATGATCTTTGTGGGATGTTCTGATGCCACATGTGTCCAGAATGAGCAGCTAGGAGAGGAGGGAGAGGAGAGAGGAGAGAAGGAGGCAGGAGGGGAGAGAGAGGTGAGAGGTGGAGAGGCTCAGAGGCCATGGCTGGAGCGCTGGCCTGGGAGGCTGCCGCCGGGGACCCTGTGGAGGACGACCTGAGGGATGATGGGGACAGGAACAAGGAGCGCTGTCCAGGTGTCCTGCTGCATCTGAAGGTGGAGACATACACAACCTTTAGACCTCTAAACACACCATCAACTGTTACCACAGTAACTCTCACATCATTGAAATAAACCTACCACAATGCAGTAGAACTATAAAATAAATGACATGCATTAAATCATACTAACACAAAATAGACCATTATTTTCTTCAATAATCAGCTGATTGCTCAGTGTATATGATGTCAGGAAGAAAAAACTAGCAAATATTCACACATGAGAAGCTGCTACAAGTGATTTTTTTTTTAGCACTTATGCCTAAAAATGATTTAGACAATCAATCAATGATCAAAATTACTCCCAATGAATTTTCTGACAATCCACTAATTAACTAATCAATTAATAATCTTAGCTTTAAACAGCTGGTTGGTTTCTGGGTGGCTGGGGGAATAACTAAATACCATGTACTGTGATGTTCTTACCGTGATCTGGCCACGATGTGTTGAGCGCGCTTCCAGAGGCTCAGTGGGCGGCTGAGGGTCCCTCCTCAGGATGATCCTTGTGGGATGTTCTGATGCCACATGTGTCCAGAATGAGCAGCTAGGAGAGGAGGGAGAGGAGAGAGGAGAGGAGGAGGCAGGAGGGAGAGAGAGGTGAGAGGTGGAGAGGCTCCAGAGGCTCAGTGGGCGGCTGAGGGTCCTCCTCAGGATGATCCTTGTGGATGTTCTGATGCCACATGTGTCCAGAATGAGCAGCTAGGAGAGGAGGGAGAGAGAGAGGAGAGGAGGAGGAGGAGAGAGAGAGGTGAGAGGTGGAGCGCTGCTGGAGGCTGCCACCGGGACCCTGTGGAGGACGACCTGAGGGATGGTGGAGCTGCTGGGGACAGGAACAAGGAGCGCTGTCCAGGTGTCCTGCTCCATCTGAAGGTGGAGACATACACAACCTTTAGACCTCTAAACACACCATCAACTGTTACCATAGTAACTCTCACACATCATTGAAATAATAGTACAACAATGCAATAAAACTATAAAATAAAATAAACCATAAGAATAAAATGACATGCATTAAATCATACTAACACAAAATAGACCATTATTTTCTTCAATAATCAGCTGATTGCTCAGTGTATATGATGTCAGGAAGAAAAAACTAGCAAATATTCACACATGAGAAGCTGCTACAAGTGAATTTTTTTTTTTAGCACTTATGCCTAAAAAATGATTTAGACAGTCAATCAATGATCAAAATTACTCCCAATGAATTTTCTGACTAATCCACTAATTAACTAATCAATTAATAATCTTAGCTTTAAACAGCTGGTTGGTTTCTGGGTGGCTGGGGGAATAACTAAATGCCATGTACTGTGATGTTCTTACCGTGATCTGGCCACGATGTGTTGAGCGCGCTTCCAGAGGCTCAGTGGGCGGCTGAGGGTCCCTCCTTGGGATCTTCTGGGGAGGAGGTTCTGATGTCCCACCACAAGGCCCGAATGAGCAGCTAGGAGAGGAGGGAGAGAAGAGAGGAGAAGAGGAGGCAGGAGGGGAGAGAGAGGTGAGAGGTGGAGCGCTGCTGGAGGCTGCCGCCGGGACCCTGTGGAGGACGACCTGAGGGATGATGGAGCTGCTGGGGACAGGAACAAGGAGCGCTGTCCAGGTGTCCTGCTCCATCTGAAGGTGGAGACATACACAACCTTTAGACCTCTAAACACACCATCAATTGTTACCACAGTAACTCACACACATTACTGAAATAATAGTACAACAATGCAATAAAACTATAAAATAAAATAAACCATAAGAATAAATGATATGCATTAAATCATACTAACACAAAGTATATTATTATTTTTTCCTTAATAATCAATTGATTGCTCAGTGTATATGATGTCAGAAATCAATAAAACAAACAAACCAGCAAAACTGACAACAAAAAACTAGCACATATTGACTTTTGAGAAGTTATTGTCAGTCAGTTATCAAAACTGCTGCCAATCCATTTTCTGGCAATCCACTAATCGATTAATCAATTATTAAATAAATGTAAACGGTTCATCAAGTCGGCACATATCAACAGTTCACACTCTCTGTTAACCGTGTGTATTGGTTTGGGACGTGGTGACATAAAACTGAATAATATCTGTGTGCCGTTCTGTGTAAAATACATCAAAAATATTTAAGAATTAAAAGCTATTGTCAGTACATGTATTACTTATGGCGTACGTTAGAAGATATGCAAACGTTATTTTTTCCGTAGGCTACTTCTTAGCATGCTAACAGTTCAAGGTGGTTGAGGGAGACCGTAAAACAAACCAAGAAATTAGCTTTTGGTTTCTTTGTGCAAACTTTAGTAAATACAGTCAAAGTCAGGCCCATTTGATAGTTGAAAATATTGCCAATATTAGCAGTCAATGTCAACATGGGTTTACATTTTTTTAAATCTCACTTTTTCCAGGGAAAACTCGTCTCGGTGACAGTAGCTGTCAGGTAGGTGCTGGGGTGCGATGGGAAGTCCTTATTGGAAGTCTCTTTCTCGAAGGAATCCTGTCTTTCTCCAAGTAATTGTCTTTTTTTCAAAGAAAATCCAGTGCAAAGCCGAAAGCCAAAAGTTTTTCTGACTGTCTGGAGTTTGTTTGTGTTTGAAAGAGGTTCAATTCTGAACGATGCGCCTAATAAAAAGCCATGGCAACCATGGAACCTTCAGGTCCGTTTTGCCGGCACGTGCGCTCTCACCGTCATACCTCACCCTGAGAGGTTTCATCCAATCAACATGGCGACGTCAGGGCAGAAAAACACAGCTCAGGCTCATATTTAATATAAAGAACTTTGCTGACTGCTCCTCCCACACCTGTCTGCTCCTTATGAGTGCAGCTGTGTCTAGGCGCAATTTTATAAAGTTAAAATCACACCGGAATAACGCCATTTCTGTTAGTTTGTGGCAGTTTGATTAAATACAGCAGAAGGAGCAGCATATGAGCATATTTAAGTGAAACAATAAAGTGTTCAAAACTAGAAACGTGTCCTAGACATGTTCACAAAATGACTCATGTTTCTATAGATGTAAAAGCTGCAGTATCTCAAAGTAGATGTAGGCTGCTCAATTAAGGTGTTGTGCTCAAAAGTGATTGGCTGCCAAAAACTGATTTCCGTCCGCCAGAGGATGCATGTGTGATTCATCAGTCCACATGAGTACTTCCTGAAGGGGCGCATAGCAAAGACATCAGATAGCAGAGGTGGACTAAAGGCACTGTGTACAGCCCATTAGAACTTCTGCCTACAAATATTCATTCAATATTCATAAAGTTTAACATGATAATGAAATAAAAATGCTGGCATCAGAGCCAGTGCTTTCTTTTACATTAACCAAAATGTTCGAACAGAGGAATTCTGTGACAACCTTTGGCAGGACTGTGTATTGCATCACCCACATGTGCATACATGTCCTCGTGTGTGCGTGAGAAAACAACATGGGGACCCACTCATTGGATACACAGCTCTAAAATTCTACTAAGGGCCTAAAACTCAACATGGTTTCACAGGTGGTCTGACTGAACAGTAGTGTTGCAGATGCTGCCACCATCCCACCTGCTTAAGACAGTGTTCGCTGATGCACGTGGCCAAAAAAGAAGCACTGACAGGGTCGGGAGAACAGTGTTTATTTTAGATTAAACATTTAACATTACCTACATACACAGGTGACTCCCATCACTTGTTACATCAGTCAACACAAACCATCTGTTAACACGTTTTCTTTAAAATGAATGCAAACTTGTAATTACACTGGCTTCTGCTATGATAAGTAAAAATCCAATATGTAATTGTACGTCAGAGCAGGATATACTCGCTTATGTGTGATTGCACTTGTGTATGATCAAAAAATGACTCCTGTGCAAAGTGCTCTCATTTCAGGAATCAGCTTCAGCTTCAGCCTATAAACCAGCTGAAATACCATCAGCACATCATCATCAAGTGGGACCAGTAAACCCTTACTGTTACCCCCTTCTTACACCAAATTCAGTTCTTGGACTGACTCTGTTCAGGATTCTTGGAATATTAGTCCGATTCAACAAACCAGCTCGTGTTTCCTCCAGTTTTGAGTGAAACCACTGTAATCATCGTTAATGGAGAGCATTGTAAAATGCACAACGGTGGATCACATTGACAGACAACTGCACACTCTATTCTTCCTACGATTTCTCTCATGCCATCCAACCTGCAGAATATGACCACCTGCTCTTTTTTTGATTCCAGCTGGGAACCAACTTCTTGTTAGGTACATGGGATGGAACCCATTCCATGTTGGTGGAAAAAGGGGTGTGTGTTTAATGTTAGGTTACCACCTGGCATGTTGTCAGTAAACAAGGAGATTACAGCAAAACTAACATAAAGGAGAAGAACCAAGTGGCTGCCATGACACAGCGAAGAGATTTTAATTTGAGATATGTACAAAGAATTAGTTGTGACAGGAAAATGAAGGACTATTTTGTGAAATGGTTCTGTAGCTCCCCAGCGCTGATTTCTAAGGCCATGACTACACGTGATTTAGTTAACAGACACTGAATGTAGTTAATGTGCCACCTTGACTGGTCTTCTGGTTCCAAGGTGTGAATTATACACCGATCAGCCATAACATTATGACCACTGGTAGATGAAGTGAATAACAATGATGATCTCATTCTAACACAATGTTCTGCTGAGGAACCTTTGGTCCTGACGTTCATTTGGACAACACCTTGGGTCTTTGTCGTGTTCCTGGAGACATTTCTGAGCAGTTTTTGTGGTGTGGTGGGAGCATCATCCTGCTGGGGGAGGCCCCTGACATTGGGGAGTGTTGTTGCCATTGGAGGGATGTGTGATTGGTTTGTGACAATATTTAGGTGGGTGGTACATGACAAAGTAACATCCAAATGAATGTGAGGACCAAAGGTTCATCAGCAGAACATTGTGTTATAACAAGATGATCAATGCTATCCATTTCATCCACCAGTTTTCATAATGTTATGGCTGATCGGTGTATATCAGCAAATGGAACATGGTTTCAGATGAAATACTGTGCAAAGCCGTCTAAACTTAGAAGAACGAAGTGTCTGAAGAGAAGGCCCCTGCCAGCCTGAACTCCTCCCTCATCAACACACAGAAGAGCCGCTGAGGCAGAGCTTTGGAGTACGGCGCAGGACGAGGGACACACGTACGCAACAGAATCTCCCGGCCTGCTGGAAAAGGGAAGTCAGGCACTTTGTTGCTTCCCCCGGTCTGCTTCCTGTCATGCCCTAAGTCTTCATCCAGTGGTGACAGGAGGGCAGCCTGAGGGTGAAGAGAAAGTAGAGTTATGAATCAGAACTTCAAAAAGTAGAGAAGATGCCAAAGAGGTCTGTATGTCGTTTGAAAAACTGCAGCCTGATGCACCAGTTAAAACTAAAAACACATATGGTGTTGTTCAAATTTACATTTTCACAAGTGAGAAATTCAAAGGCTAAGTTTATTTGATATGTTTCTTATCCATCAAATAAATGAAACTACCAGAGCCAACAATATGTTAGTCTGTCCTTTATTTAGGACTATTTTCTGCGGAATATTAATACACATGTGGTGCTCTTTTGCAGTGTATGTAAGGCAGTGTATGTACCTTCTAGAAAGTTTTTTGCTATGCAATGCTAAAGAGGAAATAAGCAACTTGAAATCTTATTTTCTGGCGAGTTTCTATGGAGTTTTTGCTGTAATTGAAGGAGCTAAGAAAGGTTTGGCTACCTGTATGCGTCCAGTGACACAAGCTAAGGTGTACTGTGGAACATGAAATAGCCAGGGTGTGAGGCTACTGTGCAAGCTATGGAGAGGATAAATTAAACTCTGACAGAAACCGTTGTGGACACATAGACAAGATCTTGACTGAATAAGTAAGCAGTTAGATAGTAAACCTGCTGGAGGCACCTGTGGCTCTGATGCTGGTACCAGAATTGGATGTGGTTCCTCTGCAGTATCCAACACGGGAGCAAAGAGTACACTGGGTTGGGCAAAATACCATCCTATTCAAGCTAAAAATATTTACAAAGTATTGTATGATGTATGGATGTATCTTAAAGAACTCAATTAACTGCATCAATATACTGTAGTCCTACATGGGGTAATTGTTATCTGTAACTAAGAAGAGCAGATGTAGGTATATCCTACCTTTTAAATTATGAGTATAAAAGACCTGTAAAAATATTCTGATGTAATTTGAAGAAATCAGATGAATGTAGACAGTTAATGTTTTTTAAGTATCTTCAGCAAAGGGATTTCATTTCACTAAACTAAAATAATCAGATCAAATGATGATCTAATTCACAGAGAACTCAGGGAAAAAATAAAATCCCTTTCAGACAAGCACGCCAAGGCACAGTGAAGCTGTTAAGGCAGCACAAGGTGGCCCAACACCTCATAAAGACACTTGATGTTGATTTTTCCTTGGATTTGTCACCTGTCTGTAGATCAGACCTGGTGATGTTCCCATATCAAACATAACATGGCACAAGTCTAAACTGAACACTATCGGATTATTGCAAAGGCTGCAGCAGCACAAACATGTTTAATCATGAGGAAAAGCTGTGCTCACCATCCTGACACTGATGCACAGAGATTAATGCACAGCTTCTCACTTAACTCTGAGTGGTCTGGACATTTACTGTAGCTAGCAAGACACCACATGTCATATTGACAGAATATATCAATCATCATGTGAGCTGATTATCTTGAATGCCAAAGTTCTTGTTCAGTTGCTTTTTGATGGATGTTTAACACTGGTGAACTTTGGATTTGAAATTGTTTCTTTATGTTGAAATAAAGTATCACAAAAGGTGTAACCATGACACAAAATGTTCCAACAGTCTAACTGGTGCGCCAGGCTGCTGAATTCTACTAGAGGAGTCCACCATGGTACAGAATTTACTAGGGGTGTAACGATTCAATAAACTCACAACTCTTCAATACTCAATGCTCAATACAGTTCAATACACTCCCGACACATCTCAAGATATATTTACCTAATGAAGCAAACTAAGATCTTAGAGTTCTTATTGATTCCTTCTCAAACTGAATATAATCTATTTCTCAATTTGCTGACTGTTTATTACAGTGTTTTCCTCAATATAAACTAAATTCCAGTTGACATGTAAAAATAAAGTCTTTCTTATTCAGCAGCCTGCAGTGCAAAAGAAAGGATACCATATTGGCTGTAAGATAAGGGAATATTTTTTCCCCTGAAACTTCAGATTTAAAACTGAGTCTTGTCTTAAATTGTAGGACTATGTTCCCATTCATTACAACAGGCCTTAATGATGAGCTCTGAATAATATTCACTGTCAGAGAGAATAATTCAGAGAGGAATAAGAATGAGAGAGGGATCAACTCCACGGTCACTCAGTCAGCTGATTAGTGGTCAGTAGGAAAGCGAGCTGTGTACAGACGTCTGACTGAACAGAACCTGAAGCAGCCAGATGCTGTTTCATTGTCAGAGGCTGTGAGAAGATTAGAGAATTGTAGTTCAGATCTATTCACTCCAAGTCAGTGTTATTTTGTACAGCACACGGTGCGATCACTCACACAGGACATGGCCACTCGCTTCATCAGTGACATTGCGATACATTTTTTCAGCATCACGATGCATATCGTCATGTTTTCCGAATCGCGATTCATCGTGCCACGGTGCATCGTTACACCCCTAGGATTTACATCACGGAAGTGTCCTAAACTGATGCTTCCAGGAACCAGAAAGGTGGATTTGGTTACATGCACACTTGGCTCACTGTAATGTCACATCTTGTTCACATCAAAGTTCATAGGCAACTGATTCATGTGGGTATTAACAGTATTTTTCTACATACACAATCAGAGGTGTAGTAGAGGTTTATCCAGGATTTCTCATTACTGTCTTCATGTGAATGCATGTCTGGCAGGACAGGTACTGCTGTGAGCTTAGGCTCACCAGTAATGCTGCACTAACCTGGGGCTGGGTTTTCTTTTTTTGTACATTAATTAATGCATGTCAGATTCAAGTAGGTTTTCACCTTGTTGATTTAAGACTGGGTTCAACATTTGGGACCTGTGAAGACCTCTACCATCATCCTTCCACTGTTACTATAATATGTGTGAATCAGTAATATGTTGAAACCTGCTGTTTCTTCTATAGACGTGATATGTGACAAAGATGTGACTTTGCAGACAGTGATCAGAAATCTGCAGTTACAGAATACTTTGAGACGTACGGGCTATGAGGAAACTATGGTTTATTACAACTTGAATTTTATTTTCATAGCTCTGGCCATCAGTGGATTATCATGGCCAGGGTCTGTGCTATGAAAATAAAAGCCAGTGAGCAATAAACTGTAGATTTTCTTTTTACATGCACAATCACATACAAAGGAAAAAAAAGTTATTACAGCAAGGTCATCAGTGTGCAGGTAAAATAATCAGTGGAATGCAGTGAGTCTGAGGTGGACACTAAAGAAGAAACTCTTCCCCCAGTCCTGACTCCCCCAGAGAGGGAGGGGAAAAGGGAAGCTGGATATATATATATATACTAATACGGGAATGAATCCTCAGATCTCCTTACCGTCCTCCCCTGAGGACAGTAAAGGGAGGAAAGACAACATGTAGTGACTTTCAGTGATTCGCGCCTATGTACTTCATGGATAAATGTAACTATTCATTGGGAATGGGGTGTGTTATCAGGGGTGCCAGGACACAAAGTAGCTGAGCTGGAGCTACAAAGAAACAAACACCAGCGTTCTCTATGTGCAAAACAGGGACAACAAGACTAAAGTTACCACAGATATAATATTTGGCTGTGCAAACCTCCATGTCACCAAAAATACCCTGCTGTCAAAGCAGGTCACATCAGAGAAATATGAGAGGAAATGAAGATACAATACACTTGTGTTAAGATTTGTTAGAAAGAGCCTTATCTGTCATTAAGAAAGTACTTCAAGTGATCTCATCTATGGAATCCACTGATTTGATTTGGATTTGGTTGCAGGGTTTCTATTCCTAATGAGTGGGCATACAGGCTAGTTCTGTATATTTGGTTGCATGTTCAATAAACAGTATGGTCCAACACAAAACTTCTTACCAGCTGCGACAGCGTGGCTGGTACTGTTTTCACTTTGTGGGTTTGTGTGTGTGTGAATGTCCCTCATCATGGCAAACTGTGGTCCTGGAGGCACCTACTATAGAGTCAACTTCCACAGAGGTGTTTACAGTGTCTGCCTGTGGACACGTTTTAGTCCGATTTTTTTTAAAAGCTGTTGAGCTGTTAAAGCAAATATATTCAGATTGTATTTACACATCCAGCAAACACAGAGCAACAGAAACATTTGTTTGCAGTAGTTTTTGTGTTCCCCTGTTGTCTCCCCTAACTCCAGAGAGAAATATTTGGATCTTTAGCTATCACAGTTTTTTGTGTACAGTGGGATTTAACGCACAGCTGTTTCACTGAAAGCAGTTGCCTGCTGTTGCTGAAAATGAGGTTGATGAAAGTGGAGTTTACAAGCAGTAAAAACAAGGTTAAAGACACTAAAATGTTCTGTAAAGCTGAGTGTAACTGCAGAGTTGGGGATAGTTCTCTATGGGTTCATCACCCTTTAAATCACATTAGTCATTTTCTCATTAATATTAAAGCATTGATTATTGAAGATTTAAGAGATCTTACTCTTAACTAAACTACCCATTTAAATAACAGGCATCTGCAACTAAGACTGTAGAACTCACAGACACCCTACACTCTGAAGCAGCACATAATATACAACAATACAGAATGTAAACCAGATGTGTCACTAATAAATTCATATAGTTCATTAATATGGTTCCTTGTAGTGCATACAGCCTTCTGGAGCCCATTTATATATACACTAACTGATGTATTTCTGTGTGTGTGTGTCTGTAGTTGGATTGTCAGTGAAGAACAGTAGAGACACAGGGGTATACTGGTAGTTAGGAGGAAAAGTCTCATTGCTCATGGTTACCTCATCACTGGTGAAGTCAGCCAGCTTGACGCAAGCAGCAGGGAAAGAGACAACACAAAAACACGGTCCAATGGAGGAAATGTACAACAAAAAAGAAAAAGCACATATTTGTGTTTCAAGAGGCTCTGAGGAACTGCTTCAAAGCTTTCACACACACATATACTGTAAAGCAAAGTTCCCACTAGAAACATTGGAGTGGAAGCATCACTACTCTAGTCAGAGAACACTGTCTCCCCTTTGTTTGACTGTGTGGCAGCCCAAATCTGCTAAAAATAAAGGAGGAGTGTTAATACTATATATTTAGCTTTAACTTGGATGTGTTATTGCCAAGTTGCTCTCATATAATTTCATAAACATTAGTTATGTGATGTTTAGTAGCACTAGTTTAGAAGGGTCCACAGCATTTACAAATTATAACCTCACTTTTAATAAAGACATACACTCAGTTGGCAGTTTAAAACTCTGAGGTACAGCTGATGACCGAGGCCAAATTACTGGTGAAATGCAATATTATGGTCTTTTATTATATTGCCTCAAATTAAAGTGTGAGAATAATATTGAGAGATACTTTCACAGTGGAACAGTCTAATTCTGAACACTGGCTGACATTACAGTAATTATTTAACACGTGTGAGGGCACATAAATGAACGGGAGGTGTTGTGGAAGTGATGAGTGGAAGATTCCATGTTCTCCATTCAACAGCCTACAGAGGGTTTGTGCATGTGTGCATGTGCAATATAATCATGAGCAAAATGCAGTGCTGTTACAGATACTGTAAAATGATGTGTATGTGTGTTTAATTTGTACTTGTACTTTTTAGCAGTGACAACTTCAAATACTGATTCAGTTGTTCTAGAAAGTTGATTCAGTATCAGATCATTGCATCACTGTAGATATGTCTTATATAAATGGGAAATGAATTTATACTTCAGATTGCTCCACAATAAATGGTCCACCATTGTTCTAGATGAGGCCTATAAAAGTCTCAGTCCTACAACTTCAAAGTGGTCAGTGGGGTGATGCCACAAAAACACTGACTGACAGATAGATGGACATCAAGCAGAGATAATGATCCGCTGAAGCAACAGGTTTGAATCACTAGTGTCCAGTTTTAAACAAACTTAAAACGAAATCATCCTCATAGAAAAACATACTGTAAATTACAAGATCTATTTTTCCTCATGGTAAGATATACTAAGCTACTATAACAATATAATGAGATACCCACTGGTGAATAACATCATAGGAAGCAAGAGAGAGGCTAGTTACCCTCTGAGCGTTGACAAACAGCCTGTGGATGATGCTGCCAGCCGGCCCCTGGCCAGCTCCGATCACTACTACCTCTGGTTCTTCCAACAGGGAGCTCACGAACCTGGAGAAACCAAATATACAAAGGTGATTCCAGCTGGCACTGGTGGAGTCAGTAAAATGTCTGGTCACAGTGGGCAGTTAACTGGTGACAGTAGAGTCCTGTTTTCAATAGACTGGTCCAGCTTTCAGCGCCATCATTAATCCTAGCACACAGGTCAGTGCAACTGATTTGTACACATGGAGCATGGCTGTAGTTCATTCATGAGTCATTAGTCATTAGCTGTCTAGCATGAGGTGGTTCATTCACAGCTGTGCAGCTCAGCTGAATAGAAAGATCCAATACTTTTCACACAGGTGTAGAGCCTGTGTAGTTCCCTCCACCACCCCACCCTCCTCCTCCTTTTCAGCCAAACTACAGTCTATAACCATTTGCTCGAAATGGTCAGTTCCTCTGCTAAAATGCTGCTCAGATAAAACTATATGAGACTTACTTCTCTAGGTCACCTGTGTCCTCTCCCTTGTCACCCTCACTAATGGCAAACTTGGCCTTGAGCGAGCGAGCTTGGGTGATAACTGTTTCCATGGCCATCAACTGGTTAATGAAATCCTACAGACAGAGAAAGGTCACACACAAATACTGTCAGAACAGGAAGTGAAGGAACTTCACATGAAGTATGCTTCAACTTCACTCTTTAATAAGTCTGTTGAGTGAGAGAAAGAGTCTGTATGTTAGATTATTAGGGCCTGAGCACCAACCAGTGTGAATTCGCCAAAATAAAAGCCCTTGGATAATTTGAACGAAGGCACCCCCATGGTAGGTTTCACCTACATGTGCAAAATTTGGAAGGCACACATAAAATCCCACAAACTACAAAAAAGCCTCCCATACCCAAAACCCACCAGGAAGGCCGCCATTCTGAATTTACTGTGCAATTTTGGTGCAGTTGTACTTCAATTAATTCCTCCTAGAGAATTAATCAGATAGGTCTGTGGCGGCATGATGAATTTCAATGCTTCGCCATGAAACAGGAAGTTGCTCTAAGTCACATATACATTATATATCCAATCTGCCCCAAATGTCATGTTTGATAGGGGTCCTTGCCTGAAGACAGGCATTTTTGTAAGTCTTGCAATGTTACATATGCCTACGAATTTTTGTACATGTAGGTGAAATGTGTAGTGGGCGCTATCAAGCCACACCCATGTGCAAGACCAATAGAGATGTGTTGAGCGGTTTGTACAGTTAATTTTCAGCCTGGCCTGTCACTGACCTCTAACTTCTTGTAGTCGTAGTTGTGGGGGTGCAGCAGCTTGCTGGCTTGAGATGCAGCCTGCTGAATGGTTTTTTTGATGGATGGAATGTCTTCTACCGATTCTGTTAGAGAGGGGATCAAGAGGAGACAGGAGAGAAGAGTAACAGCAAACAAGTGTTTGATTTACGTTGGGAGAATACAGAATGAGAACTGAGACCTGTGTTGAACTGTGTTGACAGTCCAATTTAGTCATTTATAGAAACATGGAAATACAACTTTTTTTATCATCATGTGTTGGTCTTGATAATAATGTGGTGGTCTGCTAGTAATGTTACTGACAGCTCATATGTTGTAATGATATCATAACAAATCTTTGACAAAACAATGGTGACTTACCTTCCTCCTTCAGCTTCAGAATAGCAGCATGGAGTATGCATGGCAGGAGATGGCGGGTCAGGTCTGCAGGTTTCTGCATTGCCAAATAGTGCAGAACCTAAAAAGATGGTCAACACCCAGGTTTAGTTTCCCTAAGTCATCTGCCTTCTACCTACGTGACCTGCAGGCAAGATGGTCTTTCTTTTAGGTTTATTTATACGTATATCCTCAAAGGCAAAGCTTTTGACCACACTGATAAACACAGATCAGTCAGTGACTTTTGATGTCAGCTGTAGGCGTATCATCCAGCTCTACAGAAAATTACCTTCTCAGCCTCCTTAGTGTCGTCGAAAAGTCGTCTCTGGCGGCGTGCAGGTGTAACCCTGGCCGTCTCCCATGCCTCCACCCACATGTTGCCTGGGATCTTCATCCTGGCACTAAGCTCGCCTTTCACCACTTTGTTTCCCTTCTCGTCGACCACCTCCTCTTCTATGTAATCTCTGGGTGAATACCAGCGCACAAAGTCCTCCAGAACACAGCCTG
Source organism: Lates calcarifer (assembly GCF_001640805.2). Lineage (NCBI taxonomy): Eukaryota > Metazoa > Chordata > Actinopteri > Centropomidae > Lates > Lates calcarifer. The sequence goes on from NW_026117727.1 coordinate 402,477, forward strand.
GGTTGGCTGCCTGTGGAGAGACATCGGAATTTCTTTGAGATCAAGGATCATTTTATCAAGAGCCATGTAATGAATATTTAGCAGGAGCTGGAAAAAACAGATTCTATGAAGACATAATAAACCTCTGTTAATATGTCTTCTGTTATTTGCATGATCCTCTTTTAAATGCATATGCAGTGAGAGACACACACACTTCAAACAGTCCAGCCTACTGCATCTGCTTGATAAATACTATATGAATCTGGAGCAAAATGTGTCAAATCAGCTGGAAAACACACACAAAGCTGCAGTTTTTTTATTACTTAGGGCCAATATTATTATATAACATTTCTATTACATGACATGAATTTACTCGACACTTGTCCAAAGCGGCCTACAATTTCCCTCCACATAAACACACATCAGAAGCAAAGCAGGGCTTCATTTCCTTGCTTTAGGACACGTCCACATGAGGACGGGAGAAGCAGGGGTTTGATTAAACAAGTGTACGTCTGCCTGTCTCACCTTAAAGGACTCCATGTCAGAGAGTAGACAGGCGCTCTGCATCCGGGCACGCAGGTGGGTACCTTCAGCTGATGTTCCCAGTTTGGCCAGTACTTCAGACTGCTCCTCTAACAGATCCTCTGTCATGGGCGCAGGTTCCTGAATATCAAACACACATACAGTGGCATCAATTTCACTATGTCCCAGTCACTAATGTCATTTTACAGGTACCTACAGTTATATTTGCACAGGTGTTTTTGGTTCCTTCCAAAACCATCTACCGTAACTTCCAGACTATTGAGCGCACCTGAATATAAGCTACACCCACTAAATTTAAAAAGAAAAAAAAAAGTATGTTTTTGGGGGGCGGATATTGTTCCTCTGTCTGTTGACCGCCTCAGTGTTTTGTCTTTTTTCTATTCAAAACTATAAATAAAAATATTGGAGAAAAAAAAGGTAGATATACAGGCCGCACTTGTCTATAAGTCGCAGGTGTCTAAATGTTTTTGCGGCATGAAGCTCGTTAGCCCGTAAAAATCTATGCATCATTGTTTAAGCCGCAAGGTTCAAAGCGTGTGAAAAAAGTAGCGGCTTATAGTTCGGAAATTACGGTATATGTTATACTTGAAATAAATGATTATAAGATACAGTATACTGTGCAATATAGAAAGAATTGGTGCTACTGTACGTATTACACCTGCATTTATAAATAACTGATTCATATTTAATTTAACTAAAAGACTTCAGCTGCAGTGGTTAGCACTGTCGCCTCACAGCAAGAACGGTTCCGAGTTTGACCCGGGGCTTTTCTGTGTGGACTTCACATGTTCTCTCTGTGTCCTGTGTGGGTTCTCTCTGGGTTCTCTGGCTTCCTCCCACAGTCCAAAGACATGCAGCTTAATTGGGGACTGCCTGTAGGTGTGAATGTGAGTGTGAATGGTAGTTTGGCCCTGTGATGGACTGGTGTTCTGTCCAGGGTGTACCCTGTCTCTCGCCAAATGTCAGCTGGGATTGGCTCCAGCCTCCCTCACAACCCTTAACGGATAATAAATGAATGAATAAAAGACTTCATGAATATGTGTGTGAATGTGTGGGTGAAAAATACAGAGACAGAAGGAGAAAGGTCTGACCTGTGTGACAGGGACGTAGAGAGGCTCCGTAGAGTTGAGCAGAGTCATGTTGTTATAGGGGTGCAGCCTGCCCTCTGCTTTACTGCCATTCTTTTCTCCCTCAGTATGTGGAGCTTCTACCTCCCCCTGGTCACTCAGGCACTCAAAAAACTCATCCTCACTGTCACTCCAAGAGTCCCACGATTTCCCTGGAGACACCTCCCTCGCTGAAGTCGACGCAGTTGCTGTTCCTGTTGCAGACTCTGGTGAGGGACAGCTGTTCTGGCCGGAGCCAGACGTCTTGTGCTCTGTCTCTCTGCTTCCCTCCAGCACCTTGCGAGCTTCGTCTCTGGCCCTCTTCCTCTCAATGCAGCAGTTCAGCATCTGTGCAGGAACATAAGCCCTTTTCAGCCATGGAATCATTAACATTGTTGTCTTCATCTCTGTTAAAATGAAGGCTTGTGGTCATTCAGACAATGTTCCTTCAGGCTTTATTCAGACAAGACACGACCATTATTAAGCAGGGATGGTGCCGCTGCTAAAAAAACAGCAGTGAGTTAAAAGGTTCAATTGTATGTATTTTGTAACGTTTATAAGTGCACACATTTATGTAATACACTTTGCTGGATATCCATTCATTCACCCGTTCAGTTGACATGGATGAAAGTCCTGTGCCATGATCTGAAACCTTCTCTCAACAAATTAACTACACTTGTGCTTTTCATAGTGAAAATCTATTCAATTCCAGAGAAATAGTGTGACAGAAATGTCATTTACATGTGTGATGACTAAATGACTAAATGTCTATCAGTTGTGTATAGCCTGCTCCAGCTGAGGTTGCCATGGGGATGGTACCAGCAGCTTAACACACCCACTTCAGCCTCTGAACATTCTGTCCATTCATTTCTACGGGGAAAACTACAAACAAAACACTGAATGTTTGGAAATGATTAGACATATGAATTAGGATACTTCTAAAGTAATGCTTGTTATCTCCTGATTGAACTGCACGCTTTGATATTGACCTGTCAATGCAGGTCTAGGTATAGTCAACAATAAACAAACAACAAAAGCTCTGCCTGCTTTATTTCTCTGTCATTATGAATATATACACTCATTGTTCCAAACTCAATATATCCAGTCACTGAAAAAGAATTGCCTGTTTATTCTCCTTCTGTCATGTTTCCTCATTGAGAACAGCCACAACCACTGATTTATTTGTCTTATAAATTTCTGAATCACTTCATGGTTCAAACACACGTTACCAGGTTACCTGGCAGCTTCTGATGCAAAAGACAACAGCGAAGATCAGGAGGTCCACTGGCCAGTCTGCAGATGAAGGGGCATAAGGTGAAGATAAGATGAATATGCGTGCACATGATTGTATTAGTACCAACTGCACAAACTACTTGTTGAACTGCTTCAACTAGTGCTTCAAATAATACAAAATGCACAGTGTTCTCCAAGTTGGACAAGGCAGTTGTAATTTTGTCCTTTGACATGCAGATTTCAAAATGCTAAACTAAAGGTACGGTGCTATGCCTCTAGCCCTTAAGCCAAGAGCAGTCCAGGTGTGTGTTGTACCCACCCATAAATGAGGTAGTTGTTTTCCCAGCGGTAGCGCAACTCTAGGACAAACTCCTGCCAGAGGTGGGCGACGGCCCGCAGCCCACCGTGATTGTAGTTTACCAAACACACACACAGTGCCAGACGATAGGTCAGACTGTCGATGGGTGCTGACTTTAGCTGGAGGAAAAGGTTCTGGATGTATGGATAGAAAGGAGGGAGAATGATGAACATGCTGATGATGTACAATATTGTCTATGGAAATGTTGAACAGAACAGGACTCACATTTATATACTGTATGTAATGGACATTATGTTGACTGAACATGTACATGGGGAAGTTGTCCTGAAGACCTAGCAACAGCTGTTTCCCGTGGTGTGTTGTTATTGCCATTTAAGTGTTTTGGTGAAATATTTTCCCTGTGTCTGCAGTTTGTAATTCTACATGTGTTATTTTTTCATGCTTCTGCACTGTCTGAACATGTATACTCTGTGTACCTTATTCAAAACATGCAGCTGGACTGACTTGATTGAAACCTAGATGTCACCTGGAGGCATCCACAGTGTTTGAGCGGTAAATGGAGAAACTTACATAGTCAGAGTTTTTATCTTGCTCAGCTTTCCCACCAGAGTTTGCCTGTGCAGTTCTATTCTTGCTGCTCTCTGATGACTTCTCCACAGCAGCATCTGGGAAGAGATACTGAGACACACAAGAATAAAAAACACAAATAAAACACTGAACTGTAAAAGTGCAATTCAGTTACACATTTACATAAAGATAATTCATCAGTGTCCATATCTCTTGCGCATCATTCATACTGAATATTAATCTAACCAAGCCTTACCCTGCCTTTGTACTAAATAGACATTTAGCATAGATATTTCCAGTTTATCCAACGACGAACTCCCAACCCCCGTCAACCTGCCACCAGGCTTTTATCTTAACCCCTGCTGTATTCAGCTGCTGTTTTAAATTGACATCTAACACACAGATCATCACTCCACTGTATCCAGTCTGACTTGTGTTTTTTGTACTACAAAAAATGCACAAAAGTACCAATGAAGGACAATTCACCAAGGCATTCAAGTTCCGAGATGCTATGCTGCAGCCATTTCTGTCCAGCATGAGGTTTGCTGTGATGAGCTGAAAAAGGATCATGGTTTGAAATATGCTGCTCCCTGTTTGTTTAAATCCTTACAGTTTAGAGACAGAGGGGAAAACAAAGCAGTGTACTTGTGTGAAACATAATCTGTAATTTCTTTCATTTTAAACTCATTTTGCACATTGGACTTCGTTTATTGTCTGATTTATTTTTCAGGCACTTCTTACTTTTGTTTCTCTTGACAAAGAATGTTTCCACCTGTAGTTTCCAGAGTCATATTTGTTTACTGTAAAAATGAAACCTCTATAAAGCAGTCAGTACAAACAACCCTTACCAGAAGAACAGAGTTGAGTACATCAGTGTTAAGTGGTGACTCGTCGATGCGTCTGTGTCGTCGGATGTGCTTTCGTGCGCTGTGCATCATGTTAGAGACGGATAGTTTGGAGATCGGCACCGTTGCTGCTGGCTCTGTCAGCTTGGATAAAGCAGAGCTGATGTCACTGTTTTCTACGGGGGGGGGGGACAGCAGTTATTTACAATCACAGTAGGTAATTACTATCTAATATTTTACACTGGGTAAATGATTTATTTGTATATTGCACCTCTAAGACAACAACAGTATTTAGAGTTGTGGAGATGCGTAATAGGAGGCTCTGTGCAAACATTTCACAAACACCAGTAAAAGAGGCAGTACGCTCCATGTGTTAGAAGCTACTGTATATCATCCACACCAGTGGTAGTACAGTCAGTAACCTGACCTTTGCTCTCATCCTCAGCCAGTCTTCTTCCCAGAATCTCCTCTGTAGACTCCTTCTTAGAGCAGAGCTTAAAGAACTCCATCAGTAAATCACCTGCATGAGAAGGAAAAAACGGGTCAGATCTTATACACTGACTACACTGCCCCACACAGCTGTGGAGGACACTCAAAGAAAATGACTGAATTCCTGTTTTATCTTGCTAAAGGTACCGTTTCCACAGATGCACACAAAAAACATACAACTGTTTTCTTTTTAGGGTAATATGCATCTCATTAGTAACATTTCACTTGTTATGCTTTTCTGCAAAGAAATGTCAAACAACAGTTAAATGAGGCTCCATATTGTCACGGTAAAGAGCTGAGGTTCCCCAACCTCAAGAAAGAGGAGTCTGTAAGAGGGCAGACGACAAAGGAAAAAGACGTGAAGAAAGTTAAATGGGAAGGAAGGAGATACAAAAACATGACAGATGGTGTGTTGCTGAGAGAAAACAGGTGAAACTATCATCTCAGTACCTTATTTTTTCACTTTTCATAAGTGCAGATACTGAGTTTAGAAATACATACTGAACACCAAGGGATTTATCTTACCCAGCAAACACTGAGGGTTTTCAGCTGTCCTGACTCGAACTGACCAGTGAGGAGCCTGGAGGGGATCGAGGTCACTGCCGAGTCACACGCACAGAGCATATATGGTTAAATCGCACAGCCTGTTGCTGGTTCACATTTCTGTCAAGATTAATAAACCCCCTACAACAAAACAGTCCAACTGAAATCACAAATATGAACATCTGTTGTTTAATTGTTGAAACAAACAAACAAACAAAAACAATGATGGAAATGTCATGTGCTAAAGCTGACTGGCTAATTAGCTGTTTAGCTTGCAAACTGACATCAGAAGTGCAGTTTTTCTACAGGGCATGTTGATTACTCATTCAGAAAATCAAGGCCTAACATCCCATGTGTCCCTGAAGTATCAAATGTAGATAGATTCTAATCACATCACTTCACAAACCAGAAAACAATGGCTATGACTAGTAGCACAGACAGGGGTGCGGTCATGAAAACAAAACAAAAAATCTCAGTTTTGGATATTTTGGGAATGTGCCATATGTTTCACAAGACATGTCTGTATATTGTAGCAGTCCAAGATGTAATTGAATAAATGTCATTTTAGTTGGACTTTATTTTTGGTTGAAGGTTTGCTCCAATAATTTCTTTGCTCCTAATAATTAAGTAGACATAAAAATTGTTTTGAGAAAACATCAGGTCAGACCTAATAGCATTATGGTCATCATATACTGCTGTAGTGTTCATTAACCTTGCAAAGTGAGACTGATAATGAGTCAGTTGACATTTTCTTAGATATTTATCTAGTAAACAATATGAAATGCATGTTGTTGCAGTGGGAGTTTGAGACAGTCTAGACACGCTCACCTGTAGACTTCATTATCCACAACGATGCCCTCTGTCAGGTGAGGCCAAGTGGTTGCAAGATGAAGTTCACTGCAACAGCAAACGAAAGATGCATAATACATAACTGGGTTAAAAGATTTCTTGTTTAACAGTGCATTTGTTATTGGTTCATAAAATGTGATCAACTCTTCATTTAAGTTCCAGTAATGAACAAACTAATAAAACACCATTAATTGTTCTTCCATACTGATTACGTCATTCATTCAACCATTCAGTTTGGTTGGAAAAAGTCTGTGAACCTCTAAGGACGTCAAAAATTGGAATCAGATATTAGCAAACCTGGAGTCCAGTCAGTGAAATAAGTTTAGGAGCTGTGGGTTAGAGCTACTCTGACTTGAATACTCAAACATCTTGAGTTCGCTGTTCACAAGGCACATCTGCTGACGTGAACCATGCCTCGCAAAAAAGAGATTTCAGAAGACCTACGATCAAGAATCGCTGATGTGCATAAAGCTGGAAAGACTTACAATATAAACTTAAAACTTAAAATATTCAGTCCACAGTCAGACATCATGATTTGGGGCTTTGCTGTCTCTGACCCTGGGCAGTTTGCCATCATCATCAAAAAAGAAAAAAGAAGAAAGAAGTAGTAGTTTACCAAGGTATATTACAGGATAATGTCAGGTTAACTGTCCACTAGCTGAAGCTCAGGAGAAGTTGACCGATACAACAGGACAATGAGCTGTGTATAAACTAGGTCCCAACTTTACAGTCACAATGAACGTGGCGTTGATTTCTATCACTAAAGATAATTAACTCTGAAAAGACCTCACATGCATGGGTTCATTTGTGCATAATATGAGGTGAAGGATGTCTGAATGGGATTAGGACTCGCCCTTTCCTAGGCAGAATGTCAGGAAGTCCACATCATCAACCTTTATTTAAACCAAAACCCTACAGGACAGTATTTGTATCTGTCCAGTAACAACTCTGATAACACTACATCCCCCTTCCTGTGTGCTATACTGTAAATAACTATCTTGATGTATCATAACTGCCCTCTCCACTTCACTCACTGATTTGATAACATTACAGAAATCCATTTAACAGAAGCTGCAACATACAGCATACAACATTCTCCAGTTTAAAACATGAGTGGTTATTATTAAAGATGGCTCTGAATTAGTCATCAAATCAATTTCTTTTAGCTTTTAGCTTCCTCTGGATGAAATTACAAAATGTACCCAGAATTTTTCTTATGCCAGTAAAAAGGCACAAAAATACAGGAAATGACATCTACCTATCTCTGTTTAAAAAAAAAAATCACATTTTTCACACTTTCAATGCTTCCTATGGCCATATGTTATAAAAGACAAATTTACCTGATTGGCTCCTCACAGGCTCCAAAAGGAAGCTTTCCAAACTCTACCCCCCCGACCTCACCCCCAAGGAGCGTGTCAAAGTCTGACCAAAAGAAAGAGAAACACACACACACACACATATATATATATAAAATATATACAACAGGAGGAAAACAGTTTGCTAGCCAGGAAGGCCATGACACATCTGAATGAGCTACAATAATCAATGGCTGAGATTTGAGACAAAGCCAGTGTCTGACATCACTCTTTATTTGCTACCTGGTGTAATTTCCAGTGTCAGTAGTGTCTAATGTGTTAGTGACATTGCACAGGCATGTGATCAGTTTTGTTGTAAACTGTTAAATAAAGAGGGAACACATCCAATATTTACTGCCCGTTGTCCTCAAAGTCATTTCGTGAAGTACTTCAGTAAACACTGGCACAGACAATCATATGCAAAGGTTTGGGCACCTCTGATCAAATTAGATTTTTTTGGTTTTTGAAGTGAAAAGTAGTAAATGGCTTCAAAATCAAATCAAAACTAAGGCTTGTTTCATGAAAAACAAAACTGCCATGGCTGCCACGTGTAGCTATCCACTCTCTAAAGTTCATACAAACAACACCTGTATGTGGAAATGTGTCTGAATATTCTACATTTTTAAGAAATATCTGGAGTTAACACATCAGTGTGTGGCAGTTTCTGTCATTATTTGTTGATGATAATTTCAATATCAGAATGATTTCACAATATTACTGCTGCTAAAATATTTTTAGCCACAATATTGTATTGTTGTGATTTGATACCATGACAGCCTCACTGTGAAACTAACAGTATATGATCAGTCTTGTGTTGTGTGTGTGTGCATACCTGGAGGCTGCTGTGGCCATGAATACTGTTGCCAGTCTTGGAGAATGTAGGTAAAACGGATAGCAATGTTGATTGGAGGCAGAGGGGACAGGGTACAACCCTGAGAAAACAAACAAACAAACAAACAAACAAAATAAGCTGTTGTGTGGTTCTGAACACTCAAATATTATCATGCTATAACTTGGCCTGCAAAGTTAGTGGATTATCATCTGAATGGTGACATGAACCTCACAGTGTTTCACAGCCAACATTAATGCTAAAGCCTGATCTTAAAGGGTTGAATATGGAGCACTAGAAGACGCTCAGTGCTTCTTCCACTGAGCAGCAGTATTATGTACACATTAGGAAGGCCTCTGGTATAGACAGAGGGTCGCCCACTAATCTGAAGGTCACTGGTTCGATTTCTGACTTGTCCTGTCTTATAGTTATCATAGTATGAGCAAAAAGCTCCTGACAAACATGGAAAATATGATAAAACGTCTTTTCATCTCTGCTTATATAATTCAGGGATGTTCCTCACACCCATGTGACCTCTTAACAATGACTTAGTGATGCCTTCAGGGTGGTAACATTTAGAAAGTACAACATGGTCAAACATGGCCCAGTCCTTATTGGCTCGACAAGGAGCAGGTCTGTACTTGGATACTTAAACACCATCCTTAACAAAGTCACCTTCAGAAATCTCCTGAGCCTACCTATCAGGAGCCAAAACTATTAAAGCATAGTAAGGGATTTAAAGGTATCGTAAATTTCACAATATCACAAGAACAAAAATGTCTCAATACAGTCGTGGACCTGGACGGTAACAAACCACAGGTCCTCTGTTCTCAAGTTCTAAGTGATCAACTTCAGGCTCTCCTCCTGCTCTCTACTCTGCCTGTGCTGGAGCAACTCTTTCGCAGGCTGCAGAATTTCCCTAATTAGAATATCAATTGAATTTTGTGGACCTCTGGTGAGGTCAGTTTGTGGTGAAAACCAAGCCTGTTTTTTTAAGTGATCTCAGTCAATCATATAACATCTAATTGTAAAGATATAAATTCCTGTCTGTTCACACATAATCCTTCAGTTAGGGAGCACAAAACACAGAGAGAGAGAGAGAGAGAGAGAGAGAGAGAGGATAACTGAGCATTTGACCAAGTTAGAGTTGGATGATACAGCAGATTTTTTCCATAGCACTTACTATCTTGGACTTGAAGATGTCAAGCAGACCAGACAGGTGGTTGTACTGACTTGGCACTTTGCGGAGGTGGACTATCTCAAAGTCAGTGCGCAAACCTGGTCCCTGGCACTCTCCAGCGTACATCCGTCTCCACTTCTGCTGGATCTGAACAAACATGGGCACCTGACTGAATGCAGACAGATAAAGAGGAAACAGCATTACTATAAAAAATGCAGTGTCCCTGCAGATTTATGGTGCCGTGGTAACTCACATTTCTTTACTGATTTAGGGTGTCCAAACTTTTGCACATGCTGCAATGACTGAATTGTAATATTTTTCTACTTTTTAAGTTGAGAGAATAAACAGTAACAGTGCATTACCCATTTAAGAGAGGTTCATTTTCTAATGTCTGTTTGCTGCAGGGATTACATTTAACTCTTTTCCCTTCAAAAATCAACAACCTAAACATACCTAAACATTTTCATACAAGCGTATTCCTACAGAAGCAACTTCCAGTTGTTGATGTCATACATGTGATATCTCCCCTTTCCTGTAGTTCTGTGCTCTTCCATCTCTCTCTCCTCTTCTGTCTCTTTCTGCAGGTATTTCTTCCTCTGGAGCTGTAGAGTCTGATCTGTGATGACAAGTCTCCTGCTGCTCCTACAACTCCACTCAACACCTGCTGCTAGAATTAGTGCTGCTTCTAGTATTACTGTTACTTGTAATCGCTACTTTAACTGTCATTACTATTGCTACTACTATTGTATTACTAATACCAATTTATATTTTTATATGGAATCTGCTTTATGCAATGTCCTCCTGTCCCTATTCTCTCACAAATTCTCCATTCTAAGATATGTGCAATCAAACAGGTGAATCTCTCACTTTAGACGCAACTTATTGTTTTTATTATTTAAACCACAAGGAGGGGCAATTTTCCTCATGCAGTCTCTGCCGTGTCCAGGAGGTCATGACATCTTACAGTACTCAAGTTATAAGTATGTTTTAATGTGAAATGTGCAGTTATGCACTGTTTGTTTTTTACATTCATGCGTATGTGTTAATGTATGTTTTATCTGTATGCAGCCGTATCCAGCACTTAGACCCAAAACAAATTGCATTCAGGATAATAAAGTTTATCTTTTCTTATCTTATGACATCATCTTATTTTTTTATATTCTATTTCACTCAACCCTTTAGCACTCTATGCTGCTGCACATACTACATGTGACACAAAATAGCTGGTGAGCATTTACGAGACAAGAGCCATGTGGTAAAGCCACTGCTTGAATGATGAATGTGACTCACCAGCCACTGTTGGCCAGAGCAATGGAGACAGGAGCTGAGGAGCAGATTGCATTTGGACTCACTGATGATTGCCTCGCAGTTGGCTCCAGGGGAGATGACCACAAACTCTCGTATACCGTACCTGCCACCACACACACAGTTAGAGCAGAGCATACACATCAGCATCATATTTTTATCTGCTTTGCCATCACTCTGTCCTGGTCTGTTTTCACAACCTGTCTGTATCTCTCAAGTATTTATTCATAGTAGGCATTAGCTCAATACAATATGTACATACCTCAAATGAAGGTTGGTGTCAATTCAAAAACCAACAAAGGCAAAAAGAAATAAGCAGGAAAAATACTGGGGAAACAGGAAAATAATTTCCAAAGAAACGGGAGCCTGAAACCACTAGATACACAAGGAATACTAGATAAATAATAACTCAAAAACCAAAAGGCCAAAAAGGGATCAGGTTGTAACAGAAAGTGGAAAATCCACCCCCTATGCTCCCCGTTCTGGTCTTTGTCTTTCCTTTCACCATCCAACACCCCACTCTAGTATTCTAGTATCATTCATGCATAAACACCAACACAACTGTCTGACTGACTGACTGCCACACCTTCTGACATTTTTAGACGTTTTGTTGCTTTAACTCTTTGTGTCACCTCAAATTATTTGTAATGTTTTTGGAGCTGGCCGTGACACAGGGTAACATGGGTTATCTTTTCATAAAAACGTAACAAATAACTGAACTCACCATCTAACCAGGCAATGGGCTCGAGGAGGGAAATCATTGTTCATACAGAGAAGGTCCTGCATTGCCAAGGGGAAGGCATCTGGACAGAGAGGAAGTAAATGAGGGCTGTGTCAAACAAACAATTGTTGGAGGGATATATTCAGCTACCTGAGTGTACTCTTTTACCTGTTAACATTCAATTAATATTACATTCAAACATTAAGTTAAAACACAAACGCTAAAATATTGCTATTAGCAACATCACTTAACCTATTTATTATGGCACATTCAGTTATGACCATACCTTCCTCGAGCTTGTCCTTCTCATCGTCCTTCTCACATTCTTGTTTCAGAAAGTAGTGAGTTATGAAGAACTTAAAGTCAGCAAAATTTATATCCTGAGACTTCTCCCCCCAGGTGCCAGTGGTGTATTCACCCTGAGGTCAAATAATCGACATGACAACAAAGCACAGGTGAGAAGCCTACTGGTAACATACCGCTCACTGGTGTTATTCAGCTGAATATTTAAGGCTTCATAAGAGCAGAATACCTTCTCTAGGGACAACTTTCCTGGAGACTTCCCAATCAGCTTCCAGTCATTTAGCACTTCCTCCACCCTGGACACAAACCTGCAAGTCGATAAAGTGAGTTCTGCTGTCATTAGTACATGCCATAATATGGTACTAATAGGGTCATATGTCCAACCAGTCCCTGCTGCTAACTTTGATATGATATTATCAAAATCACAATATGACCAAGTGCTATTTAATAAGAGTAACATGTGTAAGAACATACAATTAGAAATGAAGCATTGTAGTGTTGCAGAGTTGCCCCAGCCTACAAAGCATACTCTCCAGATGTTGCTTGTTTGGTACAGACCCAAACAAAAATAACATCATTATCATTTTTATACTTTTTTCTGTGAAATGAAATTCAAAAATAAATAATAATAATATTAATGAAAAAACACAAATAATATTTTTTTTATGCATGTCATTCAGCCCTACTGATAACTGACTTCTGTTCAGGACAACAACACTGGACAAGAGACATGAACACATCATTTTTATGTCACTGTAAGCCTAAGGTTTTGAACTGTTAAGAACTGTCTCTGAACTGCAACTGTATCAGAGACGATGCACACCAGTTTAACTAAGCGATGGTATGCAATAAAGTACAAGCACTCATGTGGGCAAGAGGCCTTGTTAGCAGTGAGTTTTGTTCCAATTCAATCACTTTTTTATAACTGAGACACATAACTGAGAAATTAGAAGCATATGCTAATGTGCTATTCTACTAAATGTGAAACAAACTGTCCCACCTGATAATAGATAAAATAATACCAACATTTCCCTTCTGTCTAAGGCCCAAAAGGGTAAAACAAGCCATTAATTCACAGAAAAGCAAAGGTCAAAAAGATTTATATTGGGAGGGGGCCAGACAGGGTAGGGAACTTCTGGACTTGGACTAAAGACTAACTGTACCAAAGTAGATTAACCAACTAAATCAGCTACAACAGTAAAATGACACTAAACACATTAACAATCCAATAAGGTCATATATAATTACATTATACTGTACATCCAGTATTTCTACTTTTGATTCTTTAAGTACATATTGTTGATAATATTGATTACTTTACTTAAGCGGGATTTTCGATGAAGAACTAGGCATTTGTTACATACAGTGATAACTTTACCTCGAAATGTTTGGCACATAGCATTGCGAAAATGCCAAAATAACATGACACGTTTTATTACAACGCGACGTTAAACCGATAAATGGTAGGCTTACTTTGACTGTATGTGCGTGTGTTATTACTCTCAATAATAACTGTCATAAGGTACAGCCTGAAGAGTGATGATAACGTCGCCTACCGTTCCCACTCTGACGCGGTTGTGAAGTCGGTGATCTCAAACACCTCTGACTCGGGCTGAAAGAGACAGGGACAGGTTTAAGTAGAACATAATTCAGTTCTGTTGTTCTGAGATTCGCAGTTATACAGCTACGCTGCTCTCCTGCACTGAAACGTTTAACTAAAAAAAACCTAAATACATCCATGGAAGAAACTCACATCACTGTCGGCAGCCATGTTTATGTCCTGTTTACGTCGTTCTTCTTCTACTTCCACGTCCTACAGCTTCACTCTTTTTTCTGTTTCCGGTCGGCACTCCGGACACTGCGCGTCGCCGCCCCCTAGTGTTCAAAAACGTCATATCAAGCGTATTCTTAGAAAGTTATGAAATAATCACTAAATAAACATTACATTTAGGCTCATAGCTACACTTAAAATACCTGTAATAATTAACACATTCTTCTATGAGAATGCGTTCAGGCTAAAACAATTTTGTGTAAAGCACCTGTTTAATTGTGTGATTTTGGTCAAGACTTTTTTTTAATTACTCAAAATGCTTATCAGCATCTGCCATTGAGTGACTGTCTGGCTTGGCAATTTTTGTGGTGTCCAAAGAACAGTGTTTTCATATAATAACTGAAAGATGAGAGGTATTTCTTTTGATTTGATTCATTAAATTTGTCTTCCCTGAAAATCAAAAGTGATATAGATGTGAATGCGTTCTTTCTGTCAACTGCAACGTGTACCTTATTTTATCATTTATTCTGAACGTATATTGCTGTTTTCCTGCTTCTTTCAAAGCCTCAGCACGGCTGGCTGGCCATCGCTCTCATCCCACAATGACTTAGAAATTATTTGAATTAAACATTGCCACAGTTTGGTCCTCGAACTGGGTATGGGTTGGAACCATAGACGGTATAAATAAAGGTTGGAACATATAGTTTTCCGATCCGGTTCAGATGAAACCACGCCTATTTCCGTATACGCCCATTTAAATGAGGATTCGCGTGTACCAGTTTCCATAGGAACGTTGCCATTGAGGCTTTCGTCATACGGAAGTGGGCGTGGATTAATTGGGTTGAGAAAATGACTCCACTTTTCTCCTCTGATGTCATTTTCCAGAAAAAATGATGTACACAAATATTACACTTGATTATAAATGATTGACCTAATCGGACATTAGCTACTTCTCTGCTCTGGCAGCAGAAACAATCTGACATTTTTGAAATCTGCATATTCATAACAGTTGATCGTCATCAGACAAAGAGCAAAAATACTTACTCATACTTGATATCAACCCCTGTATTTATTTACAGTATATCCTCAGGCTGACATCAATAATTTGAAATTGTTTCCAGTGTTTCTTTTCTGTTCTAGTCATGTGATCGTATTGTTTACACCCAGCTGAATATGACATCGTTATCAGCGAGCTAACCTGCTGGTGAGAGTGTGTCTCGGTTCTGACGGTGCTGTTGTACTTCGTCTCTCACATGAGCGTGCCCGGGATGTTCTGGGTTAACTTACCGAGTTGACAACCACTCTCGTATGACCGCATAACGAGGCTGTGGTTGTTGGATTCAGTGGAACCAGATAACTAAAACATACTGAGCACAGTCCTCAGTTCGGAACTTGGATTTGGTTTTGGACCGGAGGAAAACGAAAACAAGTGTGAATGTAGTGTTTACAGAAAAAGGGAATTTTGAGTGTTCAAGATGTTTCAAAATACTTGAGTCAAGTGAACGTCTTCATACCAATCAGAGCCTCACAACAGTCTATGTGGCCACGCCACCAGGAAGTAAAGAGACATTGCGACATTTCGAAAATATCCCCCGTATCTGCTCTCCACGATAGGACACTTCCAGTTTGCATTTTGTTATCTCATGCTTTCTGTTTAGGTAGATTTTGCGCGCAGGTCTTGTCCTCTCGGCTGTCAGTGTCTTATCTTTTTTGCCCAATGGCCAGTTCATTTCCAAATGTATCCGAGCTGGTTGCGCGTGCTCGGCGTTTGTATCGGCAAGTGTTCGGGGAAGAGGCTCCGCAGGTGGCGGTGTGTGCTCCTGGAAGAGTCAACCTGATAGGGGAGCACACTGACTACAACCAGGGATTTGTACTTCCAATGGTAAAATGATAGAACCAGAACTGTTCTCTTTTGGCTGTGTTTCTACACCAAATGTCACTGAAAAATCTGGTTGCGTCAGACATCACATGACCTATCACATTTTGTAGTGAGTCCCGTTCCCGTCCTGTGCATGTAGTCCACTCAGGAACTACTAGTTTTGCAAAAATGCAGCTTTTATCACTGACCGCCTGTTGCTGTTTTGTGGGTCACTTGCATGCCGAGTTTAACAGATGAGCTCATTAGAGTTCCATATGTCAGTAATAATCAATATGTGTTATACTGTCTGATTTTTTCAAATGAAGCCTGGCAGGATATTTCCTCACTCACAAAGAAGAAAAACTAACCACCCAGCTGCATGTGTTTGTGTTTGTGGGCCAGGCGCTGCCCCTGGTGACTGTGGTGGTAGGCAGTCAAACCTCTGGCCAGGATGTTTCTGTGGTAACAGCAGCTGAGGATGCTGGTGGGCCTTTGAGAGCGGACTTCAGCCTGCCCAGTGATGGATCACCGCTGAGTCCCGGGTTACCCAGCTGGGCAAACTATGTGAAGGGTGTTATACAGCATTACAGGGGTAAACCAAATGAGCTTCAACTGTATCCACAGCGTTAAACACACAGGTTAGGTATTTAAACAGGGGTGTATTACTTTTAACAGGGGTTTATCTGCCATTTGCGACCTAGTGTGGTGAGTCTACTTAAGTGAAAGTGAATGAGAACAGATGTACAGCAGATGGTTGTCGACCTCAGTGTTATCTTATTCTGCCCTGTTGCCACACTACAGGACATTTGTTTAATGTGTGTTATCTCTGTGTCTTGCATCCTTAGCCCCTCCTGTGCCAGGTTTTAGGGCAGCGATAGCCAGCAGTGTCCCCCTGGGAGGAGGTCTGTCCAGCTCTGCCTCTCTGGAGGTGGCTTTCTACACATTCCTGCAGCAACTCAAACCAGGTAAAAATCTGCTTTCTTCCTTCTCCATCACACCTGCTCATTCCACAGAGAGAGAGAGAGAGAGCGTAGTAAATGAAGTTGATTTCTTAGGCGATGGCTGAGCAGCTGTATGGCATTTTGGACACATCTGAACACTGTCTTTTTGTCTGGGACCACAAGAGCAGAGCCTGGATTTTTTGCTATCTTCTCTCACCTGTCTTCATCCTGTTCCCACAGATGATGGAGACAAGGTGTCCAAAGCACTAGCATGTCAGCAGGCAGAACACACTCATGCTGGTGTACCATGTGGCATAATGGATCAGTTTGTGTCTGTCCTCGGCAGGGAGGGACATGCTCTGCTCATTGACTGCAGGTACGTAGATTATTCTAAGAGTCTTAAGAGTTCTTGTTGATTACCTTTGGCAAGTTTTGACAAAGCACCAGAGGAAACTCTACATATTTACATCCATTACTTGTTTGTTGTTTGACTTAGGTCCCTGGAAGCCACCTTTGTCCCCCTTGCAGATCCAGGACTGGTCATTCTAATCACCAACTCCAATGTGAAGCACTCTCTGACTGGCAGTGAGTACCCCACGAGACGCAGACAGTGTGAGGAGGCTGCCTCCATCCTGGGAAAGGCCAGTCTCAGAGATACTACCATGAAGGACCTGGAGGGTGTGAAGTATATTTTTTTTATTCTCCTGTATTCCTCCATTCTGTTCCACTCTGTCTTATTTTATTACCAACATCCTGCTCTGTCCTGGGAGATAGTCCTAGGTACTGTAGCTGTCCAGATTCCTGCCCCATCCTATCATCTTCCATTTCAGTTCTAGTTCTAGTCTTATCCCTCTTTTTTTCCATTGAAGGAATATTTTTACTTTTTAGAAATAAGTGCATGTCTTTCCAAGATTGAGATGTGACGATTAATACCAGTCTCTTTATCTGTGTGTTGGAGTCAGGATGTGGTTAGCCTAGCTTAACAGGAACTGGCAGCAGGGGGAAACAGCTAGGCTGGCTCCGTCCACTGTTTATAAAAGTCCCCCTTAGCCTCATGGTCTATGGAGTCTATAGAAGCTATTCCCATGTTTTTGACTGATAGCTGAGTTGGCATGGGCATGGAGACAAACTGCAACCAAATGCGCTCTTGCTCTGTGGTGTTGAGGACCTCAACATCCTGCATCTAAACTGACCAACATTCAGTTTCAGTTTTTAGTTGCTTCAAGTGCTACAGCTGACTAACTGGCTATGCTATGCTATCTAAAAGATAGAGGACGGGCTATCATGTTGTTTTAAATATTTACCGTGTATCCATAGTACAACTTTCTTTTTTTTTTTTTTTTTCCAATATATATATTTTTTATTTATAGATTTGAATAGAAAAAGACAAGACACTGAGGCGGTCAACAAACAGAGGAACAATTTATGTTGAAGCAAGTGTACGTAACTACAAATTAAAGCCGTTGAGGTGTCATGGAGGTCCCACCAACACCGTAATATAGTCAATAAGAGGCTGCCATATCTGTTTAAACCTCTTTGCTTTCCCTGACCAGTACTAGAGATCTCTATGAGCCAGGTTTCAAAGTGGGGAGATATTTCTTTATTCCAGATCTTCAAAATGATTTTCTTTGCAATTACCATACCATACTGGATTGACAAAGTTTTCCAGTGGCTTAGAGTTTCCAACTGCTGTGACCAACCTAGAATGGCCACTTCTGGATTGGGATGGAGATCAAATCCATAAACATCTGAATAGCAACGAAAGACACCTGACGAGAACTTATGAGCCAGGGTCCCACTAGTGTGTTTGCACTTAATGCAAAGTGGTGATGAGGATGGAAAGAACGAATGCAGTTTAACACGTGAATAATGGAGCCTGTGTATGATCTTATACTGAATTAACTGATGTCTTGAGTTAATTGAGCAGGAGTGTATGCTGTGGAGACATTTAGCCCATGCATCTTCTGAGATTTGTGTTCCAATTTCACCCTCCCAGGACTCCCTCAGATGCTGTGTGGATGGGGCAGTCTGACTCGTGAACACATTCACAAATTTAGAAACCAGTTTTCTGTTATCAGGTTCAGTTGTTAATAAGGACTGGAGTTCATCGGGAGAGTGATAAACTTCAAAATTTGAAATGTTTCTTCTGACATAGTGAAAAAGTGTGATGGCTGCAGTGTAAATTTGTCCTTAAGCTGAGTAAACAACATAGTACAACTTTCTTAATATACACATTGCTTCATTTTAAATGTCAAATACAGATCATACAAAAAAATATGAATCTTATTAACGTTAATAACAAATTAGAAAAAACATAAAACCCCTCCATTCCTTCCCCATCCCACACCGCCCCTCAAGTGCTACTCGGGGTTACTACATTTCGTTTCAAGTATGAAATTACTGGTTTCCACATCTTATTGAAGTCTTCCAGTCTGTCATTAAGAGCATATCGAATCCTTTCACGGGCTGTCACTATGACGGAATGCTCTACAAAACACAACGAGTGATTTAAAGGCAGAGATGGCAGAACTAAAAGAGAAGTGCAAGGATGTGGAGGGAGTGAGGGGATGTATCATAAGAATCCTCTGTGTTTCTGAAACATCCTGTTGCAGCTCCACCATCTTGCTTTCAAAGCTACTAACTGAGGTGTTACAGCTGAGCTGGGGTCCAAAGAAAAAAAAAAAAAGGGGTAGTCCAAAGATTATCCAAGATTAAGATGGAGTTTTACCTTACAGCGATCGATGCGAAGAAGATCCTGCCCGTGCTTTCTATATATATTCTGCTCACATCTTCAGCTGTATGCATTAATCCATTTTTGAGACCTTCTATGGAACATGTGGGAAAATTACGGTGGCTGAGAGAGCTCAACACACTGCACCTTAAGAAGACACCCTGCACATGCACTGAAAATTCACATAACCCCTACTATACAGATGCACTGCAGCAACGTTTTCTGACGTTTTTGAGGTGGAAAAGTTGGCGTAGATAGAGTATGACAAAGGATGGTGGAAACTGATTTTTTTAAACAGACTCTGACATCAAGGTACATGCTTTTGCTTTTTCCGCTATTGATTATACATTCATGTCATGCTACCACTTGCTGTTACAGGCCTACTCCACTCAACCAAAACCTGAAAAAGAAAAAACCAACAGTGGTTATGACATGATATTCAAGCTTACAGTCCATGGCTCCTTTGTGTCTGTGTCACAGACTGTCTATATCAATGCTGTATGTGTGACAGTTATGCTTTATGGAAAATGCACAGTGCAGATCTGTAGGCTGTAGACCCACACCCCATCTAAGACCCAGTAATTCAATTTCAGTGAGGCTTAAATTTTATTATTTTATTTTATCCTTCCCTATAATTCCAGAGGCAAGAGACAGACTGGATGCTGTTACCTATCAAAGAGCTCGTCATGTGATTGAGGAGATAGAGAGAACCGTCCAAGCAGTAGAAACCCTGAAGAGGGGAGCCTACGCAGAGTTTGGCAAGCTTATGGTGGAGAGCCACAACTCCCTGAGGTACAGTTAAAGCAGCTATATGGCATTTGAGCCACGCTTTGGGACAGAATGTGCGGTAACGTGATCTTCCTGTATCAGAGATCTGTATGAGGTGAGCTGCAAGGAGCTGGATGAGCTGGTGTCTGCAGCCATGGAAGTGGAGGGGGTGTTCGGCAGCCGGATGACAGGTGGAGGATTCGGTGGATGCACTGTGACTTTGATGCAGGCCCATGCCGTTGACAGGACTATACTCCACATAAAGGTTAACACACACACACATATGCATGCACACACACACATGCCTTATTATCAGGATTATCATCCATATACAGAAAGATTCCTAAATTTTTTAAATCAAAGAAATGTCTCTACATTTTGGCAAATAGCTTGTCTGCCATTTTATTTGGAGTTAAATGAGCTGTTAAAGAAAATAGAATTGTCATTTGAAAAAATACGAAATAAGGAAAATGTTTGTCTTAAGTGCTAAGGTTGAAGGCAACTGGACTTCTTTTAGGTTCTTGAAGACATTTTGGCAAATAGCTTATAGGATGACAATGTCCACATTTTGGATAGAGAAGACAGATGGTTTGAGACAGGAGTAAAAGAGGCCATCTATGTCCACCTGGAACATCCATCTTTAAAAAGAGGTGGTGGCTTATGACACCATCTTTCAGCCACTTACAGTGCAGTCCTGAGATCCTTACCCAGTAGATTTAACCCCCATTCACACCTTGAGACCCTAACGACTCACATAATGACTGGGTGGGTCAATGACGCCCATTACCACCCCTGGAGGTTAAATACCTGGGACTCCCCAACCAGTTTTCAGAACTGAGGAAGCCTTTCGGATGAGAGGTGAAATGTCTTCAAGGAAACCAAAAAGAAGTCCAGTTGCCTTCAACCTTAGCACTTAAGACTACCATGACCTGGACTGAGAACCTTCACAGACGTAAGGAAAATGTTTCCACTCTGAAGGGGTTAGGCTTTTTAAGACGTAGTATGTAGCTGAGGTCCCTTAAATGTACAAAAGTGAGAAGCATGTTCTGAGGTGTTCTCCAGCAGCTCTGTCTGCAGACACTTCAGACTGGGAAAGCACAGGATCTGTTTGTCTAAGCTCACACTTATCAGATGTTGGAAATTGTTCTTTTTCATTCATACAACACCAAATGCTAGACCTGACAGCAACCAGATGTTTATGGTTTCTCATTTTAAGTTGAACATGTGCAGTTTTGTGTGGATAGAGCAAATATACCAAAGCCAGGTGTTTGTTTCTCTCACTCTACTACCTGTGGTTACAATTAGAGTTAATATCATGTACTTGTACTGTACATGTACTGTAATTGTATCTTAGTAGTAGGGTTGCAAAATTCCAGGAATTTTCAAAGCTGGAAACTTTCCATAGGAATTAAAGTTAATAAATAGGAATTAACAGGAGTTATGAGAATAAACTGGAAATTTGTTAAAGTTTGCCTGTAACAGGGAACTTTAATGTTGCAGCATAATCAGTTAAAACAACCAGATTTAATGTAAATTCAGTTGAATTCCTGCTCTGTTCTGGTCATTCCTGCACCTGAGCCCACAGACTACATCCAGTGATTGACAATATTACTGGGCTCAATATATTTGATCTGTGGCATTAGTTTGACGATCAAAATAAAATGAAATGTGTTTATACAGTAGCTAGACACTAAATCAGCCATACTAAAACCATTTCATTGACAGTTTATGAGGCTAACTGTCATGGTGCTAGTTAACTCAACTGTGATGCTGTTTCTTCTGCCAGTTTTCTGCTCATAGAATGTAGGTTAGAGTTAGATTCAGCAGCTGATGGAGAAGAGTTCATCTGTTCATCTAAACTGTTTCTATTCATTTATCCAGCATCAATTTCCAACTTGGAATATTTCAAAAGTACCCCAGCTTAACTTCCCATGGACAGTTTCTGGAAATTGACCACCCCTATGCAGCCCTATAGTAGTAATAGTATTGGACTACTGAAATATTTTGCTTAATTATTCCCATCATTCAATGTAAAATAATAGGTGCGATTCAGTTTTTGATGATTCTGTTTTCTGGAAGAACTTTTCATTTCAAAGGGCATTTGAAATGAAAAGTGTCTGAGGACATTGTTCATTTGTTCACAAGGGATAAAAAACACTTAGTGCTCTGGCTGTCACTTTAAGGAGGGCATTTCAGACAAATTGCCCAGTCCCCCGTGTCTTGCTCAGACAGCCCCAGTGTGTGTGTGTGTGTGTGAGAGAGAGAGAGAGTGTGTGTGTGTGTGAGAGAGAGAGAGAGAGATTGGGGGTAAGAGCTGAGAATAAAAGCAAGCTTCGTAGAGACAGAGCCAGAAGTGTCGTGTTATTAGCATGCTGGTCTAGTCGCTGTGGCCGTGCTGCCTTTCTGCTTTAATACTGTCAGACTTTAAGCCTGCTGTTAGCTGACAGTTCTACAGGAGACACATTACAACAGTGTAAATTTAAGCACAGAAGATCACGGGAAACACCTCCATCTGGAACTAAAGAGGATGGTGTGTTTGCTTTGAAGTAATCACAAAAAGGGGAAGAAGCTTGAAATTCTTTTTTTTTTTTTTTTTTTGATAAATCTTCTGCTTTGGAAACTGACCTGGCAGATGTCCCACCATCTTTCCTTACTTGGCTGTATCCTGGCTACCACTGTGGCTTGCTGACTGTGAAAGGAAAACAAGTCTTTCTTGGAATTACTTGAAACTTTCACGTCCTTCAGTCTGTAGCATTCCTGACCAGGGCAGATCCTTGTCCTCTCAACAACAACAACATCATCATCAGAGAAAGCCTCAAGATCACAGAAATCACAGCTTCACACCTCCAAGATGCTGAACCTCAACTCGCCAGACAACAACAGCAACAGCAGCTCTCTCCAGGACCCTGTGTCACTGAATGTTGGTGGAGAAATTTACACTACAACCCTGGACACTCTGACGCGCTGCCGTGACTCGATGCTGGGCGCCATGTTCACAGGACAAATCCCTGTGCTCCGGGATAATAGAGGAAATATTTTCATTGACCGTGACGGCAAAGTTTTCAGGTACATTCTGAATTACTTGCGCTCCAGCTCCCTGGACCTGCCAGATAGCTTCTCAGAGCTGGCATTGCTGCAGAGAGAGGCTGATTTCTTCCAGATACACCCCCTGCTGGAAGAGATTCACAGATATGAGGCATCAGTTCCTCGCAGCCGTAGAGGAGGGCCTCTCGGAGCTATGATTATTGTTAACGTTGAGTCCAAGGTATGTGTCGTAAGGTTATAATTAGTTTTTGAATTTTAATTACAAGGGTGGTTCATCTTGGACACATTTGCTATAATGATTTTTCCTATTGCTTTTAGAATTAGAATATACACCCATCAGCCACAACATTAAAACCACTGACAGGTGAAGTGAATAACATTCATCATCTCTTTACAATACAAAGTTCTGCTGGGAAACCTTGGGGCCTGACATTGATCTGGATGTTACTTTGATACATGCCACCCAATTTAACAGTGTTGTAGACCAAGCACACACTCCCCCATGGCAAACACACTCCCTGACGGCAGTGGCCTCCCTCAGCAGGACGGTGCTCCCACCACACCACAAAAACTGCTCAGGAATGGCTCAAAGAACACGACAAAGAGCAAGGTGTTGATCTGGCCCCTAAATCCCCCAGGTCCAAATCTGATTGAACATCTGTGGGATGCACCAGAACCAGCCAGATGTTGGAGACCCCACCCTGAAACCCACAGGACCAAAGGGATCCACTGCTAATATCCCAATGCCAGACACCACAGGACACCCTCAGAGGTCCTGTTTCCATGCCCTGACGGGTCAGAGCTGTTTTAGCAGCACAAGGGGGACCTACACAATATTATGCAAGCGGTTTTAATGTTGTGGCTGATCGGCATATAATATGAAGAACTCAGCTTGAGTTGAAGTTTCAATGGAGAGATGTTCTGTGGGTAGATTCAGAATTGTTAAATTCTAAAAAGACTTGGCCTTCACAAACCTTCTGAGCTCATGTTTACTGTATATACAGTGTATGAGCAGAGGTTGTGAGTGTGTATTTGGATGTGGAAAGGCCAGTTCTATTTGTTTTCCCTTTGGAAAATTTCTAGTCAGCATATTCTGCCCTCTCATTCCAGGTCCGCATTCTCCACTTTAACTTACGCCACGGGCCTGAGAACTATGAGCTTCGTACATGCTCTGTGCGAGCGTTTACAGTCGACATCTTTTGTACCTGGAGAGCTTTCTTAGGTCTGCTGTGTGAGCACTTCTCCTACAGAACGTCTCAGGGTCTTACAAGCCTCCATCTGTGCAACTCGAGGCCGAACAGGCTGAAACTGGAGTGGGTGCCGAAGCCTGAGGAACTCCCACAGGACCAGTATGACAAACAGCGCTACCAGGGACTAACTGTTTGTAACCCAGAGGTCACACAGTCAGGTGACATCATTAACACGCACCAGAGCCCTTGTGAAATCACAGACGTGCAGGGCTTTGTGGAGGAACTGCTGAAGGTGTCTTTGGCTGAAGGGTTCAAGGTTGATCTGGTGACTCCTGACCCAGCAGAAATTCTTAACTGCACCTCACTTCGGCTTGTCAAGGGCTGAGCTTTGTGTGAAGAATTAAACTTACTAAAAACACAAGAACATGAACTATGGATGGTTCTCTTTAGTCACATTTGAACTAATTAGCATTAGGACTTAATTACATTAAATCAAATCTATGAGTTGGATAGGATTAACTTTGTAATGGGGAAATTAAAAGGATCCATATTATGACCAGCTGTTATTAATTTACCAAAGTAATGGATGATTAGCAATGTTAAATAAAAGATTATTTTTTATTCATTATTAACGTGTAACATGTAAATGTAACTTTTTCAGACATAGAATGTAAGTTATTGCTAGATTTAAATATGGCAATGGCTTTGGGGCTTTCAAACACTGGTTTCACTTGTGGAAATGTTCTGTGTTGACTCTGTTTACATATGATGTGACTGTGAATGACTCAGAAATAGAGCTGTAGTGCAGTGATAGCAGGGTTTTGGGAATAATTTCATCAAGGAACAAGCATGTTCTCAGGTGAGAGCACAGGCTTGAAATTTACTTTGCAGTTGAGTTAATGTTAATGTCCACAGCCTAACTGCAGCCTTCAGCAGCTGCGGTGCTGGGCTAGATTCCACCTCCCACACAACCCTGTAGATCCCCCCTGTAAAGCTTCATTTATTACATTATGATCTGTGTAAACTTGTGTTCCCTGTCATTCATATCTGAGAGCACCTAAGCGCAGTCAAAATACACACTCACCAAAATGCAGCGTGTGTCTTTGAGGCCCAACAGATGTTTTCAGTGTATTGCTTTCTTCATTTGCAAAGCCAGTTTTTGGTAGAACTTGATAGCTACGTTGTTTACATTTGCCTAACAGTATCTCTTCCCTGCCTTGGTTTGCGCAATGCTACATTTCACGGTGTGTTACCACCAACTGTTGGTTGCTGTGTGTGTACAAAAGATTAATGCTACATTCAGACAGACATTTGCCCTGCGTTAAAACAACCCAAGGGGCTGTGTTGATGGGTGTGTGCTGTCTGATGTACCAGTGAGACTGAAAAATGATGGAGTTCAGCTGGAAGAATGGCTTGTTTGTCCGTTTATATGAACATATATAAACAGGAAAAGCTGGAAAACTGATTTGCTACATAACACTACCAGTGGTCAAATCTACAGGATACCTTAAACTACGATGCTAGGTGTTGATTAGCTAACCATAGCGTAAGACTGGAGGCAGACATAAGGTGAGGCACTGCCGCTTTTGGCCTTCCGCAGTACAGCATTAGAGAGAGTACTGCATTTGGTAAACGTAACTCAGAAGTCCGAAGTACAGAGTACAGTCAGTCAGCAGCTGGGACAGCAGCCTTCTTGCCACCAGCTCAGCTTGGCTCTGATGATTCCACTTCAGCACAGCTGTACCGTGCTGTACTGTGACAAAATAAACTCAACTCAAAAGTCCCTCTTAACACAGACTTTTTTTGGAGGAAAAAATTTGCTAGTGAGATGGAGTCAAAAGATAAAGATAAGTGTTACATTTAAAAAATTAAATATAAATTCATTGATTTTTATTGAAATGTGATGATATTTGTACATATTTTTACTGTCTAGTTAAAAAAAAACATTTACTTTCACAGACCAGTGTGTCACCAACATCATCATCTCTGAGAACAAGTTTATCCACTCATATAACACTATAGACACATCAGAGCCAGCACTAAATTACCAAAAGGCTTGGTGAGACAAGACTATTCTTCCTGGGATGATGATAAACATTTTTGTAAACATTTTGTATTTTTGACAGTGACCACGTATTTGAATTCATTCATTTTGTTTTCTTTCGTTCTTTTTCTTTCTTTCTAAATTTAGCTAATAAGCTCCCAGCTCTAACTCCAGTTAATGCACAGACATTAGATCTCATATCACTCTCAGCAAGAAAGTAAATAACCCTATTTCCTACAATCTCAAACTCTTCCTTTTAAACAGGGTATAGAATTGCTTCAGGTGAATGACACTGTTTAGAAAACACAAGAAAAAAAAAACACAAGAAGCCAAACAACCATGAACGGAACAATGAAAATCTAATAGAATTTGGTCATGATTAATGTGATTTGCTTTTCTTGTATTTGCAGCTACTAAGAATACACATCAAATCTGCACAGTAATGATTTAATGACTGTAGTTCCATGTGGAGGGGCTGTATTCATTTGGCCTCTAGATGACTTACAGGGGGAGTCTGATGGGTTATGAAGTGTGTAATTGTAGTCTGGGAGAAGCAGTAGAGAAGGAAATTTGAGGGAGGAAATGCTGTGTCTTGGCTGAATAGAAAGGTGTCTAGTTGTGAAAACAAACCCAACAGTGCTTTCCTCTTGCTCTCTCTCTGAACTTCCTTCCTAGGACTATGAGAGATGTGATGAGCATAAATTGTTCTGAACCCTGTATGGATGGACAGCCTGCTTTTAATTGGTTATTCACAAAATGCACAGATTCAGATTCATCATTGGCTCAAAGTTGCAGTTCTTTGATGCACTCATTGTCTGTGTATGTGTGTTTGTTTCTTCTTCCTCAACAGGAGCGATACAGTGGAACCCCGACTTTCTATGTCACAACTCCATCAGAGGGAGCTCGGGCTCTCAGTCTGCCCTGACCCTTATCAACATATCACTGCACAACATTGCTTTATACAGGCTTTGCCACTTGATGTTTTTTTAAATTTCTGACCATTAGATGATCTACTGTTATGCTGAATAGAAATAACTGAAAAGCATTCTCTTAATGAAGGAAAACCGCCACAGTAAAACAGTGCTTCCTGGTAACATTTTATCACTAGATTTTTTTATGTCTCAACTATGCAATACTTTGCCTTCTAGATAACTTGTAGGTAACTGTAACTGTTTGTAAAAATATGACTTTAATGGAATTGTGAAATTGCTGGCTAAGTTGACTTACATGGAATAAAATGTTCACAAAATGTGAAATGATATTTTTCTTAAATTAGGTAGCAGCAGCCGGCTGTTTTAACGTGAAGAGAGAGCTCTTATAAACTGTGATCTGTGTGCTCACTGTGACGGCCCCATGGCCATCGTGTGAGTCTATTTCTTCTGTTTCTAGGTTCCTCGTTCTGTTTGTTTTCCTTTGGATAGCAGGTGCCGGGAGGGTGATTGCTGATTGCTGTAGTTGGAAGCATCTGAGCCCGATGCTTTCAGCCTATAAGAAGTGGACTCTTCCAGCCTGAACTGGCTCTCTCTTCCTCCTCAGCTCATATTGTAGTTTTTGTTCATTCAGCCAACATCTCTCTCACCTTTACCACACTGCACTCATGCACACACGCACCTTCACCACTGACTTACTGATACTCACACCCCAGACGCATTCTTAGTTTATTTTTGAGTTAATTTGCTTTATCATTTTTAAATGAATTCTTTGAATTTGTCTTTGCCCTGCGTTTCCCTCGCATCTACAACCTATCTTCTATAACCAACCAGCTGTCACACACAGTTAGAGAATAACAAGTGAATATAGTGGAGAGAGGACAAAGGATATTGCTCTGATTCATCAGGTAGACACATGCAGTATGTGTCCAGGTACCAAGAATTAACGGTAAAGCTGCAAGTTAGCCTACAACAGGGACCTTAAATGTATTTGAAAAAGCGTGATCTTGGTTAAAACAGCTGGATTTAATGCAAATTCAGTTGAATCCCTGCCCTGCACTGGTCATTCCTCCATTCCTACATGCACAGATCATTTCTAGAATCCTGCTCACTACAGCCACACTACTGCACCTGAGCCCACAGACTACATCCAGTCAAGTAAGGCTTGATGATATTACCGGGGTAAATATATTTGATCTTTGGTATTAAAGGTTTACTAGCAAAAAATAAATCAAAATGTTTAATTGGTAAATCAGATATGCTGAATATAAGATAGCTAACACCATGTTTATGTGTTTATTTTAGTCAACATTCATGGTTTTTTATTGTTCACTGAAAGAACTGATTAATGTACTCACAAATAAATCAAAAATAAAATAGTAATTTCTAATTCTATATTTCCAAAATTCTTTATCTTAGCTTCCCATGGAAAGTTTCTGGAAAGTTTCTCGTAATTTTCCGCCTCTTTGCAACCGTAAGTACTTAACCATTTTGCTGAGACTATGGACTGTATCGTGTTTTCAGGGAGAATGATGAATCAATCCCTTTAAGAAAAACTACAGTTATCAACGCTTTTTAGAGCAGAAAATCCCATGTGCAGCATGTACATTTGTCTTTTAGGGTTTACGAGGTGCTCTTGAATGCATCATAAGGGCGGAGTTAGCAAAGCAGTGAAGTTTAGCTTAGCAGGAAGCACCGAGGCTACCACCGCAGCGGTGGAAAAAGGAAGAGCAGCAGAGTCGGTCTTAGTTTTTAATCGGTTTCCAGACACAGTTTTTCTTCGGCAAATACGCCGTCACTTGGATCCTGGGATTACTCGTTCTTGGTCTGGTCACATTTTCCGTCACTTTGTAGGAGGTGAGAGCTCCTAGCCAACTAGACACTGGCCGGAGGTATAATCTTATCCAGCCCCTGTACACGGTGGACATCGACTGTGCAACGGCCGCTTTGAATCAGGTGGGTTAGGAGGTGGGCCCGTACTGTTAGAGAGAGCTGGTGCCCACAGGTGTTTGCTTGGCAGCCAGTTAGACAACAATTGAACTAATCTATTCATCACACCCAGCCGTTTTCTGTTCAGCACCTTGAACGGATCCAACTCAAGCTAGTCAAAGTTGCTCGTTCAGCTAGGCATCATTCTTCCAGTTGCCCACTGGCTAGCTGGCTAATCTTTATTCTTAATATTGAACTCAGAAATCAGGCAGCTTAGCATTGTCGCCTTGTTCAAAGCTAAATTGCAACTTTCGTAAAATTTGAGTCAAATTATTCTCCACATAAATTATTCCGTATGTCAAGAGTTTAGCTAAACTTTCAGCAATAACTTTTAGTTACCTTTTAAACTGACATATACTATCACTTAGATATATTAGTAGGTTGCTGCTTACACTACTAATTTATGCTATACAGTTTGTTTTGCGCATGAATTGCTTTCATATCGACAATACCATATTGCCAACATTACCAGTCATATTCGTTGAAATAGGTGGGTTTGTCTATAACGACTACAACATTAAACCGACGTTAATTTGTACAGAGATGGGCGAGGATGTGTTTTTATCAAGTCTGGTTGGCTAAGCCGCTGGCTAGGTTGTTGTTACCTGTAAATCTACAGTAAACAATGAGTCTGGGCAGAAATAACTAGCTTAAGTGGGCAGTAACGCGCACCTGGGCATAATGACTGCGGCTTGAGGCCGTTTATTAAACAAGGCAAGACTCCAGAACAGAAAATTAGGAAGAAACTGATTAATGGGTCAACCCATGATATCACTTGTAATCCCAAAACGGTCGCTTTTTTGCTAACGTCAGTGTGTAGCCAAGTGAGTAGTAGTTGTAGCTAGAATTGCATAATTACGGAAACGTCTAACGTCTAAAGCTAGCTTCGGCAAGGTGTGTCTCCTCAGCAGGTATGTTAGTAAGCCCTTTGAGTCAACGGTCTGGTTTCGAGCATGAGTAACTGGTGTGTTTGGGCAGGGGGTGTGTGGGTGTGTGTCTATGTGAGGACGAAATGTTTCACCGGTTTGGCTAGTTTTTCAGAAAATTGAGAAGGAAATGACGAGATGGACGTAGAATAAAGTAATACATTACACGGCCCCGCTCACATTTTTATGCATTAATGCAAAGCTAGCTCTGTCGTAGTACTGAACCGTGAGACATATGGGATTTCGTTTGTGTCAGCTGTATGCTCTACCATGAACCTCTGCAAATGTAAATAGAAACAAAATTTGTGCAACACTGCTGAGCACAGTCTGCGAAAATGTCCCATAATCTGTGCAGGATACGGAAGGACACAAGGGCAGTGTCCTTCAGCACCACCTGCATCTGTACAAAACTAGTCAAACAAAAAGTCTTTTGTTCTCAGTTAGTGCTATCCAACCTGCATGGTAATGTCCACCTGACACTATTATGGAGGCAAAATAAATGGCCTCTCCCAAATTTTGAGAAAGCCATAGAGGAGCTTTCACCTGCTGAGTTTACAATATGAGAGATGTAGTGTTGAACTAAAACAGGAATTTCTGAGCTATCTTACCTTAGTTGTCTAAACAGTGTGAGCATATGGGCAAAACTGTCTCAGTGTTGTCTTCAATGGCTTCCCTTTTTAAACTTTGAACATGAAAGTTGATTTATGTAAGAGACATGTCCAAAAGACATATCTTGCTTATCATCCTCAAGCCGAGCACTTGGCTCAGGCCAGTGGTATAATAAATACAAATATAAAATGTTATCTTGCTCACCAGGCTTTACTGCAGATACACCACATCTCATTGTGGCAAAGTTTATAAAATCACAGTTATGTAATGGATCATGTCATGATGTCTTAATGAATAGGATGAGAGAGATTGTTATGAAGTTCAGGGTCCTCTTGTTTCAGGGTTTACCCTTCTCAAAATGAGACTGAGGTGGTACCTTAAATATTGAGAAATGAAGACCCTGTACACTTAGGTTCAATGCATATATGAATATATGATTCTCAGATCTTCATCAGAGCAAGTGTTTGTTGAAAAGGAATCTGACTCACTGCTATATGCTTTTTAATATACATCTATAAGAGAAATGCAGCTCACAATTGTAGTTACCCATGCTCCAAAGAAATAGTAAGGTCCACAGATACAACATATCACAAAAAAAATGAAGGTAAATTAACACAGAAAGCAACTCTTTATGCTTATGACTATCATATGGGCTGAGATGAGAGATGCTGTGGAGAGACTAATGCACTTATCCAGTGCATAGATGACATAGTTGCATAGTTGACCCATTATGGTAATAATAATGACAAGCTGCTAGTTAGTCATGTATGGCAATGTTTTAGTATCTGACTGACACTTGATGGCACTGTAACAGCTTTTGCACTAGAACTGCTTGAGCTTAAGTAGAATGACAGTGACTTGGCCTTAACAATTAAGGAAATTATTTCAAAGAAGTCAAACAAATATTTTGCAAATGCATTTTTTTACTATATTTAGCTTGAAATGCAATTATTCCAATTGTTTACAACAGTGCTTTCGTGTCATGTGATAAGGCTGAGTGAGGAGTGTTTTTGTTTTTATTAAGACCAGGAAAAAAATTCCAGACTCCTCCATCCCACACTTTTAATTCAAGCACATATTATACATCAAAATGTTGCCTCAAGCCTCTTCTCTCAAAGTGTAAGAATACAAACATTAGGAGTTCTAGTTTTTGAGATCAAACTTAATTGATAGGGTGAGCACAGTCACAATCGAATGCACTATAATACAATCTGTCTGTGTCTCCTCACCCTCCCCTCTCCATAACTTACAGATTCTTCCTTCAAACACTGTATTATATACCTTCATGCTCAGCTGCTCATGTCAGCTTCTTGTGTGGTTTGTTGCGACTGCTGAGCAGCTCAGTGGTTAGTGCTCTTTCATCGTCAGCCCCCCGTTAGGTCACAAGATTTTGAGTTCAGTCCCCATTAAGGGCTCCTCACAGCACTCACGTAGTTGAAGGTGACACAGGCACACACAGCTGATCCCAGTCTGCTGATTGCAGCAGTAACGCTGTCTGTCAGGGTGCACCTCCCTCTCCCTTTAACTCTTGGTGAAGTCAGACCTTCAGTTGCTTCAGGTTTCATTCACAATTTAAAACAGTATCCATTTCACACTCACATGCTTTTGCATATGTTCCCAGCATGCATTGCATTGACATTCTGATCATCTGTTTACATATAAGAACTCTCCAAAAGCTGGGACCATTTTCTGTCTCCCTTTAAACAGCACATGTTGATACTTTCACTTATTTCAGGTTTAATTCACTATTTATCACTGAAGGTTTCACCATGATAGTGTATTGTCAGCCATCAGATTTCTTTCTCAATAAATATGGGATTAATACATATCAATAGAGTGCCTGAGTAGGTCCCTGGTTGCCCAGAGGACCATAGATGAGGGAATTATAACAGCAAGAGGTCTAAAACATATGACTTGTGACACACATCTTTGAATAGTTATTCAGATACATTGTTTACCAGAGGGAACGACAAGCTTCACATTTACTTTCAGTACTTTGACTTGTACAACCTTGCAAACTAATTCTGTGTGTTATAGATATTGTTATATTATTATATCTTCACTACTGTGATGTGCAGAGATTAAATTCTTGTGTGTATGGATTCATTAGATGAAACCAAAGTGACTGATGTAGGCCTCACCGCACATAAAATTCATCATTATGTTACAGATCATATATACAAAAGAAGTGAAATTTGGTACACTGGTTCCCCATGGGAAACACTTGACTATTTGAAACAAGTTAGCGCTACCATGTAGCTAGTTAAAAAGCTCTTAGTAAAAATTTCCACATTCTCCTAGTCCCATGTGCTTACAGTAGACACATGCTTCCAAAAACAAACCTCCCAGCAGCAGCAATGAGCAGCAGTCACATGCACTGTCTTTCTGTCAGATTTTAGTTGTCTGTGTCAGAGATGTGTTTATTCAAGTCCGTGTTCTTTTTGGAGGTTGTGTAATGCTGTACTGTAGAATAGAATTTCACTATTCTGAAAAGAGATATTTATCAACATTGGAAATATGTTCGATAAATGAGTGAGAGAGCTTGCTGTGCTGTATATTTATACAACACTGGTGCAGTTTGACAAAACATCTCAGGTTCACATTTTTATGAGAAATCAGAAGCTGTGCACAGTCAATCAGCTCTATTATCTGGACAGAATAGTTAGAGGTGGTGGTTGTGTTGCCTCCACCAGTCACACCGGGTCCTACGTCATCATTTTGTGTTTAGGCTCCATTCACAGTCAGGAAGTGACCTGAGAAAATTTGTATATAATTAAAGTTATTTATATATGACATCTAAATTACAGGCATTATAAGGTTGTAAATTGTAGGATGGCATTATTAATGCATACTGACTGATAACTGCTGCTCTGCTGAAAGCATGCTGTCTCTCTTTGCTAGTGCGAGCTTGACATAACTATGATCTAATGGCCATATCTGATCATCTGAGAGCCATTTGTACTCAAAATATCTGTGCAAACTCCTGATAATAATCTAAACAACTGTGAGAGAATTGATCTATTGGCACTTATAGTTTTAGAGCCTTGGAGGGGGTGTAGCTCTCACACCCCATTTACACCTGGGATTAAACTGCAGTCTGTATCTGTACACTTTATCTAGATGACAAAAAATATATGTTGATGCAAGGTGACCAGAATGTGATCAGATCTGCTTGACCTCTTCTGGAGGTAGTCTGGCTCACACTGTTTTTGGATCTTAGGCGGGCATAAACGCAATCTGACCAAGTGCTGCCATCTGCACCGACACAGCATTAACATGCCGGCTTACCTACTGCTGGTTTGCTTCAGCCTCTGATTACTCACACTCAGGTCTTTGCCTCAGAGGACAAAGACTTGATCTCAAAGATGATAACAAGAACTTATTAAAAATATCAGGCGTAAATGCACAGGCAAGATCGTATTGTTTGTTATCTGTATGAGGATGCAGACTGTGTTTTAATACCAGGTTTAGTTGGTGCACTGCCATAAATGTGCGAACAGACTTTAAATTAAGCCTGTTTTTCACAGGAATGAGAATACTGACCATATGAGCCACTTGTACAGAGCCCAGTGTGAGAGTAGTTGTTTGGTAGCAAAAGAAGTAGTACCTTGAATATATTTCATTTTCTACACTGGTGTTAGTGTTCGTGTCTGACAGTGAGTCAAATCTTATTTGTGAATGAATTTTCTTGTAGGTGGCACAGTATCACTTAAATAATGGCTATATTTTGAACTATAAATGTGATGTGTGTTACCTTTGTGTTTTCAGCACTCCCCTCACTACAAGCAAACACTGGTCAAATCTGACAAAATTCACCAGACAAAATTGATCAGTTAATGTGGACACTGATTTGTAACATTGGTGACTGGACTCTCATTGGTCCTCTGCTGGAGTTTCCTTGTATTCCATCAGACCTGAGAAACGTACCACATCTTGTTGGTAATGTGAATTGTGCCGTTTCTGCTGTTCTAACTACATTTAACTCGACACTCTTCAAATAGGTTCATCTTTGCCTACATGGACGTGTTTGGTAAAGGCAACACAGAAACTGAGTAAGGGGCCACCTTTAAACTCCGTGTGTTTGTCAAGATCCTGTTATGAGGATTGCAGTTAGACTTAGGTCAAACACAGCTTAATTACTCCACTCCGTGAGAATTCGAGTTTTCCAGGTTTAAACTTTGTGCTCTGATCACCCCCGACTTCTCTGTCTCTCCCTGGTTCTGATTACAGGAAGGAGGGAGTAAGTTGGTGGGAGATATGATATCCTGTGAGCCACACCCAAAACTGACAAGATCTAATTTCTGTTGCGTTAGGGACAGTGGTAAGGCCGTCCCCCTAGTGAGGATTATGTTTGTTGGTAGGACTGTCATATTTTACTGAAATGCTCAAACATTTTAATGTTTTTGCTCATCATCATGTGATTTCCACACAGAGAAAGTAATTTGCGTCGTTGTTATTGCTCAGTTATGAAATCCTGCCACGCCATGGAGTGTTTCTCCAGTGGCGTCAGCTGGAATCAGAGCTGAGAGCCCTGGAAACTGCCAACAGAAACAAGTCGCACTTCTCTGCCTCATGCTGTCTGAAGTCACTTTGCCCTCAGTCTCAATCACCCGTCTCTGCTTCCATCACAGTTAGTCTTGTGGTTCAGTCATTTTAAGACAGGACCTGCTTGTAAGGTTTACAGCCTGCCACACTGTTGCTCCTGCAGTGCTCTGTGTACTGTCAGGCAGCTAAAAAAAGTGTTGTGAGTCAACTCACATTTTACAGTCTTCTCGACTGATGCATCGACCTTTAGGGGACAGCCCTAGGCAGTTGTAGGGAACACCTCTGTAATGTTTGCTGTAGTTGGTATGACAGACTCCTCCTGTCTTATTAGCTGCACTCTTTTGACTACACAAAAAGCTTTTTGTATTTTATGTGTATTCACCAGTGCTTAGAAAGTGTCAGCATAACACACCTGATGGTTTCTGTTTCATGCTGCTCAGATGCCCACTCCATGTCCTCTCACTGCACTGACCTGACATCAATCACACCCTAACCCAAAGTGCATCATTCAGTGCTGACTTGAGAGGACTTGTTCCCATCACCACAAACCAAGAATAGCTCAGTGATGTCCAGCTCCAGATTAGAGAGTTGCCGGGCCATACAGTTTTATTTGCCTCCTTATCATCAGCCTTTGTGTACATGTGGAGAGTGCAGGGGGTGTAGTCACAAGTAGATCGACCATGTGTGCAGACCAGTTCCCTCAGCAGCAGCTGTCAAACGGGTTCCACTCTTTGTGAATATGATTTATTTTCTATTTTTTGACTCGGTGAATCTGTCCTTCACATGTTACTCAGGGAGAGGCTGACCGTCTTTGCACCCTTTTTCCTGTTGAGCAGCAAGTGCTAGCATAGCTGCTGATTGCATAAGTCTATAAGACGGAGTGTTTTGGATTCCAGGCATTTCCTGGCCACACATTCTTATGCTCATATCTCATTGTTAAGTGCTGTGTCACTATGAGAGACACAGGCCATGTAGCAGCTCTGCTGGTCCAGACACCCTCTCTTGAGGTCGTTGTTGTCTTGTTCAGGCAAGTTTTGGCACATTTTTTTCCTTCATTTTTTTTCTCCACTCAGATGGCTCAGTAGATATGCTGGGAATTTGAAAATTTTTGACATCACTGGAACTGTGGAATGAAACTGGCATGTTGCCGAGTGAATTTTAAGTGAAGGACATTTAGGATGGTATATTGGACAACAGAGATAGCACATGAAAGGCAGACTGTTTCTGAATGCGAAAGAGTGTGACGAGTCAATAAGCCAGTTAAAGCCAATGGTAAATACTCTACATAATCTTATCTTGCTCAGAGATGAGCTCACTGTAAATCAAACAATGTGACCAATGTGATGAAAGAGGCTGGCATTCATTGTCATTTACTGTTGCTTGTTTCTTAACACAAGTTGGTTGCTCTTCTGCTGCCAATGTAAATTCCTGGGAAAACCCGTATCAGAGCTGAACAAGGGCACATCACAGTGCAATGCCGGGCTGAAACCGGCCTAGTCTGGTCTGTTTCTGTTTTGCTCACTTCTGACCTGCCATTGTTACTCTGATTAACCTGAAACTAACAGGTACTTCCCTGTCACAATAACAACCTTATCCACAGTCTTGACAATGTAAATGAACCTTTTGTGCACATTGTGTTCACATTGTTTTATGCCCAACAAGTTATTTGGCAGGAAACATTGCATTATTAAACACTTTTTTTTTTTTTTAACCAAAGATAAGCTAAGGTTGAAGATTTTTAAAAACACAGAGCACCAGCCAGAAAAATACTTTTTCTAAAGACAAAAAAGAGCGTAGAGTTGTGTTGGGGCTGATTATTTTTTATTAGTGATTAATCTGCTGATTATTATCTTGATTCATTGTTTTGTCTTTAAAATATGAGAAAGAAGACCCAAGGTAATCTATTTCAAAAGTTTGTTTTATTTGACCAACTGTTAAAAACCTAAACTGTTCAGTTTAGTATCATATATGACAAAAAAAAATCATTTCAGTCATTTGATAACCTAGAGCTGGTGAAAACCATTTTCAAAGTAGTTACGAATGAATTTTCTTGTAGCTTTACCTGTAGTTGTATTTAACTTGTGATGTATGATGTCTCGTAAGAGGCTGTGTGGCTGTGATCTGCACACCTGGGCCACACTGCTTCACCTGAGCATCAACCTGGCTGAACTGTTGCAGTTCGCACACAGCTTTTTAACATGAGATAACTATAAAATGTCAAACTCCCCTTCACCTGATGCTGAAGCTGTGGGACACACACCAGGATCTCCTTCACCTTTAGCTGACGAGCCAGTTTGCACAGGAAGTTGAGAAATTCTGGGTCTATGAATGTGCCCTGCTTCACAGCTACTTGTACTAGGCTGACCGGTGAAAGAGCAGTGCACATCAAGGATGGAAACAGACTCAGACATACATGTTTTAGCTTCAGTCAAACCCATGGCTTAGATGAGTAGTCTATTGTGCACCAAAATCTGTGACTAGCGGACTTTTCAGAATGGTAAGTGTAGTCAGTATTCTTTGTGTTGTTTGCTAGCTTGGGGGTGTGTGCAGTGGTTAGCACTGTCACAGCAAGAAGGTTCCGGTTTGGAGCCCTGGTCTGGGGCTTTTCTCTGCTTCCTCCCACAGTCCAATGACGTGCAGGTTAGGTGAACTGGTGACTCTAAATTACCTGTAGGTGTGAATGGTTGTTTGTCTCTATGTGTTGGCCCTGCAATGGACTGGTGACCTGTCCAGGGTGAGCCCCACCTCCCCCCATTGTCAGCTGGGATTGGCTCCAGCCCTCGTGGCCCACAAAGGATAAGAGGTATAGATTATGGATGGATGTTAGCCTGGTAGCTTGTAGCTTGTAGCTTGGTGTACCACAGTTCCAAGGTGGAAACGCTCAAATATGGTGTTAACTGTTTATCTCACTCACAATATGTCTTGTATCATAGAGTAAACACATTACGCACATGTTAACTTAAAAACTTCTCTGTAACAGAGTAGTGTGGAGTTTTTCTTTGAGGAAGCTGGAGCTGGAAATGTGTGACGCAGACTAGCAGTGAGTCAAGGCAGTACTCCTGATACGAGCGTATAATTTGGACCGAGGCAAATGAGCTGGTTCAGACGGAAAACTCTGACTCATGGCCCAGGTCTTTGTCACAGACTTGTGACATTGTGGATCATATGTCTAGCTGCAGCTATGAGTTTTCCTGTCCTTCTGTCTGAAACATTGGGCTCTGAGCTGCTTTCTTTTTAGTGTCACCTGACCCTCAGCTATGAGCTGAGCCTCAGCTATGAGCTGAGGGTCTGGCCTCAAAGAGCAGACACACAACACAGACAATGAAGCTTAGAGCCCTATATGTTGTGGTTGAACCTCCCCTTCATGTGACGGAAAGTTGCAAGTCTGTATGATGTGGAACCGTCAGCCACCAGTTAACCACTGATAAATGTTGTCTTTACAGTGCTCCCTTATTCTTGTTAGTGCTTTTCTTTTAGTTCCTATGTGTTACCTGTCCTGTTAAGGTTAGGGGTGTGAAATGAGGTTACATGATCCCAATCTATCTATCCAATCTATTGCTTAATCTACCTGTGTCCTCTCCTTCTGTCTCCTCTCTTTGGTTGATACAGCGTGCGTCAGTGAGCCTGAAGGCTCCACACTGGTGCTGAGACAGGATGAAGAGGTTTAGGCGACATGGCCAGGAGTCCCAGAGAGATCGACTCAAACAGGAACTCTTCCAGTTCAACAAGGCAAGTGAACCCTCACACAGCACACAGTTCTGCACTCTACCTACAGTTCAAGATGCTTCACAACACATGATTAGAAAATTAGAGACAGTAACATGACTAGAAATACAGTGATGCATATCAGCCCCAAAACTCAATTTGCAATGCAATTACATGCACTTAAGTAATTTGTCCACTCATCAGAGAAAGCATTTTCATGCACTGTAGTAACTTGCTAACAGTACATACAGCTGGACTGCATTAAAGGTGCTGTGTGGACCCTGAGGTCCTGATACTGCCAGTGTAGTGAGAGCGGAATGTTTCCTCACAGCTCAAAAGTGTCTGAATTAACAAATGGTGGTGGACGTGTAGGGGAACGGGTGGTGGTGAGCTACATCTGTTGTTGCATTTACAATACAAGAGGTTGGGTTGCGCCCTCTGAGTAGCTGCTTCCTCAGGGCAATCTGGATGCTTTAGTGGGTTGCTATCGAAAAGTGATGAGATGGGCCAGTCAGGCCACAGCTAACAGGTTAGTATGCTAACTTCAGTAGAAAAAAAGAAGTGATAGAAATAGAAGCAAAGCATTGCAGGTGCTTTCCATTGCATGAGACCATTCTTGGCAAGTAAAGGAATGAAGTTTGATGCTGATCTCGATCTCGTTTCCTTTAGACTGCTAAGTAAACAGTGGTTAATGTAGCTGTGAATAGCTATGTAACAATAGCAAAACTTACAAATAGTCTTAGTATAATTATCTCTCCTTCCATTCACCCTCTCCACTGCTGATTAGAAACCTGGTTACCATCATACATGGCAGTGAAATCTGTGTTCTCCTAGACACATTTACATGGGAAAATCGAGTTTCTTCAATCCACCACCCTAATTTCAGTAAGCAGGTTTCTTGTTTACATCACTGTTTAGAAATATGGTTGAATGGTTACTACATTAACCATTGTGGTTAAAAAAATAGTGTTTTTTCTTCTTCTCATCTTCACTCTTTTTCACCATGGAAAAACTGAGATATTACATTGACATAAGTATTCAGTGTTTGCTTGAAATTTAGCTCAGGCTCCTCCTATTTCTCTTTATCATCTTTGAGATGTTTCTACAACTTGACTGGAGTTCCCCTCTGGTAAATTCAGTTGATTGAACATGATTTAGAAAGGCACACACCTGTCTATATCAAGTCTCACAGCTGACAATGCATATTAGAGCAGAAACTAAGCCATCCATACATTTCTTTGTTACTGATCTGTCATTGAGGGATAGTAACACAAAAAGGGACTTTTGCACACCAAAAATTGTAATTTTGGAAGATTTAATAATAATTCAGATGAGAGCTTGTGTAATGTGATCTATGTGTAATGGTCATGTGTAATGACAGCTGCTTCTGTCTTGTTGGAGAACCACACCAATGCACACATGCTTCTAACAGGAAACTGCACTTCTTGTTTGCTGTTCCTTTTACTGAACAGGTGGTGAAGCAGACAGGTACTGATATAAACAGGTGATTAAGTCATGTCATCAGTTTATGGTTAGCAGTGGGAGTGGAAATCGGGCTCGCACATGTGCAGTGTACTAGGGAATGTTCCAAATATGGAACTGTCTTGCTTAATTTTTGTTCATAGTTGTAACTGTGAGGGGTGAAAAAAAACTGAATGGAGTGTTGGAGATTTCAACCAGTCTTCTCAAATGAAATGAAATTTCTTTTTAATGAGCCCATGTAGTGTTTAGATGAGGATTTCTTTTTCCTGGTCGATTATCTTCACTAGTTAGAGAAATAAAAATTATTAAGACAGATATTACTGTATTGTGGGGCAGCTGTGGCTCAGGAGGTAGAGCGGTCACCCACCAACCAGGAGGTCGGTGGTTCGATCCCAGGCTCCTCCAGTCCACATA
This sequence comes from Lates calcarifer, assembly GCF_001640805.2. Taxonomy (NCBI): domain Eukaryota; kingdom Metazoa; phylum Chordata; class Actinopteri; family Centropomidae; genus Lates; species Lates calcarifer. The sequence goes on from NW_026117727.1 coordinate 443,590, forward strand.
CTGAAGTATCCTTGGGCAAGATACTGAACCCCAAATCACCCCCGATGTGTGTGTGCATCATTGTGTGAATGGGTGAATGTGACCTGTAGTGTGAAGCGCTTTGAGTGGTCGATATGACTAGAAAAACGCTATATAAGTACAGTCCATTACATTTACCATATTAACATGACAAGAATAAAAGAATTCATTTAACTGACTGTAACTCACCAGTGGCAGAGGGTTTTAGTTTAGTTTTAGACAATGAGATTCATATTTCTGTGTTTTCTGCACTCCTTCCTGTCTCTCGTCCTCCTGCTGTTATCTGTAGCCTGTTTTGTTCCATTGTCTGTCCGGCTCTGTCATTGTCTCTTCTGTCACGGCTCAGTCTCACCCTCCCTGTGCCTGTCCGCTCTCTCCTCCTCAGACAGTGGAGCATGGTTTCCCCCACCAGCCCAGTGCTTTGGGCTACAGTCCATCCCTGCAGCTTCTGGCCATCGGCAACCGCTCCGGGGCCATCAAACTGTATCCTTTACTCAACCTGTGTGTAAATAGTTGTCAGGTAGGAATCAGCGTGTCAGTGTTTGAACTTGAAGCAGGTAGTGCTAATGAACAGCTGTGACGCAGCTAAATCCTCATTCACTTTGGCACCTTGTTCAGGTATTTCATTTTCCCACGCATTACTCAATGCAGCCTGGCATTCTCAGACAGTGGAGTCTGTGTTGCCATAGCCTTTTACACAATTACACTCATTGACAATACAGCGGAGCCAGCTGGTACACTCTCCCCATTGACACAGAGACACACACTAGTTTAGAGACAGATTGTTCCTGAATAAAGGAAAACCCGTGAATTAATACAAGTCACCACAACAACAAATCATTTAATAATGTGATGCTTTAATCAATCTCTGTAGGGACATTGTTGTTTCTCTACAGTGAAGTCAGGTTCAGATGCTGCAGCATCTGAGGTTTGCTCATTGACACTTGAGCAGCATGTGAGATTGACAGACTCCTTGCTCAGTGCATTACTAGCCAGGAGGCCTTTATAACAAAATTACATCAGTAGGTCAACTTGCTATCTTTGGGTTTAACTTTGGTTTTCTGTATCTGTAGGCTCACTTTTAACTGGGGTAAACTGTCACAGGTAACCTATACTATAGTTCAGTTCAGAGGATCAGATCATAGGTTTAAAACTGCCTGGCTGCTGACCAATCAGCCCACTGGAAAAAGCAAACATGGGCCACAGTACTAAGTTTACAGTAAACTGCAAATAATGAAGAGTAATAGTACTTGTATAGATCTGCAGTCTTTTAGCTCACCGTGATGATGGTTACCAATAGTTAAAGATTCTTGCTGTGAGGTGACAGTGCTAACCACTGCACCATCATGCTGCCCCCAATTTGAAAATTGCTCTCTGAAATTGGGATTTTGATATAAAAAATGATCATCAGCCCTGCTGATGATCATTTTATCTGCTGATAACCAGTCAGCTAACACTCAAAAATGAGTAAAATCACTTGGCTGTCATTATAATTTATCATCATAGATAGAAGAAAGATTTTTACACAATATGTCCAGTGTCCATGCTCTGATTCCGTGATGCCAGCATGCTGTTTAACATCACACACTGGAGCAACATTAAGCCGCCTTCATGTGGTTCTGTGTAAACACCCAACGGCAGCATCAAGGGAATTCTTAATGCCAATATTGCTCCGCGTAAAAGGGGCTTAAGTCTAATGACAAATCCAGTCTCTCCTTGACCAGTGGTCAGGTATGGAGCCCCAGGCGTGGAGTTCATGGGTCTACATGATGAGAATGCTGCCGTCACCCAGGTGCACTTCCTCCCCCACCAGGTACAGTAAAAGAATAAACACACAACACACTGCCAGCAGCACTGCTGCTTTTTAAAGTAGCCTGACCTGTTCATCACACAGTAATAAGTGAATCTGTTCCCTGCTAACCACCTCTAAATACTTTGTGTCACTTTTTTGGGCTGTATTAATTGATGTGTGGTTCATTTTTAGGTTGAATTGGTGACTTTGCTGGATGACAACAGTCTGCACATGTGGACTTTAAGAGCCCACAAGGGACTGTCAGAGCTCCTGGAGATAGGACGCTTCATGCTACGGGACCACCTGGGTAAAACACACATATACTCACAGAGATGTCCCCCTTTCTTGACCCTTTTAGAGTGTGGGTACTTTTTTTTAAGACCATGGGAATTTGACCTACATACTGGTTGTTGCTTGTGTTAGTGGAACTTTAGTTAGGTCCTGATTTAGTTCCCGGTGCTCCTTAGTTCTTGGAATTATTTAGTCAAAAAGGCATTTCCATGAAGACACTGCACACTCAGTTTTGTACTTTTTGTATAGTGGGAGGTATAATGTTTTGGAAAAAAACTGCTGTCCATCATTCCACCAGATCTCAGGTCTCACCCCTCTCCTCTTCTCCTCCTCAGTGCTCCTCCAAGTGTGACCAGAGTGACAGCAGTGCTGGCCCACTCCTCAGGGGACCTGCTGCTGTTGGGCACGGAGGGAGGACATGTCTTTGTAGTTGAAGTCCCCGGGTTCAGAGAGCTTGAAGAGAGGAACATCAGTCTCGACCAAGTCGCCAGCAGGTTGGCAACCACAGCATGTCAACACACCGCACATCATTTGTAGTCTTACATTTACTTTCACATAATCTTCTAATTCTAATCTAATCTTCAAAATGAGCCTGAGTTAGGGATACATTGTGGTAAGGCTATAAAGGCTGCTAAATCAGTATTGTGTGGTTTATATTTGTAATGTAGGTTATTTTGTGGAGGTTTGTTCACTTTTGATTATTGTCAAAAAACTTTATTACAATACATTCAACAGAATTAGAGTAGAGCATTTATAATTGCCATATTATTAGTATTATTACCAATTAATTGTTGTACAGAGTAACACTGAATTCTTTTCTACTCTCACTTCTAGTGCTGAATGCTAATTAAGTTTACTAAACTACTCATGAACCAGATGATGGCATCACTTCCTCTACTGCCATCCAGTGTAATCATATCTTATTCAGTTATGACCAGGACAATGGGATATTGAGAGTGTTTACAGTTTGCTCAGTTAAATGCTGTTTCCCTGACTCTAAATTGTTTCACTATCAAGACAGGGATTTACAGCCAGAGGCACAAATGCATGGGTTTGAAAAACAACTTAAGCTTACACCAGTAATCTGTAGTGTTTTTTTTTCTTTTTCCTTGTGGAAATGCACAGCACTGCAGTTCCTTGTTTTTCAGATGGATTGACCATAAACAACCTAAATGTGCATTTATCATTCAGACTACACACACACATGAAATAAAATGCAAAACTATCTTATCAACACATCAGCTCTGCCTCTCATCCTCTGCAGATCAATAATGAGGCTCATGTTGTCTCTCTGACTCATTCTTCACTCTCTCCTGTGTTAATACTCGCTCTCCTGTCTCCTCCAGTGTACCAGATGACTACATCGGCCGGAGGAATCTGGAACATGTAGAGGCCTTACAGGAGAACCCAGTCAACCCAAACCAGGTTGTTATAGGTTATGGGCGAGGTCTTATGGTCATATGGGATCTGGAGAAACAGTGTGCCATCCAGCACATCCCTGCCACACAGGTAATGGTTCTGATACGTGATATCTAAATTGAATTCCATGTATAAACTCTGCTTACAACCAGCATGCGTAATCTTGATATTTGCATTGTGTATTTTCCATGTAACCTAATGGAACTGTAGCAACTAGAGAGTGTGTGGTGGACAGAGGATGGGAGCTACATTCTCAGTTCACACAGTGATGGAAGTTACTGTCGGTGGATGGTGGGTGGAGAGGATGTGAATGAGGAGGAGGAGAAATCAGACATTCCTTATGGTGAGAAGAAAAAGCAGTCTACTGCACGGTCTTTACTGTTGGGCATGATGTGTATTATTCTGGAGGCTGATGGTGGTTTGTCTTGTTGCAGGACATTTCCCCTGCAAGGCCATCTCTAAAATTGTTCAGTTACCTACAGTAGAAGGGTAAGTTCCCTAGTGAGATTAATTAGTGACATTTTTTACATTTCTTCCCCCTCCCTCCCCCCTGAAAGTCGCTCAATCATCCTCACCATTGTAATGTTAACCTTTATTTCCCAGATGTGTTACATCATTGTTACACATTAATCTCAGAGCAAACTGAACTGAACTTGAACCTTTATCTATTTGTGTGTGTGTGTGTGTGTGTGTAGACCTCCGTTCCTGCTGTTCAGTGGTGGCATGCCAAGGGCCAGTTATGGGGACAGACACTGTATCACAGTGATCCACAGTAAAACACATGTGGCTCTGGACTTCACCTCCAGGATCATTGACTTCTTTGTCATCAGAGACGGAGACACAGGCAGGCAACGCGCACCAACAGCTGACATATGGCAAACACTGTCATTCCACAATGCATGTAAACCCTATAACATACAGCAGCCACAATATAAATAAATATATATGTGTATTTGAAAGCATTGGATTTCAAATCAGTAACAGACATTTTGTGTGCACTCACTTTTAGTGTCATTTTTAAATAAGTGGTTAATTAATTTTATTTTTATTTGACTGGGTTTTCTAGACCTACTAGAGATAATTTTTAACCCCAGAACTTTTCACCCTCTAAGATTTACTCATAAGAGCACAGCACAGTAAAGAAAAACATGTTTAGTGAGAGCCACCTTTCCAATATCAGTGTCTTCAGTGTATGTAACTACTGCTGTTGCTTTTCTGCAGGAGATCCCAGTGCACTTGTGGTCCTGGTAGAGGAGGAGCTGGTAGTGATTGACCTGCAGACAGAAGGCTGGCCGGTCATTCAGACACCGTACCTGGTTCCCCTCCACAGCTCAGCCATCACCTGCTCCCACCACATCTCTGCCATCCCCCTCAAACTGTGGGAAAGAGTCATCGCTGCTGGAGAGCTGCAGAACACACACTATTCAAAAAAGGTACAAATGTCAACAAATAACAGTGGTGTTGTTTTCCTTTTGTTTGCACATTGGCTTCACAGGGCTGTGAATGATACTGCAAAGCAATAGTAAGGTTTATATTTTCTGATTTAATGAGCAAGTCCATAACCCTACTCAGCTCAAATGATGCATAATTTCTTCAGTCATATGTTAGACATGTCTTACGTTATACTTCCATCTCAGTGAATATAAATTGTACCTCAATAGAAATATATTTTCTTCTTTCTTATTTAAAACTTTGTCACTGTGTTCAGGACAGTGTGACAATGTACCATGATACCATGTGTTGCAGTATATCCATAGGTGTAAAGAAACAGATGTTTTGATCACCTGATAAGCACCTAGTCCTTTACTGCTTTCAGTCTATGTAAACACTTGCCAACTGAATCTCAGATTGGGCCACCTGTGGCTCAGGAGGTAGAGCGGGTCATCCACTAATCACAAGGTCAGGGGTTCGATCCCCAGCTCCTCCAGTCCACATGACGAAGTATCCTTGGGCAAGATACTGAACCCCCAGTGTATCATTAATGTGTGAATGGGTGTGTTTGTGTTGGAGCGCTTCCTGTATAGCACACGTGCTGTATGAATGTGTATGTGAATGTGTGAATGTGACCTGTAGTGTGAAGCACTTTGAGCAATTAATATGACTAGAAAAGCGCTATGTAAGTTCAGTTTATTTACCAAGTAAATTAGGTCGACCCCTACAGTATAATGGTAACACCATAGAAAGACATCTGTAAAAAAAAAAAAAACAGTATGTGACTCTGAAGTATCCCCTGTTTATAATATAATAGAATTCAGTAAGTATTCAGACTCTTATTGTTATGCTGCAGCCTTATGCTAAAATTGTTTACATTCACCTACACTCAGTGCCCAACAAAGACAATGTCAGTGTGATTTTTCAGCTTTTCCTGTTGAATAAATTTGCTAAAATTTCTAAATGACTGTTTTAGCTTTTAGCTTCATTATGTGATACTGAGTGTAGTTTAATGAGGGGAAAATTAATTAGCATAAGCAATTTTAGCATGAGGTGGCAACATAAGAAATGTGAAAAAGGGGTCTGAATACTTCATGAATATATACACATCATTTCATTAGGTGGTATTACATTTGCATTAAATTTTCAATTCCCCACTCTCCATGCAGCCGTGGCCGATAACAGGAGGCCAGAACCTGGCCTCAGATCCTCCACAGAGAGACCTGCTGCTCACAGGGTCAGTACAGCTGAACTTTGAATATATTCACTGGGACATTTCTTTAACAGACAGTAAATCATTGTTGGAGTATAATTTTTCTTTGTGTGTTTGTGTGTGTAGACATGAGGATGGCACAGTGTGTTTCTGGGATGCATCAGGAGTCTGTCTATATCCCATGTACAAGTTAAGCACAGCTGGAGTGTTCCACACAGACACTGACCCCAATGACAACATGAACCAAGGCACAGAAGGAGAGTGGCCGCCATTCAGAAAGGTAGTTACACACAATCTGTTGTTGATTCATCTAGAAAAGTTACTGATAGACCCAAGCTCCATTGTTGAACCTCTCACAGAACTGTAGTGGAGCAGCTGCTGGCTTTAGTTATGATTGTTATAATGATATTTGTTGCCCAACAATTGTACACATCAAGATTAGTTTATTCATCATGTTGAGTGTCATGTAGTCCGTGAAAACAGTTGGTCTCTGGAAGTCTGAGAAAATAAGTCCATACCGGGCACGTAAGGTCCAACAAAGAGCTGTCATCAAGTTGCATTATGGGTAGTTTATGATGTAATATTTTTGGAGCTTGACTTCAAGAGTCTCAAATTCAGGATATGACAGCCTTTGTTGACAATTCCTTTTTTTTTTTCAGCTGTCTTTGCAAGCTCAACAGCTCTATGGTGATACAATATTAAATAGCTGATAAATCATGGTTTATTTTGTGTTGTCCAGGTTGGCTGTTTTGACCCCGTACAGTGATGACCCGAGGCTTGGCATTCAGAAGATCCATCTTTGTAAATACAGTGGTTATTTGACTGTGGCTGGTACTGCTGGACAGGTGAGATGGTTGTTTAAGATTTGTCAGCATGAATTAACAGTAATTATTAAGCAACTAATGAAATATATTTATATATATTTTTAAAATGTGTAATACATTTCCCTGACTGTGCCTTCGTTGCCTTTTAAAAACCTATTCTTCCACACCATCAGTGTGCTGCTATAGCATCATTATCAGAGTGTTACCATGCATGAGGCAATGTTCACAGCTGTGGAAGGCTCTCCACACTAGGGTGGAGTACAGAAATAGAAATGAAAGTAAAAATATAAAAATATATGTAGGGGAATTACAAGTAAAGGCCACTCAGTGGCAAGAAAGAGTAACCTTTGAATTGCCTGATTTCCTGCTTGTATTATTTATAAAATGTAATCTGATCTAAATTTAAGTGCCAAAGCGTAGACAAACGCGTGCCTAAGCTAATAACTCAAACAGCCGTAATCTTTATTGAATACATCCATACAGGTACAGGTGGAAAAAGTAATTAAACCCTTGGATATAACAACTCCTAGAACCTCCTTTGTCAACAGTAACCTCAAACCTCAAGTTGCTGTTTTGCTTATTGACTTGTATTCCACTCAGTCTTGTCTTTGCCTTTGCAGATCCTGGTGCTGGAACTGAACGACGAGGCAGCAGAGCAGACCGTGGAGGCTAAAGTTGTGGACTTGCTGCAGGGCCAAGAAGGATTCCGCTGGAAGGTAACCAGTGCTTAACTGCAAAAACAGATTAGACATCAGTGAGCAAGGGTTACATCCCTTGTGTCATTATTTGTTACATATCATACCATCCAACACTTGTCTTATGTCAGTATATTGGTGCTTTTCCTGTTCATAAGGGCCACACGCGGCTGGATATGCGAGAAGAGCCAGTGCTGTTTCCTCCAGGCTTCCAGCCCTTTGCGCTGGTCCAGTGCCAGCCTCCTGCTGTGGTCACCGCCCTCACACTGCACTCAGAGTGGAAGCTGGTAGCTTTTGGCACCAGCCATGGTTTTGGCCTATATGATTACCAACAGAAGAACAACGTCTTCGTCAAGTAAGGAGACACAGACAAAGAGATGAAAGCTGTATTTGTACTAAAAACTTACCAAGTTTGCACGCTGGAGAAATGCTCCGTTCAGTATTTCTAGAAACTGGGTTGAGTGCTTTGCTTCAGTATTCAGCTCCACTTAACAGGTCCAAAACCCATGTGTTGCAAGTTTGACCAGAAGATGTTTTGGTTTGTCTCCTGGCTTCCCTGGCCTGTGGGGGGAACATGTTAGACTCACCTTCAGGTGCAGAACTGGACTCTGTACGTAGCTTTTCTGGGTGGTGGGCCTGCTCTGACTTTTGAAGCACGTTCTACTCTTAATGTAACAGTTCAGGTTTGTCTGAAACAGCGCATCAAATAATCTGAGGCACAGTGCAACATTTTTTGACAGAATAAGTCATCCTTAGTAAAACTGACCAGAAACAGAAGAGCAGAGACCGAACACAAAGAAAGTGTGACAAAATCACTCAGGGTTTTTGTTTTCTTGCTGGGATGCAATGCAGAAACTGTATTTTCCACAAGAAAATATAAATGGCAGGGTGCCAATTCAATATGGATTACAGAGGTGGCTTTCAAGTTTTTGGCTCATGACCCCTTTTAAACAATGCCATGCCATATCTGAGCTCCGCAGCCCAAAAACCATTTAACTGTGCATTTTTTAACCATTAATGCAGTATTTCCTGTCTGTCCCTCTGCCGTGTAGGTGTACCTTAAACCCCAGTGACCAGCTTGCCATGGAGGGTCCTCTGTCCAGGGTAAAGAGCATAAAGAAATCTCTCCGACAGTCCTTCAGGAGAATCAGACGCAGCAGGGTCTCACTAAGGAAACATCATGTCAACAATGCTGCAAAGGTAGGTCTAAAGCTGTCTGTTGCTCTGCTGTTCCTTTGGACTCATAGAAGTGATTACTGATTAAATCTGAGGTGACACACACTGGGATACCTAACAAAATTTACAATAGACAGAAGCCAGCACCCTAAAATTTTTATTTCTCTCAAACCTTCACCCTCTGAGCAGCTTCAGGATGCAAATGCTCGTCTGGAGGCTGAGCTGGCAGAAATGGAGCTGGCTCCTGTCCAGAGGAAGATCGAGGCTCGCTCCTCAGACGACTCCTTCACTGGTCTCGTACGGACGCTGTACTTTGCTGACACCTTCCTCTCGGACAGTGAGTTACACCTTCAAACACTGAATGTAGCCCAGAAGAATGTACCAGCTGTACTATACCTCAGATTTTTCACGTGTGTCTCCTCATTCTCTCATAGGTTCACACAACACACCCTCCCTATGGGCAGGGACAAATGGCGGCTGTGTGTTTGCATACATGCTCCGCCTTCCCGCTGTAGAGCACAGAGCAGACGAACCTATCACAGCACAGCCGGGTAACAAACCGTTTTGGAAGTTTGTGTTTTCTGGACTGGACTGTTTTCTCATCACTTTCATGTTGTTTCATGTTGTAATGTCCTCTCCTCTCGGTCATTGTCTCCTTGAATCCAGCTAAGGAGATCCAACTAATGCACCGGGCTCCTGTTGTTGGCATAGTGGTGTTGGACTGGTCACGGTGCTCCTCTCCCTGAACCCCTGGAAGTAGCACATGACCTGGCTCGCTCACCTGACATGCAGGGATCACACCACCTTCTGGTCATATCTGAGGAACAGTTTAAGGTCAGGATCTCTCACACACACACACACACACACACACACCTTTTCATTCATGACACCCAGCCTCTAGTTGTGAACAGATCTCATGAAAAGAACAAAATCAACAATGTGTTGGTCTGTCTCTCTATAGTTTCTCACTTCTGTGCTCTGCCTGTGGCTCTCAGCTCAAATCCACCGGTTAACACTGAAGATGGAAATCCTTAAAAACGTCTCGAAAGTTAAAGTTTCCTCAGGCATTACTGAATCAGGAGGAAATTGTTTGAGACTATTTTCAGCAGCAGAGTAATCCACATTTGGTGCTCTAGTGATTCTCTCTGGCAGCAGGACAGCGAAATGTGAGATTGAGTCAAAATAAACTACAATGTGTGTGTGCTCGTGGTAATGAAGGCATAGTTTTTAGTTCCATGGTACACAGGAGTAAGATATATCAGGCTTTGGATACACGCACTGCTTGTTAGGAGACATTCATTGTTGGTTTGTGCCTTTTCATTTGATGCCCTGACAATCAGTCAATTTTAATTATTTTTCACGTTCCATGTCTTGAATGCCCTGAAAGGCTTTTCTACCTCGACAGAGGAAGTAAGGCATTTGTATTTTTTGGAATTAACAAAAGAAACTCCAATATAAATTTTACTTATTCAAACCTGTGGGGGTCTTGGATTTGGATATAATTTAAGACCTTTTGTTATTGAAATTTAAGGCCTTTGTGTGATCTGAAATGGGATTTCTGAAAAGTTTCCCTGCATTTATTTATCCTTCTTTCATTAAGAACAAACTAACAAACAAAACACACACACACACTCACACACTCTGATAGCTCTTCAGCTGACTCTGTCGTTGTGTGTTCAGGTTTTCACCCTGCCTAAGGTGAGTGCTAAGATGAAGCTGAAGCTGACAGCCGTGGATGGCTCCAGAGTTCGGAGGGTAGGCGTTGCCTGGTTCGGCAGCAACCGGTCAGAGGACTATGGTGAGAGTGGCCTTATGGTTCTGACCAATCAGGGCGACGTCCATGTGGTGTCCCTGCCCACAGTGAAGATGCAGGTTCAGTACCCATGCATCCGCCGTGAGGACGTCAGCGGCATCGCTTCTTGTGTCTTCACCAAGCACGGCCAGGGTAAAGACATGCCGACTCACACATTTGTACTTCTATACTTTTGAGGGCCCTCAGTGATAAAATGCATTTCTTAGCCTTCAGCCGTTACCATTGCAACTACAGGCCTAACTCTAGCATTTACTCTAACCTAAACCTAAGCACTGCAGCAGCCCAGCAAAGTAGCCATCACGCACAGGTGTAAAATATACAGTGTAGTACTCAACCTGTGTAGCCTACTTACTGTAATCCTGTTGTAACAGTAAGAGTACATAGTATTTTTAAATGATTTGTTCTTCCAAAAAGGAAAAGTCCTCATGTTTTCACCTGGATCTACTACCTGGATCTCCAAAAATGACTCATTGAGTTTTGATTGCACCTCTCAGAAACCTCCTGTGTACTGTTGTCTTCCTTCAGGCTTCTACCTGATCTCTCCATCTGAGTTTGAACGGTTCTCTTTGTCCACCCGCCACCTGGTGGAGCCACGCTGTCTGGTAGAGGTTCCTCCTCATTCAGGCACCTCCACCCAAAACAGGCGACCACCTGATGGAGCTTCATCTGCTCATGGGTATACACTCTCTCAGTTTGTTTGACTTTTACTGTGGGGAAAAAAAAACGACTCTTGGTACTCATGAGTTTTTGTCTTCTCTGTCCTTCTAGGGATCAAGGACAAGACCGTGAGGATGCAGGTAACATGTCTTTCAGAGGCCTCTAAATGCTGGATAACAGCATTGTACTTAAACGTGCATGTACCATTGGCTGAGGAACATCATATCGTGTCGTGATGCCGTTAAAATCTGTGCTTGTGCTGATGTTTTGTCTGTCTGTTTTTACACACACCCCTTGTTTTTGGCTGAATGTATTGATGTGTTGTTTGCTTGCTGCTTGTGTGTTCCAGAAAGCGCAGCTAGACGTGTTATGGAGCATGCTTTGCTGAATGACGAGAGTGAGTATGAGTATTAGGAGACATAGGAAGGAATGTATTAAAACTATGAAGTAGAAATCTCACACAGCTGGTCCCTCTGTTACTATATTTGATCCCCCTCAGCCTGGCTTCAGTTGTAATTCGCACCATGTGCTGCCTCCTCTAACTGGTACTGTATGTCAGCTCTCTGCTCCCATTGTCATGAGACAGTCTGCAAGTTGGTAGCCTGAACTGTCACACAGCAGTGTTTCCCAGACATCATCTGACCGCATGACCTGTACAACTTCTTTTTCCCAGCAAGTCGTGTCCTAATGTGGCTGCAGGTTTCATGTGAAGTTTAGAATGTTGAGACCACTGGTTATTTACAGTGATGTCGTGTTTTCTTACAGAAGTACTTCAAGAGATCCAGAAGTCACTAGAAGGAGACCAGATGTAAGTATCAGCCACTCTGAGGGTCTGTCCTTTCCTCACAGCAGATGATGCAAACATTGCCATGAGATGATTGATTTTTTTTTTAAATGATGTGATGATGAAAATATTGTTTTAGAAGAGAAGCACAAAAATTAGCTATAGTTGTTAAGCTTGCACTGAACAACATTCAACAAGGAATCAAACAATATGAGTTTCCAAGTTATATTTGAGATTGGATTTTGACCTGAACAATATACACAAGTCAGAGAAGGTCCGTAGAACCACACGTTTGTGCAAGGGCCTTACTACAACCCAAAGTGATGTCTTCTTGTTAAGCGACATCTAGCGGCCGAAGTAATAATGACATCTAAGAAGTAGATGTATTAGTAGCACTAGGAGGTGGTTGGGGCTTGTATGGTTCAAACAAGCACAGGACCTTCACACAGGAGACCTGGGTTCACTTCCCATTCAGAACCTCACAGTAGTTGTTTCTTTGCTAAGCTATTTTAGCCAAAGCCACGATCTTTTCCTAAACCTGACCTGGCACTTTTTATGCCTAAACCTATTTGTATGAGTTGTTGTGATTACCATAACTCCATGCAGCAAAGTGAAATGAAAGTACCTTGGTAGCCCCAGCTAGTTCTGGGGTTTTGACCTGATGAAAATTGTAATTATGATAACTCCAGCATGATGTGTATGCAGCATACGGTTCGCAAATAAATCCATTTTGGTCACACTCCAATGTAAAGGTAAACATGGACACGGTTCAGCTGTGCTCAAGCAGTAAGCAGTCATGTTGATGGAAGCTGTTGTCTGTTTTCACCTCAGGTCGTTGCTGGAGAATAATGTGAAGAGTGCTGTAGCTTGAGGGACACTGGTTGACAGTGGAGGTGAGAGGTGGCACATATCACTAACTGCTGTGTCACTGACAGTTTTGGAATCAACATACAGTAATGTCAGTCCTAGCGTCTTTCTGTTGTGTCCCCTCAGAGAGAACTGATTTGTTGATGTGTATGAAGCATACTGCAGTTCTGTAGCCACAACCACTACTATCCCCTGACCCCTCTCCTCAATGACTGACCTCCCCACTGACTCTTAGCTCACCTTGGCCCCTCGTAGAGAGACACCAAAGGGCTCTCAGCATTAGTGCGCTCAGAGCACCACAAAGCTGTTTAAAGACTAACCGTGCAGACAGAGGTTGAAGGAAGAGACACCACCTGTGCCTAAAGACCACTCACTGTACACAGATCATCACAGCATGGTCACAGCCATTAAACCCAAAGCTACATGAAGTACATTCCTGACCTGTGACCAGTGCCATAAATCATCGATGCCAGCATCAGCCCAGCATCCAACATCTGCCACTGATGCCATTTGTCCAGGCTGTTTGACTTGAATGCATCATTCTTAAAGGCTTAATCACCACCAGTCCTCTCATGTGGACTCTGCCAGTGGAAACGGTTTGTCCACCCTGCTGTGTGTCTCACTGGCCTTCATCTCCCCACACAAATGTACAGCTGGAAGGAATGGGGGGGTGGGGGGGAGGGGGGTGTTATTTGAATAATGAAGATGAAAATATTTTGTAACTGAATTTTATGTCATTTGTGCCTCTTTGTTTATTTGAGCTTCAGATTTATACTGTGGAGCGTATTTCTGCCAAGAAAAGAGGAAAAAATAATGAAGTTTGGCATGATTACATTTTTTTGTCACGGTGAGTAAGAGTATGAGATATTGGATCAAAGAACAGGATACCCTCGTCAAACTTATGAGATAATAAACAAAATTATGATATACTAAGCAACACATTTAAAAAAAAAGAGAGATACCAAGTTAAAATTAACTTGGCAATGCATTATTAGCATTTCATCACATCAACCATTTGTATTCAAATATCATACTCACTACTTGACTAAGTTTGACTTACAATATCATTTTGACTTTGTCATGACTTTTACATATTGTCTCCTAATTGTGAGTACAAATTTTGAGTTTAGCAATCTTCACTCTGATCTAAACTTTGATGTGCTGGCTCATAATTTTGACATTGGAAAGTTCTCTCATAGCATGTTAATTTTTGACATTCCTTACATTTCATCTTTTTTCTTCTTTTTTTTGGCATAAATTAGCTTCTGTACTTTTAAGATAAACTGTCGAGGGAAAATGTTTTTAATGATCCCCCAGAAGAGAAGAAAAAAAAAAACAAATGTTTTATGCATGTTGAACCACACTGTTACTTTTTTAATTTTTCTGTCATAATTTACTAAATTAGTAATAACATTACTGTATTGTACCACTGTATACTGCTGACACAGGCCTTTCCCCTTCCCATCCACTTTTATTCCATGATAATAACTGGCCATAGGTACTTCTCCACTACTGCGGCGCTCACAATGCTGTACTTTTTGGGGGGATTTCTATGGGGTTTGGTTTTCAGTTATTTTTATGTAAACCATTTTTTTACACCAGCAATGAATAATGTAATTTAGGAATGTAATTGTAAGCTATTGTAGTGAAATGTTTTTAATATATACAGTATATATGTGCCCACTGTACCTGTGGGCCTGTTATAACTGGGGTTGGCTGCTACTTAGATCATATAAGGAAATATTTTGGTACTGTGTCTCAGAATGCTGGGTATTTTAGCATCAACCTAGAATATATTTTTGTAGTGAACTGATTAAGAATTCTTTTTTTTTTTTTTTTTGATTTGTAACTACACACTACACTTTCTTGTGGATAATTATTACATGTCTTTTCCCAAGAATGAATGTGTCTGTTGTTCTTTTCTCAATGCACTCACATGTCTTGACTTTGTAACTGATATTTTTTCCATCATTCATCAGTGCTGTGCTACAAAGAAATCCATGACAGTGTATGAATTCCCTTGGAGAGTCTCCATGTGGCCTGCTGAAAAAGCCATAACATTTAGATTCCCATCATTTGGCCTGCATGACTAAATTCCAAAAACTCTGTGCTCTCTTTCAGTTTTTTTTTTCTCTCTGTCTTTTTTTTTTTCTAAAAGCCCAACAATAATCTTGGTCTTTATGAGCAGTAACAGCCAGGCCACCTCTAGTGAAGTGGATAAAGGAGGGATCAGTTGTCAGTTTTGAGCATCTATTATAGAATGAGGCGCTTTGTCCACTAATTGCCTCGAGCCATGATGGTGGCTTCACTGCAACCTGAGCTCTCTAAGGACCTGGCTGAGGCCGGGCCAGCTAACAGTAGCAGCTCTCTCAGAGGATAACCTTGCAAGATGAGTCATTGTTATTTGCAACCTGAAGACATTAAATGAGCTGAAAACAGTGGCTGAGTGCCCAGACCTATTAAGCTTAAATTTGCTTCTTTGGAGCTCTCTACCTTTTTTTATTTCAGCTCGATACAGCTTGATAACTTGATAGTCCAGAAAGCGTGTTGAGGTTGCATAGAAAATTGCCCTGGATATATTCAGTCTGTCTTTGTGTGTTTGTTCACAAGGTATTGTTATACTGATAATGTGTTTACATGCACATCAAATGAACAGTGTAGAGATTTTATTCCTTTATACGAGGCGGCTTCAAGAAGTTAGTGGAAAAAGTACATAGCTAAAAAAATCATATGCAGGGATTTTGATCTCAATGCACCTGTACGTTCTCGCACTAACATGTCATAACATGTTCTAACATGAACCCTTAAATGCATGTTGCAACGCAACAATAAACATTATAACTTAAACTGTTTTTCCAGCTGTCCTTTCTCCACAAACTTTTTGAACCCCCCTCGTATACATACATTTCATGTCTAGAAGGACCAAAATGAACAAATAAGCCTGTTGATTTATTATAAATATGAAGTCATAGTTAATTGTTCCCCAGTGCTGTAAAGTAAGTACATTTGGCCAAAGTACAGTTTTAAGGCACTGTGCTTTAGTGTGAGTATATCCATTTAATGATTACACTTCTTCTTGAAGCAGAATATTAGTATTACTATAATATAGTACTTTTCACTCCACTACATTTATTTGATAATTGTAGTTAATTGCTGATTTTTCCTACATTACCTCAAAAATATAATTGTCCATAAAGTATATTTATTACAAAAATAAATATATAAAGTAAGACATGAAAGACATTGTGTCATCTGCATTTCAGTTACTGTATTTTAATGTGAAGAGGTCCAAACTATACATCGAAATATATTCAATATACAATGTTATATACACTAGCCAATAAATTGTTATCACATTATGGGACCTCCAGTAAAATAACTCCACTAAAAATTCAGTAGTCTGACAACCACATACATACTTTTCAGACTAACTGGCTGATTTAAACACATCTTTTGACATGAAAATCTGATTACATTTGTGTAGGGGAACAATATGTAAAAAGCAACACACTCTATGCTGTTGACCTCAAGTGGATGTAAAAAAAACCATTCAGCACTTATACCTCGGCAAATATGTCTCTGTCCAAATATTTCTATTCTTCTATGAGATACTGACAATGAAGAACTGAGGCCAGCCCAGCATTCCAATACACACTGACAGAATCTCTCTCTCTCAGAGGAAAAAAACAAGTAATGAACACTCTCTGTCTCTCCTCTCTCCCTTTCTCCTCCATCAGCACCTACTGTTGATCACTCTAAGTAAAACCTCTCACCTTTCCTCCCAAGCATTCACCAGCTGGCCATATGAACAGCAGCAGAGCTGTATGACCTCCCAGATATAGCTGAATTATTCAAATGGCACTTTGTGAGTGTGTGCGTTGGTGCACACCAGCTCACCTTTGTCAAGGTAGGTATTGTGTGTATGCATAAACCACACAAACCTCTGTTGGGTGTGTATTGCATTTGTGGCTATGCACCTTCCTGTATAATGTTTGTGGGTGGGATATTGGTGTGTAACTGCCCATCAGTTCTCTTTCTGAGCATGTGTGCATGTTAGTATCAGTGACAGCAACTCTTAAGGACAAGACCGAGCACCTAGCCTTACAGCCCCCCAGCCATGCCTGGGTTCACCTGAGCCTGAGAAGCCTGGTAAGGTATATTACGCTGAGATGAGCTCTCACTGCTTTTCCCCCCAGGGTGCACAGGCTACACAACTACATTTCGGCGGATCTGAAGATAGCCTTTCACTGCTAATTAGATTTAAGCTGATGATAAAAGCTGCTGTTTGCTGTTGAATCCCATCTGGAAAAGATTTACAGCCACTTTGCAGGGATTTTGCTCCTTGCATTTTTTCCTTGTTTCACTGTATAATTTATTGTCAAATTTGTCTTGATGGAGATTCAGAGCACCTGTCAAACTTAGCCTAGCAATGACTGTGACATAGGTGTCTTTAGCCTTAGAACACAAACAGGAACTTTAAGTGTGAAAATTGATCTAAATGCTGCTGGACTGAGTATGTCAGTTGTGTTTGCCAACCTAAAGACCTTAATTGTTCCTTTTATTGAGTGGCTAACTTATTATTAGTGTGTTGATAGAGTTTTTCTGTTTGATTACTAAAATCTACACAAATTGAATTTAGTTGTCAATATGATGACAAATGACTAAATAAATACAATTTATATGAATTCATTATTCTGTAGGTATGTTAACTGTGAAGAATTAATTGCCATGCCACTGGTCAAGTCCAAAGGTAGAACAAATCCAACAAAGCAGCGGGCAGAAACAGCCAAAAAAGGTAACCAACAGAAAAATGTGAGACAGAATGGTTCCAAGGCATCGCGGCCTCCCTCTGAAGTGCCCAATAGAAAACAAAAAGGAAAAGGGAATTCACCAACTCTGAAGGATGGAAACACAGGTGAAGTGAGGTGTGGTAAAAAGAATGCAGCAAATGGTATATCACAACATGAGAAAGACAATAAGCTTACAGGGGCCGTAACCAAGACCAAACTCAAAAGTCCATCAAAAACACTCACTACAAAACCAGGGAGAATCAACAAGCACCTCACCAAGCTTGAAAACAAGAGAAGTGACAAATTGACAGAAAGTGAGGAGGAGGAGGAGGAGGAGGAGGAGGAGGAGGAATCTAAGAGCATTGCAGGAAGCTCAGTGGATGCAACTGAGAAGGAAACAAGTAACGATGAGAAGGAGGAGGACTGGGAGAGTACTGACCAACCAGTTGAGACACAGGAGAGCAAGCAGAGCAGTGAGGAGGAGGCTGAGGCATCGGATACTCAAGGAGATACAGAAGAGACAGCAAATAGGGAATCAGACAAAGAGTTTTCAGAGGAAGCCGAATCCAGAAGTAACTCAGAGGATGAACTAGTCACATCCATTGCAAAGGAAGAAGAAAAGGATAAGGAAGTTGAAGTACTTGAGGCTACAATCAGTGATGGGAGTGAAGACAAGGAGATAACCCAAGAGGACACATCTGAAAAGCCAACAGTTGATAAAGCCTGCAGAAGACGCAGACAGACTCCACATTCCTCAAAACCTACAAAAGAGCCAAAATACAAGATGTTCAAAAAAACAAAGGCAGATAAGCAGGCTGAGAAAAAAGAAAAACAGCAGACCAAAGCAGAAAAGAAAAGGTTAGAAAAAGAAGCCAAACAAAAAGCCAAGGAAGAGAGACTGAACAAAAAGAAGACGCAGAAAGAAGACAAAGCCAGCTCTGCAACAGAGGATATTCAATCACTAAAAGATGTTTCCCTGAACAAGTCTCATACAGCAAAAGGCAAGACCCAATTAGCAAACAAGATAAAAAATATCAACAAGAGAGATTCTCTTGTAGTAGCTGATCCAGAAGAAGAGGAGGAAGCTGAACCAAACTTGTCCAAAGCCATTAAAGGCCAAAACCAAATAATGCTTCTCAAAGCCAAAGGTAAAGACCTCAAAGCCATTCTGGAGCCTGAGGAGCAGCAGGATGCAGGAAGTGTTGTGAAAGGGCAGCCACAGAGTTTGCTTTTGGGGAAGGTCAAGATGGCATCTCTCCGAGACAAAGCAAGTAAGATGTTAGCAAAGCCTGATGAAGAAACATCAGTGAGTGAGGCCATTGATGGGGGGTCCCGCAAACCCAAGGAAGGTTTGATAGCATGTAAAAAAGGTTTGCCAACCCTTCATCGAATGTCTGGTTGGATTCAGAAGAAAATGCCGGGGCGGTTAAACTTCAGAAAGAAGCTTTCTGCTTGGACTAAAGCCATTGGGGTCTCTCACTGGCTCTCCCTTCGGGCCATAAAACAGAAACAAAGCAAATCCAAAGGCAATATTCTCAAACACAGGATGGCCATGAGAGTTGCCAGTAAAACCAGCCTGGCCAGTAGGAAAAACAAGACCTGCTCTGAGGATAAAATGGCCAAAGAGAAAGGCAGCCTCCAAGGAAAGGCAGGGGAGGGAGGGGAAGAAGGAGTCCCAGCTGGAGAGAAAGAGGTAGAGGCCAAATATGCTGTGGTACTGCCCAGGATGAACAAGCTGGGGAAAGCAAAGACTGTTGCAGTGGCCCCAGCAGCTCCTGAACCTTCCACTCCATCAAGTCCCACTGAATCACCAGGAGAGCCCACTACCACAGATCCAAAACTGCCAAAACCAGGTGCTAGGCTTGTACTCCCTGTCAAACCAGACCTCAGCCTCCTGAAGTCCATCAAAAAGCCTTTGCTAGGAGGATTAACATCAGATGGGGATGTTGCAGGGAGGATCCCTGGGTCCAACGATACACTTGAAGGATCATCCAACTCTAAGGACAGAGACAGGAGAGCTACCTTTGACAATCAAAATGGAGTCAGTGTGCTGCAGGCTGCAAGAGGGAAACTGGACGCCTCCCAGATCAACCTGTCCAAGATCTCCTTGTCAGGTGGAACGATAGGTGGTGGACCGACTCGGGCCAAAGGACCAGAGCCAGGGAGAGTGGATACAGCTGGGACAACCACTCAGCCTTTTCCTAATGGAGAGGCAAATGCTGTTATGTCTAGGGTTTGCTCCTTGTATGAAGAAGAGGCAGACAGGGAAGTAGCCCAGCTGATGGGTGTGGACAGTATTTATCCTATCACCCAACCAGAGGTGCACTGGGCTGGGAACCCACGGATGAGTGGAGACCCTCAGGTATGTATTACATTTTGATGGTATACACTTGCACTTAAAAATACGACTATGAAATGCTTTATTCAAGAAGAATAACAAGAAAAGGAGTCCCTCTAGTGTGTCTAGGTGTGACAAAAAATGTCAGAAGTCACAGGGTCCAGTGATTCTTTTAAGGCCGATCATCTGCCTCCGATGTGTGTGATTCAGGACTGGCTACGTGGCGGGAATCTGTTGCCCCACCAGACAGTGGAGAAACTAAGCAAACGGACAGTGTATGACGATGGAGGCCAGGTCAAGACTGTTTCTGCCCACATTGGCAGGGGCCCATGGGAATCAGAGGACCCCACACAAGAGATGTTGGAGAGTCGACTACTCAGCACACAGGTATTGAGCTGTGACCTTGGATAGAAGACGTAGTGACCATATTTATTCACCATAAACAATCGAAGTATTGACAATATATACATTATCTGTATGCACTGCTCAGACTCTGACTGACCTTTGTGTATATACATATATATATACATTGAAAGGCCCAAGAGGGAGCAACTATACTATGTCATATGACTATTACTATTATGTCATTTTATGTGCTCATTGGTGGGCAAGTGAACTAAGCTATAGTGGGACAGACAAAAATGGCAGTACCACATTGGATTACTTCATAGTTTATTGATTTCCTCTACTACTTGTATTCTGATCCTTTATTTTTCTATAATCTTATTTTGTTTATTTTTTGTGTTTGCTGTTTGGTTGTGTTATAACCCTCTGCCAGATGCTGAGAAATCTTTGTTTCTTATCACTGACTCCAGCTCCCTTTAAATGGAGTTTTGACCCAAATATACACCAACCATCTAACAATTGCTCTTCATTGTCTTTTCTTGCTTAAAAGCCCTACACACCTTCAGAATTTAGAACATGATATGGTGTAAGCAAATAGGTTTAAGGCTATGACTGTATAATAATATTATTACAGAATCCTGAAAAGTTAATGAAGGTGGTGGGAACCCAGAATGTTGATCTGCATCAGCAGTGGCTGGAACTGGCAACTTTTCCATAACAGGGTGGAGTCCTCCTAAACACTGTGCAGGGCTGCCTGGTGACGGTTCTGCCAGTGCATCTCAGCTGCTCAGCTGCTGAACTTCAAGACTGTCCTTCCACACTCCAATGCTCTTGGTTAGGCGTTCTGTTATAGAATAATATTATAATGCTATTGATGAGCAGAGTGGTAACACAGAACAGTTCTTTGTTTAATGATGAAATGATGGAATAAGATATAATACTGCCAATGGCCAGATGCATGGATGGTGCTTCGATACAGAATAAAATTAAATACATTAAGTTCTAGAGCAAATAAGAGCCCTGAGTCTTTTACCTGAGGGGAGAGTTATTAAGAGGGGATTGGCAGGGTGTGAAGAGTCCTTAAGTATTTTTAGTCCAGTAATTAGACATTAAGAAAAATAAGGAGATGTGGACTCCTAATTAAGATTGGAATGTTATATGATTTACAACCAGGGACCTGATTAATGCAATGCAGAGAGAGATAAACAAGGGGAAAACCACTTGTTAGGGTCTGTTGGTTTCCAGGAGTCAAATCAGCATAGGTCTTTTTGTGTAAAAAAAAAAAAGAAAGTAATATCCCATAAAGAGATAAAGTCTTGTCATATTGAATTAACTTGTTTTTTCACGATCTGAAGATTTTGATCGCTCACTTGTGTCCATCAGCAGTTGATCCCTGAAAACGGACTATTTGAACTTTGACCTTTGTCTTAGAAAGACAGGCATTCCTATATCTGCTTCTTATCACTGGATGATGGGAAAGCAGGACTGGAAGGGCGTTTGGGCCATAATTTTTAGTGACCTTACTTTACCTTAATGTGGTCTCTGGTTACATCTCCCCTGCTATGATCTGTGAATGATGCCAGACTTGATGTTGCTACATCATCAATAATTAGATATCGAATTTGATTGCAATTTGATCAGTAGTTGTTTAGACAACTTGCTCTAAACCAAATTGTAGGACAGACAGAATGACCAACTGACCACCCTACTGACTGACAAACCCCATATTTTGGCCCTGCAGTTATCCTTGCATACTGACATTATCTATGTTACTACAACATTCCAGCAATGGCACCGGTTTCTATGTCATGTAGCATTTTTCTGTAAATTACATTAAGCCCAAAGAGAAAAACACATTACCTTCAACTCAGAAAAGTAAGGCTATTGTTGTCTAATGTGTAAGGGTTGGAGTGTCAGCGTATCAGTTCTACTTAATCACTTACAGCTAGAGTGCACTGAAAACAATAGGACATAAAAGACTTCCTGCTGGTTTATTCATCTCCTAGTCGGTGCAGATACTGTTGAACCTACAACACAGTCTGCTGCTATGAGTTTGCAGTATATCAGCTATCACACTGCTCCATCACTGCAGGTGGATTAGTTTCCTGCTGTGGAAAGTTTATGAGTAGAGTGGAATGTTAGCAGCAAGAAACTGAACATATAAAAGGCTCTCATTCACTTTTGGAAAATCTTGACTAAATTCAATGTTAGCCAGACTAGAGGATGGGTGTGGAGAAGAGGTAAGTGCAGAGCTGTATGAAGTCCCTGGTCCTGAAGGCAGGGGTGATGGTGGACTTTGACTCATGTCCCCATATCTGTTCATGTTCCTACCTTTTTTTCAGGTGGTGATTCCAGGCAGCAAAAGAGCTGTAGAGGTAGATGAGGTGGAGGATCTGTCTCAGCTGGAGTGAGTTCAGACTCACACACACACACACACACACACACACACACACACACACACAGTGTACCTACAGTATAATTATGCACAGTTTTAACCTGTTTGTCTGTGTTCTTAGGGAGGTGTGTGAGAGCTCTGTGCTTCTTAATCTGAAGAAGAGGTTCCACCGTGACTGTATTTATGTAAGTTGAAAACGTTCTGTCATTTGGATGAAAAAATTCCATGTTGCAAATTCCATGTTGTAATTGTAAGTTTAAAAGAGGTTTTGGAAACAAATTCTACAGACACAGCAGAATATGGTAATCTTACATGACTTTACAAGAAGACTGTAAAATATTGATATCTATGAGACATGCTTGTTAGAATAACAAGTGAACATATTATATTCTGTTGGCAGATTTGTTTTTGATAATCAGATGACAGCTGACTGAGAAGGCTGTTTCACTGCCCTCTCTGGTTAAAGTGTGTTGCGTGTTGTGGGTGTGGCCAGAGGTGTGCTCTACTGCACCTACAAGCACACTCAGCAGTGATGTCACAGTGTACTCACACACCCTTACTTTAACATTTTCACTGCTTGCTCTTGAGGTCAACAAAAATTTCAACTGCATTTAAGTTGTTCTTTACAGGGGAACTCCTGTGATTTAACACATAAAGGTTATTTTATTTGGTTGTACTGGTTGGTACTTGTTTTCTGTCAAGGTTAGAGGTTTAATGATAGCTGTGATCATCTTGGTAATTAAGTCATCCCCCCCCCAGACTTACATTGGAAACATGCTACTGTCCATCAACCCCTTCAAGCCCCTTAACATCTACACAGATGAGCTGCGACAGAAATACCAGGGCAAAGAGCAGCAGAGAAATCCACCGTGAGCAAACATTTCTCTCTCTACTTTCTATTACTGTTTTTATTACCGCTGGCAGCATGTGTCTCATGTTTAAGTCCCTTCAAGACATCAGCCCCTCTTAAGTTGCCATGGTATGTTTGACTCTCTGTTGTTCTCTGCTTTCAGCCATGTGTACGCAATAGCTGACTACACCTTCACCCAGTCTCAAGCCTTCACACAGGAGCAGTGCATCATTATAAGGTATTTATAGACATTATATTAGACATTATATATTCGTAGACATTAACATCAATTTTGTCAATTTTATATAGTTATGTCTCAGAATTTAACCAGTTTAACCAATCATGACTGATTGCACTAACTTTTCATGTAGAACCACCATCAGGTCAAAATTTCAATTTCTCCAGAGCTTTCTTTTCCTTTCTTTCTCCTTTGCATTATGACCAAATACCTGCACAATAACAACATTCCCATCTGACTCAGATGTACCATATGTTTAGTGCTAGTCAGCAAATGTTAACATGCTAACATGAGCATAAGTATCACTGTGCAAAGCCCCCACAGAGCTGCTAAGCACAATTGTACACTATCTGTCGTGGGGTGCTCTGGTGGCCAGAGGGGTTAAGGTGCTAACCATGATCTTCAGTATCCCAGGTTCACATCAGGATGAAGACATTTGTTGCATGTAATGTCTCTCTCCTCTTATTTACCTGCTATGTCTCCACTCTGAACTAGAGCCATGAAATGTCCAAAAAAGAAAAAGCTAGAAAAAGCTTTGTCATACATCGGGTAATTTTTATGTCTTGTGTAGTGGCCAGAGTGGTTCAGGGAAGACTGAAGCTACCAAGCTGATAGTTCACTACCTCAGCTCCATGTATCAGGGCAGAAACAACAATCTGCGACAGGTAATTCTCTGTGAAATGTTGCGGTCCTCCAACCATTTTCATTTTTGATTCACATCCTTCTTTCTTTTCCTTGACCAGCCAATGGAAGTCTTTCCTATCCTGGAAAGTTTTGGGAATGCCAAGACCATCCTCAACAACAACTCCAGCCGCTTCGGAAAGTACCTCCACATCCACATTCTCCAGTAAGTCCACCTAATGTC
Organism: Lates calcarifer; assembly: GCF_001640805.2. Classification (NCBI taxonomy): domain Eukaryota; kingdom Metazoa; phylum Chordata; class Actinopteri; family Centropomidae; genus Lates; species Lates calcarifer. The sequence goes on from NW_026117727.1 coordinate 468,391, forward strand.
CACCCTCTGTAGAAATATCTTTAGATATATCACCTCCTGTTTCTTTGCTGCTGTTTTATTTGCTGACTATGTCTTATCTGGGTTGACAGTGGGGTTGTTGTAGGGACCTCATTGTCCAGATATCTCCTTGAGAAGTCCAGGGTTGTATTTCAGGTGAGAACACTGAGTGCTGTGTGTTCAAAATAGGCATCATGGAGGAGTCCATAAAGTTACATTTCATGGATAAGCAAATTTCACCAGGTTCAAACAGACTACAAGACACACTTGTGTTAAAAACAACACATTGGCTTTGGTGCTTGACAGTTTTTCATTGTGTATTTCACTGTGTGTTCAGCTATTTGTCTAATACATCACACGACTGCTTGTGTGCTTGTGTGAAAATGCCTCAAGTTCTTTTCCTGGTTGTTTCTGCTTCTTGGTAAATTCATGGTTTGGAGGCTCAGCTTGATAAGAGACACCTTAACCTATAAAACTGATCAATCCTTTGTTTTTAAGCCATACAAACAGCATGGCTGCCAGGTGATAGACTGGTGGTGGGAGCAGGACAAAGTTTTTAGTTATCAAGTTAAATGTATCTACACCATGAGGTTGACTTTTATGATTCTGAGTGGAATAACTCACTGTCTACCAACAGATTTAGCATTGGTATTCAAGATCTCCCTGAGGATGAATCCTAATGACAATTGATAATCTGCTGACTTTTAACCTAGCACCACCAACAGGTCAAAGTTTTCAGTCATATAGTGAAATATCTCAGTTATCCACCAGATGGATTGGCACAAAATATGGTAAACCAATGTCATTAAATTCACACTCTGGGTACACACCACATTGACATTTATTTATTTTTGATTCAGAGGGAAAGTCCTTGACAGGTGATGGGTGGATTGTCATGACAGTTGGTTATACAGACATTCATGTTTCTTTAATGATTCTCTTTACATCTAGTGCCACCCTCAGGTCAGAATTTCAACCTGTCCACTACTTTGGTTTATGAACAAATACCTGCAAAAGTAATTACATTCCCATCAGCCTCAGCTCTACTTTAAGTTTAGCATGCTAATATCTGCTAACTCCTGTAACTGTAATTTCTCAGAATTCAAAAACTCCATTGATGTCACTGTCTAGTTCTTTTCTCATTTCCCTGGTAGGCCAGTGAGGAGAGGAACTTCCATGTGTTTTATGAGCTGCTGGCAGGTATGAACGACTGGGACAAACAGGAGCTCTACCTGCAGGGAGCTGAGACCTATTACTACCTAAACCAAGTACATCGCATATCCGTGAACAAAGAACTGTTTTCATCTCTGGTTCTTCCCTTGTGTTATATCTTCCTTTTCACTCATTAAACATGTTACACATTCATTTTTTCCCTGTCCTGCTGCAGGGTGGTGCTTGTGACTTGAACGGGAAGCAAGACAAACAGGATTTCCAACTTTTGGTTCAGTGCTTTGAGACCATCGGCCTCCATGCCGACCAGGTCTCCACTGTCTGGGCCATCCTGTCCTCCATTCTGCAGCTCGGCAACATCTGCTTCAGCTCTTATGAGGTGTGTTTATGTGTTTAGCAGAGACATTTCCTCAACTCAAACATTGGTATCATGCATCAGGTGGTGTTGTTTCAGAGTGAGTCCTTTGAGGTGTCCCGAATCTTCAGTGAGACTGAGGCCAGGAGGGTCGGCTCCTTATTGCAGATTTCGTCCGAGGCCCTGCAGACTGTCATCACTCACAGAGTCACAGTCAGTAGTCGCTCATGCACCAGTCGTGCTTGTTGCTACTTTATGTTCATACTGCTATAAGGTGCACACTAATTAACTCTCATCCACAGGAGACGACATATGACAGGATCTACTGCCCTTTATCTGTGGAAAGTGCCATAGAATCCAGGTAAGAGGAGACAGACACTAACATTTGTCTTGATCATTTAATTTTATAAATTCTTTGCTGCTTTTGTTGTTGAAGAGTTGGACCAAGTAAAGAGCTAATATGGAAAAATATAGGAATAATTGGCTTCTATAAATTTAAAGGGTTTAGAAAGTAAACCCTTGAAACTTTATAAAAGGATCATTTATTATTTCTAAAAGAAACCTACCCTGAAATCTTTCTTCTGTTGCAATGTTTAGGGGAAAAAATGACACGTAATAATTTCAATATCATTATTATTATCAAAAATGTACTGATGCTTTTTGACTGATCGGAACGGAGGCTTAGAAGCAGCTGAAGAGGCAGATACAGAGATAAGTAAGTAAACTTGATGTATGATGGATAAGAATGATGGAACCAGAAGAGAACAAACCTTAGCCCACTGAGGAACCAAGCTAGCCCACCAACCCTTCAAGCACTGAGTCTGCAGTGGAGATGGAGGCAGAGGCATATGTGTATCTGCCTCCACCCTCAGTGTCTCTGCTTCCAGAGGCAGTGAGACATCTATTTGAAGTAGACTTCAGACCCAACACCAGACCAGATGAGGATATCACCAATCACCTCCAAGGAAGGGAAAAGCAAGCCTTAATCAAGAAGACAGAGAAACTAAGCTTATTGCAGGCCCATCACCTTCTGTAAAAATGGAAAGGGATGCTTCCCAAAAAATACAGCAGCTAGAGGAGGAGGAGATCAAGAATAGGGAGGAGATTGAGACACGCCTTCCTAGAAGGGAAGAGGAAATGTCCAACCTGCACTGACCCAGGCTGAAAGAACCTGAAAGTATCGATGCAGTGGGAGGAGGACAGGACCCATCTCCTGGCTGAGAAAGAACAAGAAACCAGCAGCCTTATGGCAAAATTGATCAAGGTCCAGGAAGACCTGGACAGAGAAAGGTTTCAGTGGCGGGAGGAACAGTCTTACCTACCTGGAGTCTCTCAATGTTGCCAAGCAGGCCCTGCAAGATGAAGAAGAAGAGAGAGAGGACATCGTTTGATAACAGGAAAAAACATTTTTTTTTTTTCTTTAATTGTAATGGTCTGTTCAAAATCAAAACTATAGCCCTTTTCAGGCATGGAATATGTAACATTGTTGGCTTTAGACAAGGATGAAAATTTTTTTTCTCTTAATTACTGACCCTCTTTGTGAAGGTGAAGGACAGATGCCTCTGCTTCTCACAGAGAATACCACTTATATATTCACAACATTTTCACCATTTGCTGTTATTTGACCATGAATTCTACTTCCTTTTTAATAATATCACACGCTGTATGTAAAGCGTTTCTGTGGATTCTCTGAACAGTTAGCATGAAGGAACATTGGAAATACATGGAGACTCTTTTTTTTAACTTCTTTTTCTTGGTTATAGCATAAGAGGGAAAAAAGTGTTTCTATAGATGGATGTGATATGAGAAAACAGATCCTCTTAATGCCTTAAAATGGGCTCTTTCATTGGTTTTGTGTATAGCACATGATTGAGATAATACGATTATTACAGTGATCTTACACCTTCGTGTTTAGGTTGTCAGTTCTTTTCTGTGCTGCCCAGCTAAGGCAAATAAAGCTGGCCTTTGCTACCTATCCTCGCCCAGCTGAGGTGAAAATAGATAGCCATATCTAGCAGTTTACCAGCCAGAAGGTGCTAATGTCAGCTAATTCAGATGGCTAATACTGCTGGCTGTGTTTTGGCTCCCCTAAATAGAGAAAACAGCTAGATATGGCCATCTATTTTCACCTTAGCTGTAGGACATATTATAGTTGCTAACTCTACATTTACATTGGGTGTCTTGGGTATATCTTTTCAACTTAATCTTAATCTTTTGACTTTTGTAACCCAGGCTCTCTAAATTTGAAGTTTTCCTGATGATATTACTATGACATCTTCAGGTATGTTTAACTGTTGTTGAACAATATTACCCATGACAGTTGTATCAGTGTTGATGTATTAAATCAGCCTTGAAAGGATTGTGAAACAAATTGCTCTAACTTGCACTTACACATGCCTCCTTTTTCTCTTGTAGAGATGCCATTGCCAAAGCCTTGTATTCAGTGTTGTTTGACTGGTTGTTGGAGCAGATCAATGACTGGCTGAGTCCCACAGAGATGGACAGTACAGTGGGGATAGTGGACATCTATGGGTTTGAGGTTGGTATCCTGCACTGAGATCTGGAAACTTGTGGTGTTAGATGTGACATCACAGATCTTCTGTGTTCTTCTGCAGGACCTGGGAGTGAACAGCTTTGAGCAGCTGTGTATCAACTTTGCCAATGAGCAGCTGCAGCACTTTGTCAGCAAGGCAGTGATCTCTCAGGAGCAGGTCAGTGGGTTGAAGGTTAGATCCACGATCACCTGACGTTCCAGGAGATCACTTTTTAATAAGTCACCCCATGTAAATGGTTTATAAGTCATGGCTTTATCAACAGGTGATGAGTCCTTTATTAATGTCTTATTGATTTGCTAAACCATTATTAAACCCTAAAATCACGACTCCACCAATGGATTACTGAAACACTTTGCAAGGCACTCTGACCTAACATTTACAACTACATAGTTGATGGGGCCCTGTGATAGACTGGTGACCTGTCCAGGGTGTACCCTGTTTCTTGCCCAGTGTCAGCTGGGATTGGATTTAAACCAAGTACCACAAACCACTACAGCTTAACATATTGTATGGCAGTTGATCAAATTCATCCACCCATTAACTCCATCTCTGTAGCCCTCACCCTGCATTTTAGCATGCAGTACTGAGTGATGAGAGGACTGCATGTGTTGTCTGTATTAAGACAGCTGAACTGCCAGTCCACTGTTTTTAATGGTTTGTCATTAAATGAAATTTAGATGAATAAATTATCAAGGACATACTGTGTCACTGATATGAAACACTTGGCCCAGCCAGCCAGTGTCAAACCTGAATCTGTTCCAGTCCAACCTGTTCCTTCTGGCAAAGCAGGGTACCACCTGCAGATGTAAACATGTCAAAGTGTACACCATCCACAGGCAAAGAAACAAATAGCTGCTTCTGTTACATTAGTTATATTAGTTACAGTGTATGCTAATGTGATAGCACGGAAGACTGAAGCCAATCATTTTGGCATCTGTGTTCTTATCACCTAACAGGAAATCTGGCCAATTCACACCATTATACTGTGTCTATTACTGTGTGTGTGTGTGTGTGTGTGTGTGTGTGTTTGTGGCCTACAGGAGGAGTACAGTGCAGAACAGATCCAATGGTATTCAGTGCCACTCAAGAACCTCCACTCCTGTCTGGAGCTGATCTCCTTCTAGACCACATGGCATCCTCCGCATACTGGACGACCAGACCTGGCTTCCTCAGGTTCACACACACAAACATATGCATGCATACACACTCACACAAATCTAACAGAACACAAGACAAACAAATGTGCAGATAATTGTGGCCAACAAGGTGTTGTGCAGACCTAAAATGAGGACAAGGAGCTGCAAGCAGAGCCTTGACGTATTTTAAAGCTGCATATGTCATATTTCCATTTTGTTCTATAAAACACTGAAAACTATATCGGAATATATTTTTTGTTATGGCTTCGCTGTGTTTTTTTCAGGCCACTGACCACACTTTCCTCCAGAAGTGCCACTACCACCATGGGAACAGTCCCTACTATGCCAAGCCCAAGAACCCACTTCCAGTCTTCACTATTTATCACTATGCTGGAGCTGTCACCTATCAGGTATTAGGCACAGCACAACAAATCTGCCAAACAACAACTGATACAGCAGAACCGTTTGTATGTAAATAATACTCTGTATTTTTTTTTTTAGGTCCACAATTTCCTGAATAAAAACCACGACCAGTTCCGGACAGAAGTGGTGGAGCTTTTTGCCAGGAGTCGGTTAAAGGTGAAACAGCTGGAAACCCACACACAGGGTGCTGGTGCATAGCACAGCTAAATTTGCATACTAGCAAAAAGAGGGTGCCTTCTGCCTGAAGTCATTCCAACAAGAGATTTTGATGACGTTATGTACAATCAGTCATTCAAACGTTATAGCACCTTTCAAGTCAGTGCAATGTGTTTTACGGGTAGCTAATGAACAAATAGAAAAAGGCATTAAAGAGATAAACACTTCCACGTGATGGAAAATGTATCCATGCTAACACTAGAGATAAAGAGACAGATTTAAATATGAATAAAAGTAGAAGTAAGGTAAAATAAATAAAACCAAAAAACAGCAGTGGAAGAGGGTCCCCACCAAGACATCCCATCATGGTTTGAAATTAGTTCTAAAAAAAAAAAAGTTGTACCATTGTCCAGGACGTTAGCTGGTCATCACCAGGATGTCTTCCCAGGACTTTTCAGTGATGTCAAAATTCCATAACCAGCTGGTCTTCTTAGCCATTCTGTAAATATGTATGTATGGGTGGAGCAGGAGATCTGCACCATGAATGTGCAGGTGACACATCTGCAAAATTACGTGATGAAATCATGTCAAATGGATCAGGATGTCAAAGGAATTTTTCTAACATCTTGTGGAATTTATGCCCATTTGAGAACAAAGGGAGGCGCTACCCAGAATGAATAAGATGTTCCTAATAAGGTGCTCTGTGAGTTCGAGTCTCTTAGGTAATAGAGGACAAATGATAAACTATTTTTACAGAGGAGAGTCAATACTAACATGCAACTGTGTTTTATTAGGCTAAACAAAACAGAAAAGTGGTATGTAATACTGGTATTTTTTTCTCTGAGAAGCAAGTAATTATGAGCTCTTCTCCTGAATAATGAGACCGTGAATCAATTATAGTAATTAAAAGAAGTGAGAAAAATTACATCACAATGTGTCAGCTTTTTTTGGTAAATATTTTCATGGAATTACGAGACACAAATTTGACTTCACAGTCAAAATCACTAGTGTGTGTCAGTTTATTTTCTTTATTTATTACTACTAGCTACTAGTTCTATAATGATGTCAGTAAAATACTGAGGGAAATACTGAATAAACTGTACATCAACATGAAAGCATAAGATATCAGTTGTTCCAAAAACATATCTGTAGGCTTTCAACAACGCACTGACACACAGAACAATGTTTCCCTCATATGGTTGTGTTTGGCAGATGGTGTCAGAGCTGTTCCGGAAGGTTCAGGACGGTTACATTCAGCAGAGAGAGCTGGGCTGGAGAGGGAAGGGCCTCCGCCAGCAGCCCTCCACTGCTGCCTCACACTTCCTCCAGTCCTTAACTGAACTCACCACCCGTCTGGAGAGGTACCGACACGCTGACCACTCTGGCTGACTCAAAGCTGTCATTAAGCAGATCTTTAGCTCTGTGCTAAAACCAATGAGTGTCATTTGAGAAGTTACATTTTCACTGCATGTGTTTAAAATCAAGCCGCTGGGTTTAATGAATGAAAAAATGAAAGAAAAAAAAGGTCTTCATAACAATTTCATTTGGTGTCAATCATCACTAAGACCAATTCTACAGGAGACTTCGCAAGATGAGACACATCATGATGAGCACATGCAGCTGACACATGCCTCAGCCTTTTTTGAGTTGCAAGCAGTTCTAAAGCTAAATCTACTTTCTGATAAATAACTCATCTCTGTGTTTTTTCTCTTTGACACCAGATGCAAAACCATGTTTATCCATTGTCTGAAGCCAAACTATATCAAGGTAACCTCAGTTATTTAAATTCAATTGTCATCTCGTATAACAGCAGATGCCTATTTTTATTTCCAGGACTAAATTCGACCATGCACTGTATCTCACATGTCTTCTGTCAGCTTCCAGGGATCTTCGATGTGGACTATGTGTCAGCTCAGCTGAAGCATGCAGGGATGCTGGAGACTATCCACATCAGGAAAGAGGGTTTTCCCATACGGTTTCAATACTCCTACTTCATCGAAAGGTGTTGCAAATAAACAACACATCCCTGTCTGCACCATTATTATAGTTCTTTAATGTGTAATGTTAATTTAAAATGAGCTACGGCAATAACTTGACCCAGTGGAATAAACATCTATCAGGAATCTCTGGTTCAATTCAAATCCAGTTCCTGTACTTCACTTTCATTTGCATGTCTTCGTGGAGAGTTCATGAAGAATTGCTTCCTTAAACTCGCTTTTAGCAGCATTTTTCCACACTTTTAGATAAAATCATATGGTAGTAAGGTAAACATACAAAGGGGAAAAACTGTTTTGTTTTTTTTTTTTGTTTTGTTTTTTTAATCTACCTATTATCTAGTCAGTTTAACAATATTGTGCACTTGTAGTTCCGTCAGTCTATACTGACAATGTTGACATGCTAATGTTTGGGAGCATAATTTGCCATGTTCAGCATTTTAATTTAATTTTGATTTAGTTAATTAATTTAGCATGTTAGTGTGCTGCTTATAAAATGTGAACCTCACTGTGGTGCTAGATAGAAAAGTCAGAGGATCACCAAAGTCATTGGGATACACTGTCTAGGGAACATGAATGTGAGTGCCAAACTTTTACCAACCCATATGGCAGATGTCAAAATAAAGTATTTCACTGACTAAACTTGATTCAGTAGTGGACGGATCAATCAGCTGACATTGCCACGCCGAGAGCCACAGATTTATACACACACCTTATGGTGCAACCAAGATACATCATCAGTAGTGTAACCTGGGTTCCTGGGTGTTGTGGGTCTTCAACATCATACACCCTCGCTCAGGCGACTCAGCCAAGAGTGTTCAATCCCTGACTTGTGTCTAGGTAGCTTGTGTGGTCCACGGATCACCCCTTTTGATCCACAGCCATCTTGATGCCTTCTTAGCAGCAACAGTGTTGTTAATGATGGCTGACCTTGATGGGGTAGCAACAGGTCTTCCATCCCCTGCTTCGGCATTTTCCTACAAGCTCCTTGTACTTGGCCCTCTTCCTCTTGAATGCTTCTTCCATCTGGTCTTCCCAGGGAATGGTCAATTCCAGCAGGACCACCTGCTTTGATGATTCTGACAGAGGAACTGTGTCAGGCCTGAGTGTGCTCCTGGTTCCTGGTGTCTTGGATTTTGAGCTGTTTCCCCAGGTTGACCTTCAGCTGTCAGTCCTAGGCTGTTGCCAGAAGCTGTTGTTGGGTTTTGCACTGTTGTGGCTTCTCTCCTGCCTTGACAAAATTGATTGCGTGCTTTGCTAGTTGTTGCTGCCTACTGAGAGAGGTCCCTGTGCTGATGGCCCTTGCGATAACCCTCAGCAACTGGTCAACTGGTCTGAAAGACTTGAGACAGTGCTGAATTCTGCACTGAGGAAGCCTTTCAGATGAGAGGTGAAAGATCTTCAAGAAACCTAAAAGAAGTCTAGTAGCCTTTAACTCTAGCACTTAAGACTACCATGACCTGGATGACTGAGGATAGGTTCCAGGGATCCTCTTTTCTGGCACAGCAGGCATGCAGGGGTTTCTGCTAGGTCCCTGGAGAAGAAGTTGGTTGGGCCAGGGGAGTCCAGACTGATGGATAGGTCCATGCTGCCATGATCATAAAAATAATAACTTTTAACACCTATTTTATGACACACTCTCTTTGTGGGAAGAATAGGATAAGTATTTGCAAGTAAACAGCAGAGTGAGCAGCAGAGTGTGTCCCACAGTCGACATGTCATTTAATACGGTCCCCCTAAATGTAGAGTTCCCTCCACAGCAAGTGATTTTCAGGAGTTGTGTTGTGATGTGTACTCCACTAAATAATTTGTAGTTTTTAGTAGTCTGATGCTGGATTCTGGGGCTTCCAAGATGAGCTTGCGATGCATTCCTGTTGATAGATATGGGGTTCTGCTGACCCAGCGGCTGAGTGAGATGTCAGACAGAGAGCAGACAGTGGCTCTGCTGGAAATGGTTGGTGCAGAAGAGGAACACTACCAACTGGGCCTCACCAAGGTATCCAACTGCCCATTCATGACGCCAACTGGAAGTTTTTCATGTACATATCAACATGTTTAGACATGTGTATGTGTTCTAGGTGTTCCTCAAGGAGCTTTTGTATCAGCAGCTGGAAGAGAAGTGGAGCAAAACTCAGACCTGGGCTGCCATCACCATCCAGAGGAACATTAGGGGCTTCCTCTGCAGGAGGAACTTCAAGTTCTTCAAACAGAAAGCCATCATCATCCAGAGCCACATTAGAGGACACCAGGCCAGGTAAAGAGAGTGGGGAGACCAGAGAGGGGAGGAATACTGGGCAAAATCTCTGAATGCAGGGGACAGAATGTAGGGATGATTCAAAACTTATTTATGGAGGATGAATGAAAACTCTCTAGGTGTGATTTTTATATAAATATTACTTTCAGATACAATTCACTTTGTTCTTTATCTATTTGATCTACATGTACAAGAGTCCAAGGTAAAAGGATAAAATGACTTGCCATAAAAAGTAGATTTTATGCTGATTTTTGCTGCTGAGTGTAAACATTGTGTAATTCTTCTTTTCAGTTTTAACTGAAGGGATAGAGAAAAGAAGGAATGAAAAAAAGAAAGGACAGAGAGAAGGAAAATGAAATGAAAGGGAAAGAATGACAGTGGCATGACAAACAAATACGAGGAAAGTATGGTGAAAAGAAGCACTCAAAGAAAAAAGTAAGAAAGGGTGAATGAAGAAAATAAAGACAGAGTGATGAAAGGACAGAGGGACAGGAGGAGAAAATAGCTGATAAAACCAACAGCATTGTTTTATCTGTTTAAAATTAAAAGGACAGAGGTCAAAATGAATACAAAATCTTATTCAGAGTTACTAAAGTGTCGTGGTTGCTGCTTCTGTCCTGTTTATTTTGCTGGCTCCAATAGCTAACTCCAATAGCTACTCCCATGACCATGCCATTCCCCATCCAACCACCAGATGTCCTCAGACTTTCTCACCAGTCCCAGTCACCTGACATCCACAGCAACCAGCTTCTCACTCACCTGTTAATCATTCCTGAATCACCTGCCTTTCCGGTTCTTAGAGCCAGCCTACCACCCAGCCAGTTCTCCTGCCTGCTGTCCATGACCTGGCCATGCTTAAACACTTTGTTTAACATAACTAACTTAAGGGTGTGTCGGTACACTGTGACATCACTGTAAGATATGGTTATTGGTACAACATGATGCATCTCTGGCCACACTCAACTCAGCCATCAGCTTTCCACCTCTGGATGCTTTGATATTCTCACACCTAGAGATGGAAAGACTCCACATATGTTAAGAAAAACAAGTGGAGATGTGGCAGTGAAAGTGTCTTTAATGAAGCTGTGAATTAAAGAAGAACAGAAGAAAACCTAATTATGAGGCAGAAATTAGAGGCGAGAGGGAGGGAGGTTTCACCTGAAGCCTGAAATGAGGTCAGAGAGTGACGGTCCACTCTATCTTTGTGTGTTGCTGCCCCCTCTCTTGTTCTAGGAAATACTACAAGCGTCTGAAGCAGTCCTTCACCCAGTTCTGGGCAGTGATGCTGGTAACTCGAGACACCATCAAGAGACGTCACTGGAGAAAGGTAGATAGTAGAGTGAGAGAGAGAGAGATCCTTCCAGTGGAGTCTTTGACTGGGTTTCTTGGCAACCTCATGTTTGCTGAGTTTATTGTGCTGTAAATCTTCGCTCCAGCTGTCTCATATGCAATACCAGCAGCTTAACACTTCAACATATGATTTGTAATGGGAAAAATATGTCCACGCCCTCTCAGTGATAACACGCTGACAACCATCTTTAGGGTCAGAGTACCTCTTGTCTCCTTTCTTTTTCATTTCCTTTAAAATGACTTTGGTTGTCGTGCTGCCTGAATAGGTTAAGAAAGAAAAAAAAAACTCAGAAATTGCTGCCTCCACTCCAATATAATGGAGGGTGTGTGTGTGTATGTGTGTATATATACCACATACCACTTCATAAAATCCCATCCCTTTCCTTTAACTGGCTTTCTTATCTTGCATTAATCATGTCACTTGGGAACACACACACATACACACACGCCCTCCTTACACCTCAGCCACTTTCCGGACGTGGACTTCAACCCCTCACAGTGAAATTTGAAGCAGCGCTGCATCTCTTGTTCCACCTTCCTGTAACCTGTCTCTTTAGACTTCTAGTTCCACAGCTCTAACAGGTAGGCTGCTTTTCTCTCTTTTACCTTCTGCATCAGATCAGATGCAAAAATGTCCTCAGCCTTTTAGTTGATTTGACTTTAGAGTTAGACATCAGTTTACACCATGAAATGAGTGTAAACATAGAGGATCCTCAGGAAACGGTCCTGTGAACAAACTAAAGACTCTTCTTTCAGTTTTCATGTTTCATCTATTTTTCTTCTCTTGTCTTAATGAAACTGTCCAGTTTTTTTTTTGTTATAGTTCCTTTGCTTCAGGTATCACTGTCAGTCTATTTGGTGTTATTGTTTTATGAGGCTTGGACTATGAACAGTAGAGTCATCAGGCACCTACTCATCGTCTGCCTGTGTCAGCTGTTCAAGTCGAGGTACACTGATCATGAGCTTTACCTTAGAATACAAAGTGTTCACTAAAATACAGGATTTATATTAGAGTTTGACAGATTTAGGCTGAAAGCCTCTGTCATCACTTCTGATACAATATAATTACGATAAAAAATCAGATTCATTCACAGTTTTTCTTTAATATTTGGATTTGATTCCACTCATGTTCAGAGACCTAGATAACACTTTGTTTCCATAATAATTTCTTAGAAAAGTTCTGATATTTAACTGTAATTTCTTAGGAGGGTTCCTAGTAGAAGGACTGTGTAATTTGGTAGGGTTAGGTTTACCAGTTAGTTAATTCCAATTAGCTGAGTCTCCTTGTCAGTACACTGCAGGTCACCTCAACATGCAGATACGTCAAATGTGTTTTTCTCTATAGATGTGTATTACAGACAAGCACACAGTAAAAATAGGTAGGCTATGCTAATACGTTAACTTTACTTGGGTGATGTTTGACAGTTTTTGAAGAAGTCCATGAGGGCTGCTGTCAAATTATCAAGTGCATGATGGGCTCCCTGGAAGACATTTTGATTATGTAACAGTTACCTCTGGTCCACTCTGTAAGGTAAGACCCTGGAAGATGGTCAGATCAGGCAGTTGGTCCTTTAAGTGTTTTAAGTCCCAAACGCACAATAGTGAGAAAGATGTTTTGGCATCATCAGGGTAACGTGAAAGAGCCGTCCTCTTCCTACTCATTCCATTTTGAGCCTTTGCAACCTCTGGCACTCAATCACTTACATCAGCTAAGTCTGTGAGGATTCAGGGTTTGGGCCTCGGGGGGGGGGCTCTTTTTCATCTTCCCAATTTCTTAAAGTGTGATATATAATCATTGAGTTTGCATATTCTCCTGGTGCCCAAATGGGTTTTGTCTGGGTGCTCTAGTCTAGTTAAAAGTTAGTTTATTATTTTCACTTTCTCTGAATATTTTCCTACTTTTCCTTATGATTAGTGCCAGATTACATCATGCTCAATCTGTAATTTAGTGATGTAGTAGTGAAACAAGCCAGAGGGTGTGTGTTGATCTGCTATGATGGATTGACTGCTATGGTTTGTGACACACTTGTTTGGTTTGGGAAGGTCAGTCATTGTGAACCCTCTCATGTGGAGACAGCAGGGTTGGGCTGCCTGTGTATTTGCAGACACTCATTCTCTGAGTTATTTGATAACTTTGTGATCATTCAAGTGAAACCAGGACAGTATTTGCTGCATAAACATGTGTGCACACCCAAGTTTAATATGCAGTGTATTCCACAGATTGCTTAGCATTTTAGGCATTTATCTGATACCTGTATGCAGTAAGATCAAGAGAATACACAGCTGATCATGGAAAGGAAATATACTGATATACACTAGAAATGATAGAGATACACAGGGTGGTTTTGATAATAATCTTAATCATATCTGAGTGTTGCTGCTGTGCTGTGTTGAGGTAACTCCTCTCTGTAAGCTGTAAACCTCCTGATAAAGACCAAACACGCTGGACTTTTGGAACTGTGTGGCCTATCAGAAGAGGTGGGGCAACAAGACTGTGGGTGTTGCAGGAGTATAAAACAGGACGCGTGTCTAAGAATAGGTCTGATTGAACACACTCCTCTGGGAGAGATGAGGGAGTATTGAATGTTCTTGATGTACCTGGATAACAAGGGGAGAGCTCACCTGAGGAGGTACACAGTGGGTCCGCAAGCAGCTCGAGGTGAAGGATGTTGAATAAAGGACTAATATGAGTACGAGATTTAATCACGCTGAGCGCAGTATGATAACCAGTGTGACTGACTGGCCGTATATGTCTTCAATTTCAGGAATTTCATGAGAATAACAAAGTAAAAACAGTGACAAAGACCAAGTCTGTCTCTCCAGGAATGGTAAGGCAACAAACTAATCTATCTATTACTGTATTATAGAGATCCTGCTGTAACATTTCACCAGTAATACAGATTTCAACCTCAGTAGAAGGACTGAGCTAGTTTCTCTTCTGGTAACCATTCTGCACTCTTGTCGTTTTCCTGTCAGGATGTGGGCATGTTGGAGATCCCTGCTGAGCTGTCAGCCAGGCTCCGCAGCGCAGCAGGTCGGCTTCATAGGCAGTTCATCTAGACTAGAGGACTGACTTGATAAGACTGCACATATGCTACACTGCTGCTTTAGTATGTCATCCTTTTTGATTGTAGTCTTGTCTCTCTCCAGCAGGGCGGCAGCATCTATCAGGGGTCACAGAGGCCGCACCTCCACAGGTGAAGGCTGAACACAAGCTCACCCTACCTCTGGATATCGACAGATACCCATTCTCTCGCTATGCCAAGTCCTTATTAAAGGTGAGTAAGGTTGGAGCACACACATATGTACACACTGTTTTTGGGAAACTAGCCTGTTGTGCTTCCTGTTTTGTCAGGTAAGCTACAGCTGATTATGTGATGACACATACCACTGTCATATAGGTCTCCCTGCAAGATCAGTGGCTCTGTAGTCTCATTCAAGTGTTTCGGTGCATACTGTGTTGAATAAAAGTAGGCAAGTTGCATTTCAGAAATAAGAACATGGTAGCATGAGTACGTCTGTGTTTGTGACAGTGACAGATTTTTGCTCAAAATCATTATGTAGCTTCTCTTCAACCCACATAAATTGACTTGACATTTGCAGGCAGTTCAACAGGTTGTAAACATAACCTTAACATATTATCATCCTCTGTGTATCAACTATATTATAGTTCTTATGAAAAAGATGATAGGAGACAGTTTCCTTTATACGCAACCAGCAGACAAACTTTGCTGTGTTTCTGTCCGCCTCATGAATGTAAGCCCAATATTCACTCTCCTCTTAGCTTTGTTTTGGTCTTGACCAGCTGTGTCTATCTGTTGTTTGGTGCTGAGAAGGTGGCGTACAGTGGGTACAGTGAGTTCTTCCTTGAAAAGCTGCTCTTCGTCTTCTATCAGTTTTTAAGCAACTTTATGCAACTGTTGCATTTTAATAGAAAAGTTTCAAAATGATTTTGATGGTACACTGACTTGTCCCAAAACACCCGTTCCTGCAACATGGACTGAGCGGGTGCTCTGGGTCCCACAAGAGGAGATCAACTGCAGTCAATCACATTAGTCAAATGTTGACTTAACATGAGGAGAAAGTGTGATTTGCTGGTTACTACAGATATGATGATGTTCTGTTTGTTGCCTGAGTGAATTAAAAGGCTGGTGTTGCTAACAGGGACTTAAAGCAGAGTTTGTTTATGATTGATGCTTGAATATCAGACTCATTGGAGTGGATGAAATGAGAAGGATTTTATTTCCTATCTTCAATCATGTGTATCTTTATGTTGTGTCCCTCTCAGGATACATGGTGCCAGCCTCAGGGATACCCCCTTCAGAGACCCCTCACCTCTCTGGAGCCTGAAGATGCCAGGACTGCCCTGGAAATTTACAAACTGGTATACAGGAGTGATTAGATTCTACTAGATTATGTTAAATTAGAGTTCTTCTCATGAATCTTATGATTTTCAATCCTTCTCTCCTCAGATCTTGCGGTTTACAGGTGAATCGGACCTCAGCAGCTGGCAGGAGCAGATTTTGGGGAACTACATAGTGGAGAAGGGCCAGAGCCGGCCAGCTCTAAGGGATGAGATCCTGGCCCAGCTAGTTTACCACACGTGGTCCCTGCAGGAGGAGCAGGAGAGCCTGAGGGGCTGGCTGCTGCTGGCTTGTTGCCTCAGTGCCTTCACGCCCTCACCAACGCTGGACAAACCCCTGCTCAAGTAGGTGTTCCAAGACAAATGAGAGAGTTCCACAAGTTCCACAGTTCACTGTCATGGTTAAGGTTATGCAAGCATTTCCCTAAACAAAGAACCTGGCCTGAAGCTGAATGCTGCCACACTGGTGCCGTTGTGTGAAATAACAACATCTCTAGCACCATGACAGGACGTTGAAATTTTACTATGCATCGGTACATACGCTGAGATGCTCGGGCAGAGGTCATTTATCTCCCCCTGAAACACAGGCTGAGAACTAAACACTACAGAGTGTTTGCAACCAGGACCAAGAGGCTCTAGAACAATCTTATTTTTATTTATTTTAATTTTTTGTGGCTTCAGAGAGAAGTAACAACACAGAAGACGCAATCAAAGACACACTAGTTCAGTTCAGTACATTGAGGGGTTTTGCTGCTACAGCCTTACTCGTTCTGATGTGAGTAGCTAATAGCAAACAGATATTGTACTGTATTGTAAGTACGTTTGATGAATTTCTGAGTCTTCTCTCCTTGTGTCACATTCATACTACTTTTTAGCATTTTCTGGTAATTATCACTGGAGCCACGCATTACAGAGGCTCACTTTACAGCTGCACTGATCAATATGTTTATATGAATAATAGAATGATTTAGTGTGATATAAAAGGGGGTTACTTGTGGTATTTTTAGGTGGACCAAAACAGAGCTTAAAAGAGAGAGAGTATTAATTATCAAATTGACTCAATCCCTCACATGGGTAGTCTAAACTATTACTACGGGTTTTCGGAAAATGATGGAATGACGATAGGGAGGGTGTGGATGTCTACCACCAGTCTATAGTGTGATTTACTATACCCTGTCTGAAAAAACATTTTTCTGCCTGAACATGACTCAGTACTTCTCCTCCAGGTATGTGTCTGACCACGGTCCAGAGGAGTATTGCTCACTGTGCCAACACAAACTGCTGACATCTCTGCAGCTCCCAGCTCCCGCTGCCCGCATCTATCCCCCCACCCAGCTGGAGTGGACGTCCAACCAGAGGAAGGGCACCATGCTGCTGGATGTAAACACCTACAATGGTGAGACTGACAAATCCTACAAAAAAACAGAAGCTTTACCATGGAAACTGGGCTAATTTAGTAATTGTGAAGTCTAGTGTTAAATTATCTGCTTTCATAAACCCATAACACCCTCTGATATTTTTCAGATGAGAAGCTAACAACACAGGTGGAGTCATGGACAACTGGAGAGCAGCTGGCCTCATGGCTTCTCCATTTCAGGTACTCATCTAGTTTCAAACATACAGTGTATTTAGTGTGCATCCCATTGCTTTTTAAAGTTTCTGATTGTACATCCTCCCTGGTTTTCCTGCTCCATGTGTTGTTGGTGTGTCACAGAGGTGTGTCAGAGGCGGTGCAGGGCTGGTCGGTGTCTCTTCTGACCGATGAGGGCTGGTCAGATCTGGCTGGATCAGACTTTGTCATGGATCTCCTGGCTGGAGCGGAAGCTGAAGTGCTGCCTCCACCAGGCACGCCCTCTTCTACAAACTCTGACTACCTGTTCAGCGGCCACAGAAACAGGTAGAGCAGTGAACCAGTGACTGTTTTTTTTTTTTAATGGCAAATCCAGAATTGTCTCTGAGTGACTCTCTTTCCCTCCAGGATATCAGCTACAAATATGGGCGACTTCATCCCACCAGCACCTCCAGTGCAAGCCCCTGGACTGCCTCCTAGTGAGGGAAGCCCCTGGGGAATAGATTATCCACAGGAAGGTAGGTGTTAGGGCCAATTGAATGTGCAGACTGTCTGCACTGCAAACACACTGACTGTGCATGGTCCAGAAAGTTAACTGGATGCTTGTATGTACTGTCATCCACACCCTTGTTTCTGGGCCAATTGCAAACATGGCAGCACTGTTCTCTACTTATCCAATCAGATTACCCGTGTTACCAAGTTAACAGACATCTGCCTTGGGGCCTTCAGAATCAACAGTGCAGGCCCCACCAATTTAAAATGAATGACAATGAAACTGTTGCCTCGCGAATCCTTTAACCAATCAGATTTTGAGTTGGTGAGACCAGGGTCTCCTAGCAGGCTCTCACTAACATCAACATTTTCATGTCATTTGATTGGATGGTCAGAGCTAGCAAACCACATCTACAGCACAAGCTAAACATTAGTACAGATTTAATAGCTGTTTTTGAACCCACAATGGCTGAACCTCTGTTGTAGAGGTTATCTGTGCGTCTCAGTTCAGTTTTAACTGAGAATGTCTGATCGACAGAAGCAGTTCTTTTTATTTGTCTACAGATAATCATCAGTTTCAGTGAGTAATAAGTATTATACCTATATTTTATTGTTTACGTTTTTGTCATTTTATGAGTTCATACTGATGCTTCTGCTGGAGATGATGTGTGTGGCTCAGCTGTGGCTGCAGTCCCCCCATAACAACAGCACTCCTGAATGGCAGGAGCCTCCCCCAGCAGGACACTGTGTCCACTACACCGCAAAAACTGCTCAGAAATGTCTCGAGGAACACAAAAAAGAGCCCAAACAATCCAGATCCCAATCCAAACGAGCATCTGTGGGATGCACCAGAACAAGACAAATGCATTGTGGTCCCATCCTGCAATCTATATGACCCAAGGATCCTTTGCCATTGTCCTGGTGCTAGACACCACAAGATACCCCCAGAGGCCCTATGTCCATGGCCCAACAGATCAGAGCTGTTTGAGCGGCACAAAGGGGACATACATGGTATTAGGAAGGTCCCACAGATCAGGGATCAGATCCCATCAGATTGGGATCTGGAGAGTCTGGAGGCCAGGTCAATACCTGAGCAGTGTACATGTGTTGTTCTAACCTCTCCTCTCCACCTGTTTGCAGGGCGCCGTCGACAGATGGATGCCTACGTTGATGACTTGTTTGATCCTGTGTTCGACCAAGGACCTCCGGTCAGTGATGTCATCACATTTAATTTTTTTAAACATTAAACTTTAACTTGTGATTTATGTGAAGGTTATGTTTCCTGTTCATAGGGAACATTGCAGCGTTACCCTGTAGATTGTACAGAGCATGAATGGTCCCTGTTGGATTGTGTATCTCTGGTTGTATCTTATTACTGAGAGTGTGAAGTCACTGGGTTGTGTTTCCTGCTGTCTTTGCAGTAACCGCACTCCCTGTTATTTCACTATGTGTGTGTGTGTGTGTGTGTGTGTGTGTAGGACATGGAAAGAGTAGCCATGCTAAACCGCAGGATGAGAGGAGGAGGAGGGATTGGACCCATGCAGCCTGGCATGTATGGAGCTGGTAGGAAAACTGGATCTCATGCTGCATTTACACAATACAATCACTTAGTGTAGCTGTATAGTTGTGTTACAAACTTTCTTAAATGGTCATTTTTCAACCTGAAAAAAATCTATATTTGAAAAAAACTTCACTTCAAAAATAGAGATAGAGATATTATTATCACACAAAGAATAATTAGAGAGGACAAAACTCTGAGCATAGCATAAAAGTAAAATAAAGTCAGGTTCCTTAATATTGTACAGGACAGTAGTACAAATTTTACAGTCACAAAGGCTTAACAATGTGGACAGCATAAACCACCCTCTATCCAGAGACCCTCAGATGAGATGAGGAAAGAAAACAATCCCTCCATCCATTTTCTTCCACTTAAATATACTTAAACATCTTCCCCTGGGACAGCAACTCACTCCCAACCTGGAGGGAGCAATCTACAGATTCTGGCAGGCACTGAAACTGAAATTACTATAAAGCTAAATGTAAATGTTACCTATTATCTTTTCTAGGTATGACAATGCCAAGCTATCCTATGGGTAAGTGAGAAGGTTCACATGTGTCATCAAGAATCAACCTTTTTATGTCCTATCTGAGAGATTTTCTCCAGCCTTGAATCCTTTTAAATGCAGCAAACAGCAGGAAAAAGCGTATTTTCTGTTACTTCTGATGTTCCCCTCTAGGAATGCCAGTTAACCCCTCGATGCCCATGATGCCAACCATGACGCCTATGCCAACCATGCCAGGTAATCCCCCTACATGAACTTTTCATCCAGTTAATTCAGTCAGTGCATAGAACTAATTTAGCACCATGCAATCATGCAATTAATGAAAGTCAATTAAATGCTGCTGTTACATAATGAACATGTTATGTCAAGCAGATTATTACACCCTCCAACGAACTGTACTGGGCATTATACTATGAAGTAATTTGTTGACACAAATATAAACACACACACACACACACACACACATACATATATATATATATATATATATATGTTGATGGCTTGGGCCTTCCTCGTACCATTGAACTCTATTACCCTCTTGAGGTATTCTGCTGTGTTTTCATCATGCTGGTAGCTGGTAGCTCACACGTGTGCCCTACCCTGTGTTAGCTAGTCGGGATGAGTGTCTGTTGTTAGCAGCTCTCTCGTTTGCGGTGCCAGGTGATCACAGAGTGCTGTTAGCTTCTTCAGTCAGTAGGAATGGATCATGTGAGGTCCTGGTGTTTTCCAGCTTTTTCTGCCTGAGACTGTCTCTTAAAATGACATTAACACATTTGTCCATCATCCCCACTTGCAAATGTTTTTTGTCGTGTGGTGGATAAAGACAAGAGGAATGAACCTGGTCCTTTGATTAGTCAAACTCTTCCTCTTCTTATGCTTTTTGGCAGGCTCTACGCTTGCTGGCATAGTCACCAGCTTTCTGTGTACTTTATAGTGACAAATCATAACAGCTTACATTGACGTACCTACTACGTAAAATGCATACAGGTTGGCAGGAGTGGTAATGTCATGACATGGTGCGACTATTATAGATAAATAAAAGTAAATACAGTCTTCTTTTGTTATGCATTTAAATGTTGCTCATTTCTACCTGACAAACAGTTCATAATTGTCCCTATGCAGCCATGATGATGCCTCAGGCCATGCCTGCTCCTTCTGACCCCATGCAGATAGCAGCAACACAGCAGGCCCTCATCAACCAGCAGGCATTTCTCATGGTGAGGAGACGCACCCTTAGTATACTATTTTTATATCTCGTCTTGATGTTAAATTCTTTTATCCTGTATCTTTTATCCCCTTACATCTACCCTCACTAATTCCCTCTCCCACCTCCCGTCCAACTCTGTTTTTCCTTGTCCTCTCTCTTTTCTTTTACTACAGGCCCAGCAGATGACCCAGCAGGCAATGACTCTGTCCCAACAGCAGGCGCAGGAGCAGCAGAGGAAGCAGGAGCAGCAGCGGAGGAAGGACGAGCAGAGACAGAGGGAGCAGGAGAGAAAGCAAGAGGAAGAGAGACACCGGAGACGTCGGTCTGATCGGCGCTCCAGGGAACGCTCGCCCTCTCGCTCGCCCTCCCCTCGATCTCCTTCACCCCCACCTGCCAAGCCCAGAACACCCTCAACTAAACGCACCTCCACTTACAGGCAACCTGAGCCAGAGGTATATTGTAATGTGCTCCTTTTTTATACCCTTTATTTCTACCATTTTGGTTGTTGTTTTTCTCAGTGTGTAACTGTCACACCTCTGATATCCCTATATTATTGTTTTACCTGTTGCTGCTGCTGATTTTGTTCAGCTCAGGTTTTATACTGATGATGTCTTACATTTTCTTCACTGTCAGTCCATCAGTGAAATATTTTTCTTTTTGTCAAGTCCCCTACCCTGTCTGTGACTCTCAGACCCAAGCTCACTGGTTTCTTCTAAGGGCAAATCTTAAAAACTGCTCACAAATATAAATAGTTTTAAAACTCTAAAAACCTAAGTGCTTTCCAAATATAGCTGGCCACTGTAGTTTTTTATCAAATGCAATTCAAACACACAGAGTGTTTGTTGGGGATTACTTACAGCAGTGGATTAATGGAACCTTCATAATGCAACCTTATCTGTTAATTCCCCAAATGGTTCCACAGCCAGAGACAGAAGTGGACCTACCAGATCCAGATGACCTGCAGTCTTTCAGAGAAAAGAGGGAATACTTCCAAAAGATTGGTGAGTTGTACCATCAGTAACACCTGCAGCTTCTTCTTGGAAGACATATGACATTCTGAACTCATCTCATATTCATCTTTTGATTGTAGACCCAACTTACTATAAAACCTACAGTAAAATGCAGGAGAAGTTGGGGCTCCTAGGTTTCTACATTGAATGCCTTAGTGTCCTAAAACTAATGTGGAAAGGCTCACTGACTTTAAAATGCTATAGATAACACTTTAAATCATCATGCTTAAATAATAATAAGTCTTGGTTTTCTTATTCCTCACCAACTCTCTCCTCCACTGTCCCTAAGGCACAAAGCCCCGAGGTAAACCCAAATCTCCAAAGCCTCAGCCGGCCATCTCCAGCCCACCCAGACAGCAGCAACCCTCCCCACCATTAGATCGTCCATCACCCCCACCTACAGCACCTAAGCCTGATGGTAAGATGATGAAACTAATTCAAGGAATCTAGAAATACTGAAGATATCTGTGATTTGTATAGAAAATAAAGGTAATGAAAAGCTTGGGATATACTGTATGTTTCTCTTCCTCTCTCCTACAGTGAGACGCCACCGCAACCCTCCTGTTAAGGAAGCAGACCCCCCCAAACCAATGCCCTCCGAGCCTCGGCTGGAACCCACCTCCAACATCCGAGAGATCATCAAACAGTACAACAGCCGACCTCCGCCAGAGCCCAAACCCTTTGAGCCTGTCAGGTCAGTTTCAATACTCCATTATTTGTTTCCATGCTTCCCCAAATTTGAACAAAGTTTAATCGTATCTGATACCCTGACATGACAAATGTGCAATGTATGAATCAGTAATGATTTATATGAATCATAAGTCAGCTTCATCCTGTGTTTACCCTGTTAAAACAGAAGAACAAAAACCCCTGCATGTTTCAGGAACTTAGGAACAACTAAAACAAAATAAAGACACAAAAGGGAGCGGGGGAGAGGAAATACAAAGCTATGGTGACTGAATAAATGGATAACAGAGTTTTAAATCTACTTTATAGAGGCCTGATAGATGTTACCCTAAGAAGTGGCAATCATCAGCACAGTAGCTTATTCCTGAACTGTCAAGTAATGTTACAAAATTATGAACTCATCATGGTGTAAGCAAGTTGATCACCCAGGGAATTTTCCTCTTATATTGCAGAATTTTATGTAAATGAGGCTGCCAGGAATCCTTGAAGACATTCTCTGGAGACTCTAGATAAACGAGGAATATAAAACTAGAAATAATCCTTTCTGTAATGTTTCTGATATACTGTTTTTACTCTCTTGACAGACCTCATATGAGGCATTTTGTAAAGAAGAGTGACCCCAAAGAGGAAGCGCTGGCCAAACTCAAAAACAAAGGACCAATGCCACAACAGAAGGTCAGAGTGGTGTGGATGGAAAGTTCAAATACAAATAAAAAAAAAGACAAGGTCCAAACTAGTGTATGGCTGGACCGCATCACATTGCATTCTGCCTACTGTTATCTGGTCTCAGCCTTTCATCTGTTTGCTTTTTCCCACTTCCTGTTGTATATATACACATAAAGTCAATACAGGCTAAATTTACTTGTAAAATGATCATTCAGAAGGAAAGTTTGAAGTTCATTCACATCTATATCAGCTGCTCTTTTCATTGCTGTATGCTTTGGGTCACTGTTGTGCTGAAAAGTGAATCATTGCCCAAGGCTCAGATCATGTGCACTCTGGAACAGGTTCTCTTCAGGGCCTCTCTGTATTTGGCTGCATTCATCCTTCACTCAATACTGACCAGACTCCCTGTGCCTGCTTCCTTCCCATAGCATGGCGCTGCCACCACCATGCTTCAGTGTAGCGATGGTATTAGGCGGGTGATGAATTTTGTTTAGTGTTCACCAGACACAGTTTAATAAGACCAGAGAATCTTTTTCCTCAAGCTCCTTGGTGAACTACAAGAGGGCTGTCATGTGCGTTTTCCTCCTCCAGTTATTCAGTTTGGCTGGACAGCCATCCCTGCTAAGGGTCTTGGATGGTTCCATACTTCTTTCACTTCACATATTTTGTGCTCCTGGGAACCTCAGGGCTTCAGAAATGGTTTTATACCGCTGTCCTGATCTATGCCTGACAACACAATAAAGTGTGCAAAAAGTGTAGGGGTCTGAATACTTTCTGAATTCACTGTATACTGTGTGATACATCCTCATCTTTTCCTGTCCTTCCTGCATGCAGAAAAACTGGGTGCCTCCTCCACCACCAGTCAAACCTAAACAGGAGCAGCCTCCTCCCAGGACCCCACCCTCACCTCCCTCTACCAGGAGATCCCAAGTCATCTCCAGCAACATGAAGCAGAAGCAGCGCTCTCTGGAAGACCTGTTTGGCTCCCAGCGCTTCCAGCCCCCTCCGCCTCCTCCTCCTGACTCCCCACCACCTCCTCCAAACTCAGAATCTATCCTGCAGGACATCCCCGAGCCACCATCCATGGTTGCCCCATCTCTCAGTGGGTTTTCATTTTCCAGCCACTATGTTTTCAAGAGCTAAAAATCCTCTTATATGATATTATGCTTACTAATATGAAGAATTTCATTTGCCCTTCTTTCACTGTTTAACTGAAGATATGATGCCGGATGAGGACGGCATTCAGTCCCAGCTCTATTGCTTTTCTGCTGGTGTCTACTTCTCTTACTCCAACATGCCAGGAAAACTGTTCATGCGAAAAGAAGTAAGAAATAAACACACACAAGCACACACTCAGTAGTTATCAGGAAACCTGTGATTCACTTAAAGCTGCAATAATTCATATTTTTATATTAAAAGTAGCTCAGTGATGTAATTATGAGGGTGCTCTTCATCTATTGCACAAATCCAAAGATTATCACCAACTCTGCAGTTCTCCTTCAGTGTCTGTCAGCTCATTGTTTTGATCCAAACTTCCCAGTTAGGCAGGCTGGAAGCAGCACGACCGCCCCAACTGCAGGCATCAAAGCAGGGATGGGATACTGGGCCAACAGTATTTTGATTATTATGCCGATTTTTCCATTTTTGTTTGGTTTGGGAGGGTTATTTGTTGGGTCTGATGTTGATCCTACCTCCACACCCTTATAAGAGGGAGCTGGTCACTGGATGATCCCCTTCTAAACTATATCCCAGGCCCTGAGGAGGGTAAACCTCAAAGGAATCCTTTTTGATTTGATCAAAGAAAAAAAAGTGCATTCAAAGGGATTACTGTGCAGAGATGAGAGAACATCTTATCTATCCATCCATCCATTATCTATACTGCTTATCCGTTTGTGGTGGGTGGGCTGGAGCCTATCCCAGCTGTCATTGGGCAAGAGGCGGGTGCACCCTGTACGGATCAACATCTTATCCTATCCATCCATTATCTATAACACTTATCCTTAGCAGTAAAGCCAGGGTTTGAATCTTGAACCCTCTTGCTGCAAGGCGACAGTGTAAACCACCACCTTGCCACCCTGAAAATTTCCAAAAATTTCTTTTCACTTTGTCATTATGTGGTATTGATTGATTTTTTTTTATTTATTTATTTTTTTTGGTAAGCATTAAAGTTGTAACATTCCAAATGTGAAAGAAACTGAAAGGGGTCTGAATACTTTGTGAATGCACTGTATTGTAGATTATAGTTTATATGGAATTTTGCACTGGAATTGTACATTTACTGGCCACCTTTCACACCAACAGCAGAATTCACTCTGATATAAGTACAATACAATAGTGGTTTTCACTACACATGGGATTACACACCTTACTGTTAGAAAAGCCCACTTCTCTAACCATGAGTGTAATTTATTTGTCTTCAGGTGTTTTATCCTAGAGAGATGTTCAACCAGCCCTACATCCTCAATCTGTTATGCGAACAGGTTAGTATACCTACAGGCGTTTAGCCTGATATTCTGTAATTCAGTGAGCAGTGTATTTATCTACAGTACCCTTCAAATCAGTGCTGATTGTCTCCTTTGCACTGCAGCGGCAGTAACTCTGACATTGTCTTTGTGTAATGTTTTTAAGATCATGAGGGACACATACTCTGACAGCTGTGTGAGGATCAGCAGAGAAGAGAGGAGGAAGATGAAGGATCTGCTAGGTGAGAGTTTTGAGGGTCGAGCAGCTCACTCACTGAGTTCCGTCTCTGAATGTGACCTGTAGTGTAAAGCACTTTGAGTGGTTGAGATGATAGAAAAACACTATGTAAATGTGGCCCACTTAGCATTATCATTAAACTGGATGCTGCAGTTGTTACAATGCCAATTAAATGTTTTTGTTACAAGCTAACAAAAATATATAGGTTCACTCTTTATCAGTAGCTGGAGGGAATACTAATTTATATCTGAATTATTTTCCTCTCCATTACCCAAATTTTACTGTTTGCCTTCTATAGCAAATTTCAATGTGGGAACCACTATAAGCACCATCCAGGATGACAACATGAAGAAGAGGATTGTCATTGCCGCTCGAGACAACTGGGAAAACTACTTCAGCCGACTGTTTCCTGTGAAGGTGAGCAAGACAAAAGGAGTTATGGCAAAGCTGGGAATAATGTGGGGATTTGTCAGCTTCCTAAAGATCTAAGAACTTCCGACCTTCAAGGAATTCAGAAATATATTTTGGCCTGACTTTGTTGTTGTTGTTAGTGTTGTTGTTTTTTGAGATGACAAAATGTTGAATTATTGCTTTGATCAGACTGCTGAAACTCAGATCTGAATCAATTAAAAAATAAAGATATCTAACTTAGATTTCAGCTTTATAGCATTGAGAGTGTGTCTGAGGGACCATACAGTCCATCCAAGTATTCAGACCCCTTCACTTTTTCTATGTACTTGTGACTGAGATTTAGATCAGATCACATTTTATGACGCATGCAGAAAAGCAAGCCATTCCAAAGGGTTCATATACTTTTTCTTGACCCTGTGCACAGGTGACTCCACAATTTGGAATACCACAGCAAAGGGTCTGAAAACTTTTGCAAATAAGAGATTTTTGATTGAAGTTGCCAATAATTCCAAAAAGCATGCTTTCACTATGTCATTAAGTATTACTGGATGCAGATTGATGGGCAAATTGGCAATTTATCCATTTATTTACAAGACAATACAGTGTGTGAAAATTAACTGAATATTTTCTGTAGCCACACATTTCACTCATTAATGTTGTTAATATACCTGTCGTATGTCTGTATTTGTTGCAGTCAGACAGTGGGGATACTCAGGTTTTGGGTGTGTCTCATCGTGGGATTCACTTCTTGAAGGTAGTCAGAGCATCAGGCATCAACCCCAAACATCTCCGTGTGCTTAGAAGCTACAGGTAAACACAACACAACAGAAAGTAGACAAAATCACTTTAAAATGCCTCTCAGTTTCATCCTTGTTTCAGTTAAAGTGGTTTGAGTCTTTGAGTCTTTTTTGATACATTTGCAAAAGTTTATAAAATTCTCTTTTTGTTTTGTCATAATGGGGTGTTGAGTAGTGAGGGAAAGACATTTTTTTTTAGCTGAAGGCTGCAACATAATGTAGAAAAAACCTGTGTTACTTGTAACATTATCCAGAATTTATTTAGAAACACCCCTGTTAAGGGGGCACCATGTGAAATGTATTAATATTAATTACAGTATTAATACAATATATCAAGTCGGTCCAATACCTAAAACCACAACTTTCCAATATAAGGCATTTCTGTTCTCTACTCCAAAAAGAACACACAAGCAATGACTGACTATTGCCTACCAACAAGAAATAAATGCAGTGACCAATAAATACAGATATAATCTTTGATAATAAAGCTAATTTAGCTGATTATCAGGAATCAGACTGGGGACAGATTTTTTTAAATCTTCCTTTCTCCTCACCTTTTGGGAATGCCAACAAACAGACTTTGTGCCTTAATCACCCTTCAAGACCTGAAAGCTTAAGCCATAGTCTTTCTACTTTGTAGCCATGACTCAGCAATTTGAGTTTCCATGGTGGAGAATCTCTTAGTGAGCACTCGCTGGGCAAACACAAGACAATGAAAATTCTACTTTTTATAATCTATCTGATATAGTCACTTTCATTTTAAGTGATTGTAGCTTATGTCTCTTGCAAAGAGTTTTAACTCAGGCCTGCATGAATGTAGCTTTGCAGAGTTGCTGTCAGTTGACCTCCAGAATGCAGAAAAAGTGGAACTAGAGCTGAAGAGTGAAAACTTGGTGCTGCAGTCCACCAGAGCCCCTCAGATCACAGCCATGATCCGATTATTCCTTCAGAAGCTCGTCAAGGTAGTTCTTGTCTCTTTATTGTCCTGAATCATTTTATATTCTGTTCTTCTGATGCTTTGTAGCATCGTTTCTCCATGTGACCTCATTCTTGTGTTAGAGCCCCACTCACTTTTAGATCCTGTGTTTACCTTCCTGGACATCTTTCCCTCTGGTCTCTAGGACTCAGGCCATGTTGTTGCCCTGAAGAGTTTCGTGACAGATGACAAGAGTCTGCTCAGTTTCAGCAGGGGTGACATCATCAAACTGCTGCCAATGGAAGGTCTCCAGACAGGTGAGGTCACTGTTTGCATGCTAGACATGTGTTTGTGATTGTTTTTGGGTCATCACACGAGCCATATCAGCATCTTCTCACCATCAAATCACTTATTTTCTATGTGTTCAACTAGGCTGGTGTTTTGGCTCCATGGGAGGGCGCTCTGGTCTTTTCCCAGAGGACATCACTCAACCCTCTGCAGCCCCAGACTACCACTTTCTCCAACTTGACCGTAGAGATGATAGAAGGAAAAGCATGAGAGGCTCTGGACCTGTCAGCCCACCCAAGGGCCCATCTCAAGGACCCATCAGCAGACGCATGGATGGCGCTGATTCAGAGCGGCCCAGCAGAGAGGCCTTGCTCCCGAGCCTGGTCCAGAGATCAGTACAGAGCTCAGTTCAGGGCTCAGTTCATGAGTTGGAAGTCATCTCAGCCATGACTAAATTTGCCACTGAGTACTTTAGGTATGATAGAAAAATACTAATTATGTTGTTGATTTCACTGAGGTAGTTTGGGTTCATATAACACAGGATGATTAATTCTGTGCTTCCATTATTTGTTTATTTCAGAGTGGGAACTACAGGTCTGCCAGCCAGTGGAAGGAATTTTTCAGAGGTGGTTCAACACACAGAGGTAAGACAGTACAATACAATATAATTGCTCCACCTACGTTTTTTGGACATGAACACATCTGCAAATGTGTAAAATAACTTACTGTAGAATTGTCCAAATCTTTTGATTGTGTTGATCCTTATAATTTTGTTGAAAAAGCTGCTTTCCATCAGTTTTAGTATTCTGCTTACACCTGTTTCAAATCTTATCTTTCTGGTAGAGTCAGACTGTTGCCAGTGGTTTCAAATCAAGTCCCCAGATGGTTGTTAAAGGTTTCCCACAAGGATCAATATTAGGCCTCCTACCATTTACAAATGATTTGTATTGCATTGGTTTCATCACACACATCTGTTTTCGATGACCTCCAGACCTCTAATTTAAAGCTTGTTCTAAACTCCAAAAAGACTAAATCCATGCACTCTTTTATCCACTCAAGTACAGTGTTATAACGACATAGCAATTTGGTTCAATAGCAGATTGTCCTGCAACACCCGAGATCATTTACCACAGTGACTTTCCATTCATTACTGCGGACAGCTATCACGCTCACCATCAGAAAGTATTAAGATCCCTTCACTTTATTTCCATTTTGTAATGTTGCAGTTTTATGCTAACTATGCTAGCTACGAGGTTGAAGGAGCTCTTAGAGAGGATTGTGCTGAGGATAGTCGCCCATCCACACTGAGCAGTCAGGGGAGAAGGGCTTGATAAACAGAGGTGACCAAGAACCTGATAGTCACTCTGGTTGAGCTGCTGAGAGGTTTAACAGCTTTACTTGAGACTTCCTAAATGAATAAAACCTAACTGCACTGTGTTTTATTTTCATCCAGGTCCCCATACAGGAGTCCCTCATTCTCTACAGTGATCCTGAAATCAATGATTTATCTGTCCAGTGCTTCATGAGTGAGTGCATCCACACTAATCATGTTAACACACACTGAGACCACTCTTTTTTGTTCCTCTGTCATCCTCCCATTTATATGTTCCTTCAGATGTGATGCAGTTCATGGGTGACGCGCCACTGAAGAAGACTCAGTCCAGCTGCCTGAGCTATATCTTATTGGTCAGTGCTCATTCAAACAGTGTATTTACAAGATAAATGGATATCAAATGGCCTTTGACACTTTGACTTTGGGATTTCAAGAAGAGTTTCTCTGTTCTTTTCAGCTAGGGAAGGAAAAGGAGCTGCTGAGAGATGAAATCTACTGCCAGGTCATCAAACAAACCACTAACAACTCAACCAAGTGAGTCTGAGTCATTTATTGAATTTTTTGGTAACATTGTCAAGTACATGTTGTACTAAGTAGTAACAGGAAATAGATAAATTCCTAAGCCATAAACTCATCTACCTGGACAGATCCTCTGTGCTTATAGAACACTAAACCACACCCAGCTTCATTATCAACAATGGATCAAATGAAATGATGTTTTGACGAGGAAGGGGACAATATCTCAGGCTCTGCTGCATTCATTTTGACCCCCCTTTTTTTTAAAACTGTCCATCGTGAGTCTGACAAGTGTAATAATAAATAAGAGGAATATTGTTTTAACTATATTAGAAGGTTAGGTTATGCTTATTAGCTGTTTTAACTTTGTAGTGAAGAAATAAAATGTTTCAATCAATGCTTTATTTCTCTGCTTTACTGAACTTTACAGCACTAATTAGCATCAGCAGCCATTGCTAGGAAGAGAACTAAAGCCAAACTTTATATCTAGATGTCTTTGTCACTGCAAAGGGGAGCAAAGCACTGCGCCACAGCTGCAGCACTGACAGATATTTGACCTAAAATACAGTGAAAGTTCCACAAAGCTTATCTTCAAACTTAAGCCCACCATTAGTAAAATGCACTGTGATAACAAAATCCACAGTACATATACAGTAAAGGCTGGTAATAGCAGCAGCAGGCGAGGCTTGAAAACCTAACCTTAAGTTGCTCTCAAGTTCTTTTCTGATTGTTGTGTGTTGTCTCTACAGATCCAGCAGTACTCTCGGCTGGCGGCTGCTCAGCCTGATGACTGGGTTCTTCCCCTGCTCTGGTATTCTGCAGCCGTATGTAACGCATCACCTACACAACATCTCTCAGGACAGTGAGCACCCATACCAAGGTAGGAGACACACAAGACAACACATACACATTGATATTAGTTGCAAATAAGACACACAGAGCCACAAAAATGCTGATCTTTACAAGTCATCTTAATGTATAAAGTGTCGGTTAAGATAGTTTTCTCTGTGCACACCGTCTTGTCTTCAGAGCTGGCCTGTGTGTGTCAAGATAACCTTCAGCGATCTCTCAATTTTGGAGGTCGCCGTAACCTCCCCTCACATATTGAGATGGAAGCCATTCTAGTGAGTGAACATACACACGAATACAAATGACAGCAAATCTTTCATTTCAACAACCTGCCATCACTACCTGAATGATGAATGAGTCATGGTTTTCTGCAGGCTGGCAAAACTTCTCGACGTATACCTATCCAGCTGCCAGGAGGAGTAGATTTCCCCATCAAGATACACAGCTTCAGTGTAAGATTTATTTATACCTACGTATGTTTGAACAAATCAGCAGTCTTTTATAAGTGTGTTTATAATTAATATCCCTGTGGTTCTATTTTTTTAATCTTCCTCTAGCTTACATTGGATGTGGTGACAGAGTTCTGTAGAGAAATGGGTACCTCAGACCTCGCTGAAATCAAAGAGTTCTCCATCTTTGCCATTAGACTTAAAGGTAAATCAGACTGATATTCCATCTATGTGCTGTACTAAGTGATAAATGGCATAGCAAGAGACTCATACATTCATTTCTAGATGTGACTTCAGACATATTAAGAAGAGCTTTGTTCAACTTGTTGCTTATAAGAAGCCAGGAGTTATATTATAATATAATGATGCTTTCTGAGTTTATATGCTGCCTTCTTCCTCTGCGTGTTCTGCCTGTGAGAGTGGAAATTCTCAAACATCTAGCATTAAAACATATGTTCAGGGTCCATTTACACAAATAACACAAATAGCAAATTTTCACACACAATCCTAGTAGTATCTAGTCAGCACTGTTGAGGGTTAGATGCAGGGCTCAGTGCAAATTTGGTGGGGAAGGCCCTGACGCACTAACATCATGAAACAGCACACTGGTGTCAGAAAAGTACACAAGGTCTGTTAAGTTGGTCTAAACAGGAGAAAACACATGAGAAAATAATTCATTTGAAACATGAGGGTGCTTCTGCTTTCCATTCATCTCTGTTATGGCAGCAGAAATCACAGAGATATATATCTCCTGCCCTGCAGGAGACTGTACCCCGCCTCTCACCCAATGTTAGCTGGGATTGGCTCCAGACCCCCAATGACCCTTAAGAAGCATAAGTGGTATAGATAATGGATGGATGGATATCTCTGTCAAATAAAACAATATTAGTGACTGATTAATTGATCTGTGTCCTGCTCCTCCTTTGTCAGACGAGACTGTGCGTCCCCTCCATGGTACCGAGTATCTGTTTGACTTTCTGATGGATGACAGCTCCATTTTCTTGTCTCTGAGGAGAGTGATGTGGACAACCCCTCTGTCCTTCAAGAGTGACCTGTATGTGGAGTTCCACTACCAGCAGGTGATAAGATGAGCAGCCACGCCACGACAGCCAGGATTAGTAGTACTTTTTTAGGCAATGGTCCAATTTCCATCTCACTCTTATCTGTATTGTCTTTGTGTGTGTCTATGTGTGTAGATCCTACATGACTACCTGAGTGGGCGGCTGATTCTTCCTCCTGCTGCAGGTGGTTCCTCATCAGTCCAGCTGCTATCTGAGCTGTCAGCTCTGCAGCATCTGGCTCAGGGACTAGGGAACCAACCCTCACTGTGAGTCTCACGCTGATCTCAGGCGCAGTAATCCAATACTGATCAATGAAGACCCATTGGATAGCTCAATAGAACAGAATCCATAACACACTTGTTGCTGATACACAGTATATGCCTTTCTGACTGCCTCAAACTCCCAAACTAAACATCTAGACAATGATGTCTTTAATTTTTCCTTCACTTTAAAAAATATATCAGTGACATTAGAAAGTTGGCATGCTTTCATTAAAGGGTCATGTGGCTGGTTTTACAAAGTCAATTCACTAGTCACAGGGAGTACCAGTAAGATGTAAAACAAGTTCCCCATGACTTAACTTTGTCAAGTCGGAGAAAATTGCTATGTAGCTGGAATCAGGAAATGGTTAGTGTAGCTCAGTGCAAAGTCTGTGAGCAGAGGGAAACAGCAAGTCTGGCTCTCTTTACACATTCAGTTTTCATGTTCAGTAAACAACTGGCAACTGCCTTTGCTGTGCCAAGACATAGTTAACAGGTAGCTATGCTACACATTACAGCCTCTGGCTGTCAAAGGAATAATCACTTCCTGTCACCACAGTATACATTTGCCAAGCTCTTTTGTCTAGTGTCCCTGGCTCTGCTGCAGGTTGGCAGATACAGTCAGTGAATGCAGGATTTGGTTTTGCTATTTGTACAGTTATCAATGGTCCCAGACCTGGCAACCTAAATGTGATAAAGAGAGTCCAAGAAGCTGCACACAGTCACTTCATCTCACTGTTGTTTACCATATTATAGTTCCAGCAGATACCTTTTTACATTTCTGTTTGTGTTTGTGTATGGATTACACAAATGAGATAACATGTTCATTTGTGAGCGTCAGAGATGTGGGTAGATGTATTTTTAAACTTTGAACAGAGCCAGGCTTTCCAATCCGCCTCTCTTCTTTATGCTAAGCTAAGCTAACTATGTCCTAACTCCAGCTCTATACACACAGTCATGAGATTGTTAATGATCGTCTCATCTCGCTTTTAGAAACTAAGCAAATAAGTGGATTTCCTTTAAGCCCTCAATGCTTTATATTATAAGTACAATATTAAATTGCTGGGGTACTCATTTAAAACTGCCAAATGTGGAAATCACACACACACACACACACACACACACACATACTTATCAGCTTATATATATGCTAATACCTGCATACCTATATATCTAGTGATCTAATATTGGTCAATATTTTGGATATACCTGTAATACATATGTTATTTTGATGGTCATTTAACAGTAGACCAAACTCTTAACATCATATGTATGTGTATTGTATATTGATACTTGATTGTATTTCTGTGTAAGGCCAGAGATGAAGGAGTACCTGCCCTCACAGGAGAGGCTCAGCAGTAAAGCTGAGGAGATCCATTCATTCTGTCTGGGTCAGATAGCTGCCATGCACTCACTCAGCCCTCAAGACGCCAAAATACGATTCATTGGTGAGTATCTGATGATCTCCTGTCTTCTCTGACCTCCTCTGACCTCCTCTCCTGTTTACATTATAGCTGATGATAACTGTATTTGTCTGAATCTTTTGTTTTTCAGAGTTAATGAGTGCTCTGCCTTTGTTTGGCTCCAACACTTTCTTGGCCCAGAAGATCAGTCAGCGTGGCTGCCCGTCCCCATGCCTGGTCACCGTTAGCCACGGGGGGGTGCTGTTCATTGACCCTAAAACACAGGTACATTTAGCAGCTGCGGTACTAATGGTGGACCAGGGTGAGCAGGAACACCCTGGTTTGATCCATTTCACGCTCTGACAGTCAGCATTGGTTTCTGACATTTTTTCCTGTATACATCATATTCATATCTTAACCCTTTTTAATACTAACATACTCAGTTATTGTAAGGTGTTAGTGTTTTGTATTGTATTATAACTCTTGCAAGGGTTTTACTGTTTCTTTGTTAAGTGTGACAACATCTTACATTTTTGAAATGTAACCTTTCAAATACTAGAACATTAGATATTTTAGTTTTTCACCGTGTAATGCCAGATTTGAAGTGAACTCCTCGCCCCTTGCTTTGCTTCTCATTGTGTCCATTTCACATTTTCATGGATTTTTTTTTTTCATTCATATCGACTGGCTACAAGCTCCCATCTTGTTAGGTTGGCAAATCTTCAGTCTGAAGGCTCTGCTGGAACCTAAATCTTTCTACTGGTTAATATCCCTGGTGGATAACAGAATTTATGACACTGATTGTCCAAAATGCATTCTCTAGAAAAAGAAAAGCCATTATCAGCCATCTGAGCACTTTTGTTTCTTTCCACTGCAGGAACAAGTGTTTCTGATTCCTCTGGCTGATGTGCAGGCCATGTGCACCATCCGCCCCAGGAAACGAGGCAAAGCACCTGCAGTCGACATCAATTATGGCAATCCAGCTCGTCCCAAAAAAGTCACCATTCATCTCACACAGGTGATAAGTCATAGTTGTGATTAAATATTCTTTTTGTTCATTTTGTAAATTTTAGTTAATAATATTTATAATATTTTAGTTTAGTTAATTTTCTGTTGATTGATTAATCGATTAATCGCTGAAGCTCTAATTTGGTGTTGTAATTATGCCTCATGGTCATTTTATCACCCCTCTCAAATGTTAGTGGGTAGTGGATGATATTGCTGTTATTATTGTTTATACACACATAATATTGGGGTCTGTGGGAGCCCAAACACTGAGGAAGTAAAGGCAACAACATGAGCAGTGAACTGACTTTGTAAAACCAACAAAGTCAACATCAGGATTAATGAGCAGTTAGTGAAGTTGCTATGAATTCTGGTTAATGGTGAAATTTAAATGTATCGGTCAAATGTCACTCCTGAAGGTTTGTTCATACATATTAAACTTAATCTGTTCATCTCTCTTTCAGGCCAAGGAGTTGTGCCACATCCTTGCTCTGATAATTGAAGAGCTGATCCGGCCACCAGTTAATAGCTCCATTTCAAATCACCAGTAGACACACACATACTGTACATATACACAGTGCGAGAGATTTTGTTAATCACTGTCTTCTGTAAATGACTTTAGTGTTGACCTTTTTTGTTACTTTATCCTTTATTCAGTGTAAATCCTTGAATATTGTGTCACTGATGAAAATGGACTAAATAGAAACATGAATATGCACATATATATATTCTCTTCAGTGTAATGTTGTCTCACATGTAATACATAAAAGAACATGAGTGAATGCAGGAGGGATTGGGATAATTCACCAGCTACTGTATGAATACCAATGCCTTGAATTTATTCTTTAGTATTCCCAAGACACCATTGTAGAAATATTAAGTTTGTTAATCATCATTGGAAGTAAATAATATCTTCTGGTATAAGGTGAATATTTTATAAGCATTAAAGAAATATGTTGATTCCATTAATCTCATGTGTCTATGTTTTATATTTTTCATATAAGAAGGTTGCCACAAAGGTAAATAATTTTAAAAGAAGAGCTGAAATCTGTCTACTCTCTGAGATGCTATCCCCTGAAGTGGTTCCAGCTTCTACTTGAATCCATAAATGGCTAGTAGCAGCCAAAACTATGCACGACCAGGAATTTAGGCTGGTTGGCGCTGTATGCTGATGATGTTGTTGCCCTGGCTGAGAGCATGGCATGCAGAAAATGTAGTCTTGTAAGAAATGAGAGATGTCCATAAATGAAAAGAAAACTGAAACAGAACATCTTAGAGGCTCAGTTTTATTTTGGTGATGAAAAGTTGAAGTTAAAGGGTTTTTACGTTGATGAGCATATATGAGCATTTTATGTATGGTACATCAGCAGGATCTGCATGTTGGGCACTAGGGGGAGTTCTCTGCAAAACTAAACCAATTAGAGATATTGGTTTCTTTACATATAACTCTGTTTAGCCAGCCCTTCCCTCGACTATACAGCTGGGGTATGGGGCCATGGGAGGTAACCAGACTGCACAGCTGTTTGTAATCACACAAGTAAGGGTAAGAACCCTGTGAAATTCAATGGAAGTTTGGTATTGCTAGGTTATAGGACAGGTTAGTATCTTATTTAAGGAATGCATGGGAGTTCAGGAAGAGAAACTATTTTTCAGATATTTTTTCCTTTTTGGAATGATTATTTAACATAATAATATGTGACCAGTGTGATGGAAGTTTTTTTTTATTTTGGATAGGAAATCACTGTTAATGTTTGATGTAAAAAAAAGGCTTTATAATCCAATGAGGAATGGGACACAAAATGGCACACTGGCTGCGGTTTAGTGGTCAAAAAAAAAATTCTCCCTTCCAATTCACTTTCCCCTGACCTTGATGAAAAAGTCATAAAGTCAAGGAAAGATGAGAAGATAAGGACCAGAAGGAGTGTTTTTTATTCTGATTTACACTAGCTTTTTTTTTTTTTTTACCAACTTTATTAATAACATGTTTCCAATTTATACACAGGGAACATTTAACCATCAATTACTCACAGCAAGATAGATTTTGTTGAAAATAAGAACAAAAACAAATCAAAGATTTGAAGGATAAAAATAAGGAGTTTAGCAAAGGTCCAGAGTAAATTATATTCAGACATAGAGTGTTGTGACATGGCTGTTTTTAACCTTTTTATACATTTATTAAGTACAGAAAAAA
The DNA here is from genome assembly GCF_001640805.2 of Lates calcarifer. NCBI lineage: Eukaryota > Metazoa > Chordata > Actinopteri > Centropomidae > Lates > Lates calcarifer. The sequence continues at coordinate 506,018 of NW_026117727.1, forward strand.
AAAATCTGCGCATTCTTTATTTATCTATGTAGTATTTTGTTATGATGATGATATTGTTAACCAGATATGTTTGCTCTTTGTGATGACATTGTAAGGCCGCAGCCATTCGTTCTTTCATTAATTCATAACAATAAACTTGCATGGAGACAGACAGGCTTACTGCCTGCCTGGTCCAATAGAGGCATTGTCACAGTCAGAGTTTACCATCCCTCACAGAGATGAGGAGTAAGGTACAGATATCTGGTATAGGTACTCCACACCCCCCAGATTTTTATTTTTATTTTCAGTCTTGTAGTCTTCAAATGCCAGTCATGAAATCAAGATTTTGCATGAATAATATAGAAACATAATATCAGAAACACTAACAATACATTAAGTGGTATTCTAGCATGAATTTGTATTACTTTTTAGTTGGTTGTAGGTTGTAGTTACCTGGTTATTAGGAAGTGTAATTTATCAGTGTAATATAGTAGCGGAATAAAAAGTACAATATCGTACTAGTACATGCCTCTGAAACACATTTACTCAGTTGCTTTCCACCACTATAAGTACAGGTTAAATAGTGAAAAGAGAAGAAAATATGTCCTCCAGTCTTTACAAATTAACTTGCTAATATCTTAATTTCCCCAAACTGGAATTAAGGTTACTAATACAGCTACTTATCACACTGTCCTATTATCATTTGTACAGTTTCTCCCTTGTAGTGCTGCATTTAAGTAAAAATGGGGCAATAGTATTCTCAAACAGATAGAACCGGAATTACTGTACAGTTCACTAGCATTCAGTTGCCGATTTGGATTTCATTACATAAAATCATGTCATCTGTCATTTCTGGAGCTTTGGTTTGTTTGTGTATAGCAATGCAATGTTCTCTATTCTGTAAAACGTTAACTTGGTGAAATATTGTTCGTATGAAGAAGCTGTAGAGTAACCAGGCTATGGAAAACATAAATTAGCCCATAGTTTCGTGTGTGACAGTTCGTAACCATGAAACTCTGTAGTTGTTGTTGTTATCATAGTATTACCAGAATGATGATATGTTGCTGTTGTTATCGAAAAAACTAGTATATCCAAATATTCCAGTTACTTTAAGCCTCATGAGTTGGTTGTTATTCCTCAGTAAACCTTTGAGGTTTCCTATTTCAAAATAGAACCACAAACAAGCACTCGGCGTTGCAACCTAGTTTCGCCCACTCCCTTCTCAGCCAATCAGAGGACAGAGTACTCTAAAGCCGTCCAATTACTTTCTTCGAGGCAGAACGTTCTCAATATGGCTGCTACTGTATAGTAAAGGCTCCAAAATAGGTGCATTTGTAACCTAGAGAAAAACACAATTCTGAAAGGAAATCTGCAACGACCTGAAAATAACCAAGGGTGAGTACGCAGAGCGATACTGTACATCGACGGGCTGTGTTGTTATAGCCTGTAATGCAACAGCGTAAGTCTTGTTAGGTCGAAGCCTCTGTTGTATTAGCATCTGCCTTTGACATGAAGGGCAGGGGACGTTTAACCGCGATGCCAGTCACTCCGTATGTAGAGGACGATAGAAACAACAACTTTTAACTCTCTTACACGTATTGTTGTTAGCACTGTCCACAATTGTTGATTTCGAGCGAGCGGTTCTGCTCTTGAAATTTCCCATAGTCGTTCACTAAAATAACAACATGAATAGGTGGACAGTGGTGTGAGCAATTGAAACGTTGTAATTTGTAAATACTGGAATACAGTGTGTTAGCAGTGCATGGCACAGCAGGTAATACGTTCAAACCCAGGGGATTTGTGAGTGCTAAACACAGTCCACAAAGTTGGTATATATTAACTGGTATACAGTAAGCATATCTCTAAAGTTGACTTTTAAACCTTTCCCAGGCCTGTCTGACAGACGATATTTTGACACGCCACAAGAGGTAAAGCAGGAGTGTAATTTCTAAACTTGGCAATGGCTGTATTTCATTTAGCCTCTTCCGGGTTCTGGTACTGGTCATGCTGGCTCGCTGTCACACTTTCATCATTTATTGACACTCGAGCGGAGCCATCTATGATATTATTATTATTATTATTATTATTATTATCTGTGCTTTTCCTTCTATGACAAGTCAAAATATCTGTTCATTGTTCATTGTTCATTGTTAGAGAGTGTTTGGCTCAAAATGTGTCCCTGAAATGCTCACCTCATACAACCATTCCTAAGATAATATATGTGGTTATTCTGCAGGATTAACTTCTGTCCTATTTGACTTTGCTTTACCTACACTTTACCTGGTTCTTCAATAGGACTGTTATGGGGTTTGATCCTTCTTACTTTGTAGTCAGTGCACCCGCTCACCCCTCAGCCTGTCTGGCTCTTTTCTCCTCTGTTTGGCTGAACACTGTCAACTCTTTGCCAATGGAGACTGCTGACTCTGGAGTTCAGTGAGGGTTTTTTGTGCCAGAGGAACCTGCTTATGTGGCCAGAGTGAGTGGGTCTGGTGTCAGTAGATTCAGGGCCTTGGTCTGCTTTTCATTTGAGCTATTTGAGCTGCAAAATGACAGCTATAAAGTTCACTTGAAACAGCTTGAACTGGTTTGGTACTAATAAAGCCTACCGACACGCAAATCTATTTAACATCCAAAGTCGCAATGAAACTTCATTTCAGTAAAGTACTGCAGTGTAGCTTAATGTGTATGTCATTCCAGTTAGACTTGCTTTGTAATTGATTTGTGTAATTTGTCTTTTATTCACAGACCTCTACGTGAATGTTGTGAAGAGGATCCATGTGTCGCACCTGAGCAATATTTAATCCTCAAAACAAAAACCCCAGACTCTAGAGTTCCCTGCTTCACCCTGCTGGTCCCTGTAGGTGTGGACGGGCCTCCTGTCACACTGGCAGAGGAGGCGGGGCAGGAGGTGCTGCCAGGTGGGTGACCAAGGCTGCACCCACCTGCCTTCTCCATCTTCCTCCGTTCGTACCTGAACCACTTGATTTACAACTTTCTCAGGAGGTGGGCTGAGAGGGATCCAGCCAAGAGCCTCAAGCATCTGACAGGGCTCTGCCAGGTGGCGTTGGCTGGTTGAGGAGCAGAGCATGTTGAGTGGCTGTAGTTGCCATGGAGCCGCAGGATAAGAAGCAGGTGAGTTTAGTTGCCTAGTTCAGCATGTGCGTTTGCTACCTAGATGTCCCTGAGGTGGAGAGTTGTTTACTGAAGAGACAGGACCCCTGGAATTTAGACTAATGTTCTGAGATGTGGGCTTAATTTTAGTCCTGAGACCAAAAGTCCTTGTCAGTTGTAGTCTTATGTATTTTTGGTTGGTTTTTAATTAACTATTAGTCATCTTAAGAACTGGGCATTTTTAGTCTGACATGTCTTGAACAGAGAATAGGTCCATAATGTGACATTTTTAGTTCTAGTTGTCAGTTAAATTTCAGTGAACTGCTTTCAATGAGATTTAAATCAACTGAGTTTAGGCCAAAAGAAGAAAATTCAATGAAAACAAGCCACAGTTTTCAGAAAAAAGACGACTCTTCACAATCAAAAAGAACCTTGTACAACAGCTCTGTAATCGCACCCTTATACTGTTCAGTTTTGTCAAGTCTTAGTGATTTCATTCTATAATTTTGAAGGCTGTAGTGGTAGTGTTTGTACTGACTAGACTGTGTTATACTGTGTTATACAGTGTTTCTGATAAGTTATACACTACCATTTAAATACATCTGTAAAGGAAATATTTGGAACCTCTTACACAACACAAGCTAGTACTAAACAGTACTACAGAAACAAAAATGGCAAACATTCTTTGCTCCGGCTTTTCAAATGTGATGTTTTGCTGTTTTTAAGGTTAAGTACACGTTAACCTGTTTGAATCACCTGTCTCTACCTCCATCACAGTTAGTTTTGTAGTTTAGTTTTAAGACAAGTCTCAGATTGCAAGTTTACAGCCACCCACACTGTTGCTTGTCACAAAATGTGGGTCGACTCAGGGTCTTCTCGACTGATGCGTTGACTCATTGACCTTAAGGGAACATCCCTAGGTCTTAGATCACACCATGAGGCAAGAAACCAATGACAGAGTCAAACTGACAGTGAGAGTGAACCAAGAGTATCAGTAATAGTCCATCATCACAGTAGAACTGTCTGTGTGTACAGCAAGAGTACGTACCAGTGTCTTGATAGAGTATGCTTCACAATACGTTGTAAGATGTTTAGAAATGATCACTATGTTTGAAAGTGTAGGTATGAAGATCATAAAGTCTGCCATTGCAGAGATGAGCAAGATGTGATGAATTGCTAAATTGTTAAAGCAGTGAGAACAGTGCACACTTTTGCACTCAGTGGGATGCACAGAGTGAGTGATGGATTCCACCATAAGAAAGAGGTTGTAATTGATCCGACAAGCGCTCTGTCTGAAGCATACTGTGACCCTGTGAGGGATGCTTACAGTGGCAATAATTGTACTGTTTTTACATTCAACCATTTTCACTTTCCAAATAAGCTTGGCTAACTTGGAGTCAATCTATGTGATTGTCTTTGGTAAGCACAGTCAAAGCTACAAAAATAAGACCCAAGTACAAAAAACATAATTATCCTTTTAGAAAGCCTGCTGTAAAATCCAGAAAATCTGCAGTGGTAAAGTGAAATTGTTGAGTTACGCTACTTTGTGATTGATTTTTCTTTCTCTCTTTCTTTCTTGGTCCACAGTGTTAAATACATTACTTTACATTAACATTCTCCTGGTTCACATGAACTCTCATTATCTTTTTAGTCATTTCAGGTTAGTCATCTTTAGGGTCAAAAGATTAAACCTCCTTAGTTAAACATAGATGTGTAAGAGAGGCATTTCATAACCAGGGGCTGCTGGGTCAACATAATGAGTGTAAGAATGGAAATGTTGCTGCCACTGACCTATTGCTCAACAAGCCCAAAGAAAAGCTTTCTACCTGTTCTGTGTTACCTATTACATAACATTGTCTGATTGATGCGGTGAACATTTCACAAGTATGAATTCCTATTTTTTTGTAGGATATGATGGTTATATGATATATTTTGAGTGCATTATTAAGAGAACAGCATGAAGAACCACTGTTGACTGTGTCACAAACTCAACAACATAAGACTGCAGATGCCTTTAAACGGGTCTTGTTTACTGCATAAACGGGACGTCTCCTATTAGATCAACCCACTGTTGTAGCATCTATGATATCATAAAGGTGGCATCCACAAAGCTTTACGGTTTCCTAAAATTTATTAATGACATTAAAATCCAATAGCATAGGAATAATGGTATGTACTAATTGTAATGTGCTTGTGAATGTCTCCATAGAAGCTTTTGGTGTGTATTCAGGCAAGTTCAGCAAATGCATCTGATGAAACATCAAAATTTGCCACACTGCCACAGCAAGGGTGTTAGCTGAAGACTCACAATCTTCATAATAACGTATCATGGTCTTATTACTTGTCTGACCACATTTGAGGTGGATCTGATCAACCCACTAGGAGAGCATACCAGTATCAAACATGTCATTTCTTATTCCTAGTCTTATTCCTAGGTGGTGTTATGATAATACCTAAAAATCGATGTAGATGTCTTCAGGCTGGGAGCAGATTGGACAGTGCATATTTATCCCTCTATCATGGTGAAATGTTGAAATGCACCATGTTGCCACAGAGATTCAACAAAACCAAAAAAGCTTGTATATTGTAAAATGTCCCCCACTAAATATGAAGTCAGTCTGATCAATTCTCTAGGAGGATTTCATTAAAATATGACACCTTGTAAATGACAAAGAACTGGCACTGAAATTGCACACTAAATTCAAAATGGCTGACTTCCTGTTGGGTTTAGGGTATAACTCCAAATCCAATGCAATGCAATGGAGCCTGGTGGACACACCTGAGCCCAATCACTAACTTTCTAAGATCCTCAAAAATGAATTTTCCAGCAGAATAATCATTAGAATCTTTATAGAAACAGTAGGTTACCTGCATCCTTGGTGCGGTGCTCTGGCCCTAAAAACAGAGACAGACACAGTAGGAGCCCTCTCTAACTCCAGAAGATCAACTCTAACAGACTTACAATAAAAGTTCATCTCTTCATTGGACATTTGACTTACGCAGCTTGGACTCTACATAGCCAAACTAGTGTCTCCCCCCTCTCTCTGGCTTCAACCAGGCTTTCCTCATAAATCATGCCACACTCTAGTCTCAACTGGGAACTGGCAACTCCCTATTTTCCCCAAACCATTTCTCCGGTATGGCCCATCATTGCAAAATATGCAAAGCTCTGCAAGGTTACATTGCACTGGCCTGGTTGTCATAGTTCTTCACATCAAAAGAGTGTCTGTTTCTCACCCTATTATACTATTATTATTAAAGCCCCCACCCCACCCCCCACCCCCCACCAGCCACATTTGGTGTTTTTGAGTTAAAGTCCAGCTGGCAGCGTGTACAGACGCTGGGCGCTGTTGTCTGCATCACAGTGACGAGGGAAAATTGGGTGAGGTTTTGCAGCATCACCATCTCTCTCCTGAGTGTAGACATGAGCAGGCAGTCTCTCCAGTTAGTTCATTCACATCTTTAGAACTTGTTTGTAAAATGTAATAATTCTCATCATGTAAGACACTGCTTTGTAGCCAAGCAGGGGTGTTACAGATTTTAGAGAAGCAGAGCGGAGCAGGGCTGTCATGGTGTTGAAGATGAGAGAGGGGATCTGTGCTCTGGAAGAAGAGCGGCGTAAGTTGCCTCTTGCTTGTTTCTGTCAGTCTGTTGCTGAGCACATTTTGCTCTGTGAAGGCTAATCAAATGTACCAAGACTGTCTGTTGCCTGTTTGGGTGAGTGACAGTGTCAGTCAGATACACTGTTGTTGCAAGTCTTTTGTAATGCTCTGAATTTATTGGTAAGCTTCCAAGGTTAATCTAGATCTTTCCCAGGTTGTGGGCATGCTCTGCTTTACTAATACTGTTCAGGTTCCTTTTGCCTCAGTGTGTTTATGTCTGTCTGGAGGATTTTTGTTGAGGCATTGTTACTCTGGGGAAATGGGTAGATATTTATAGCTTGGCTGTGTGGGATGTACAGCTTGAAAGCAGAACTCTGTGTGTGTGTGTGTGAGAGAGAGAGAGTGTGTGTGAGTTTTCATATTTGTGTACATCTTTCAGTTTGTGTGTGCGTGTGTCTTTGCAGACACACATCCTCACAGTGACATGGAGTGTGGGAAAAGGTTATTTTCCCATTAACAGCAGAGAGGGCTCTCTTTCCCTTCCCATTCTATTCTAAATTTCCTCTTTATGCAACTATTTAGTTTTTAGTATGTACTATGTTTGCATAATGTGGAGAAAATTTGTTATGTATTATAGATTTGTTGGTAAATTTCGAACATTCAGTTGATTAATCTATTAGTTGATAAAGAGAGAATTAATTGACAGCTATTTTGACAATTGATTTAATTTACCATTTAATGAAAAATGCCAAACATTCTCTAGCTAGCCTCTTGGTGTTAAGGTTCGCTGCTCTTCTCTACTTTTATATCATTGTTGCTTTAATGTTTTTGGATTCTAGGCCTTTGGACTTTTGAAGACTTCATCTTAGACTTATGGAAACTGTAGAGCATTTTCATTTTTTTCAAAAACTTAAGATCGGATGAATTCGAAATGACCTGCAACTCAGTCGAATTCATTTGAATGTGCCCCCTCCCCCGTGCACTCATAAAACACCACAACATGTCATTATTTTCGTTACTTTATTAACCTGCTGCTGCACCATCTGTACTGCCTCCGGTGGAATGGTAAGCTAGCAGGTGAGTTTGTTGACGTTGAGGAGTAAGGCAATTATCTTTTACAAAGTTAATAAACAGCCTTGTCTTTATTCATGACTTTGCCATCCACAGTGTACACAAAATACCTTGATGATATTTTGGTGTTGTGATTGCCCGCTCAGGACGGCTCTGCTCGCTATTGTACTTAATTTTCCAAACAACACTGCATTATCATTAGCTTAGTTAAATCGATCAAGCTGATAGAGTCCCCTCTGCTGGTTCACAAGGCAAACTACTCTAAATGGTCTGCAGCATTTTGAACAGGTCATTACAACTCAAATATGAACTTTTCATTTGTTTTGTTTTATTTTACCACGGCCTCAGTGTTTGAGGAGTTGATTTGAGAAATTGATCATTCAGTGCGTCCACCCTGCTCCAGCTCACAAAATATGATTTAAAGACTTGTTACACTTTTTTTTAGCTTCCTCACAGTACACACACACACACACATAGCAATGCAGGAGCAACAGTGTGCAATGTTTCCCTGAAGTTGAATTCTTTTTGTGGAGGTGGAACGGTGTTAATGACTGGTCAGGACGCTGATATTTTGGCAAATAACAAGGAGAGAGAGACTTAGACCTCGTGACTTTGATGCTAAGCTTAAACAGGTACACATAATTTAGGTAAAAACATAAACATTGTTTTGTTTTTCAATTTGTATTATTATTTTTTTGGTTACATTAACATAGCATAACGTGTCGTGGTTGAGTGGAAAGCTATATGAGTTCACACCTGACATTAGAATGTGTCTCGAGTGTCCACTTGAGATTGGCTCTCACTTCCTTGCTGTATATGCAAAATAATACTGATAACACTGTATATCATTTCCGCAAAGACCAAGTGCAATGTTGGTTTTAACTGACAGGAAGCAGCAATGCTGGGTCTGTTCTCTGGCATGTTCCAGGAAAACCAAATCACCCAAGATGTTTGAAGCACTCATAATATATCACTCTGGACTTTTCATCATGGATGGACACAATTGCCGCCTCCGAATGTTTTTGGATGTCAGTGTATCCTCAGATCAATCATATAGGTTGGCAATCGTAGTCATGACAGCTACATTGCATGGCTAAGTATTTGGGCTGATCTCGTCAGCTAAATGTTCAGGCCTGTTTTTTGAGGTTAAGAGAATATGAAGTGGTTGTCCTGTGTGTTGTTGCAGGAGGGGGATGCTGTGACCCTGGGCCTGTCCACTGTCCAGGCTCTGGTGAAGCTCCGGGACCAGCTCAGCAACCTGCTGGAGCAACACCAGAGGGCTACACACAGACGAGCGTCTGTGCAGGTATGCACACAAATTTATATTTAGGACGTTCACTCCCTAAAACTTTAATCCATACCATAACCTAAAAATAATATTTATTTTAAACCTTATCCTGAACCCAAACACCCAAAAGTGAGAACTGCCAAAACATTTTCATTATCATTGTGGTGAGGTTGTTTGGTCCTCATAGGTATAAAACTACTAGAAGACGAAACACAAAACATATTGGCTCGAGTATGTCTTCCACATGGCCCTGATCCCTTCTTCTAATAGCAACATGGTGCCTTTGTCATTCTTTAAATAAACCTGCCACATGTTAAATGTCACACTGCATATTATATTGGTTATGTCTTGTCGTTTCGCCGTGTTTTCACAGGAACAGTGGGTGAATAGCTTCCTTTACCATGGCAACCGTCACTCCTGCCTTCATTGGCCAGGAGCTGCTCTCACTCTACTGGTGGTGCTGGGACTCTTCTGTTGCCATGGTAGCCAGCCAAAGGGCAGGTAGTTAGCCTCTTTTTGACTGAACTGTCTTGTCCTGGACTGTATAATACTTCATGTTCAGCATCAGTGATAACACAGTCATTTCTTAAAAGGTTGGATCTGGGTTTTTAATATGAGAAGTGTTTAATGTCGCTGTTTTTCTGCTGTAAGATCTGTTTACCTATGCTCAAACAATTATCAGCAGGTTGAGAAGGCATTGCCTGCCTACAGTTTGTGAAACTGTAGGCAGGGCAAACTGTTACACTATCATTGTTGTAAAAGTATATTCATTTTGGGGCAAACTACTGAAACTAGGCTGGCCAGTAAGTGAACACCTTGGAATAATATACATGTAAGTAAAAGTTTGTCTTAGAATATGGTCAGATCAGTTTTAATTCATAACACACAAAATAACTGCAACGTTTGTAAAGTAATCACTGGTAAAACAAGGGTTATAGTGAATGGATTTGAGCTGCGATTTTCTCATCTTCTCATAGCCATTTGACAATGTAACAGCACTTAGCTATCTAACAAAATTTCTGCTCATTCAGATGGCTGTAAAATTTTGAAAAAACTTAAATTTTCATAGGGGGGCTAATGATTTTGTCCTTAACTGTAGCTTAGTGAGTCCCCTCCTTTGCTCCTTTCCTCCTTGCCGTTTTTTTCAGGCTGTCTCTTTGTGCTCATCATGCAGAAAACACTAACATAGCAACATTAAGGCTACAGACAACCCATAATGTAACACTTTGTAAAAGGCTGTAGTTACATGAGCACTTTCTCACTTCAGAAATAATCTGATGTCGTAAACACATATTTATCCTGTCCTGAAATATAAGATCATCCCCACCTTTTTAAACATGATTTCAAGAAAAAATAACTATAATATCCATATAAATAAATAAATATCTATAAATATAATATTAAAAATGTCTTTTTGAGCCAATATGGCATCCTTTCTCTCTGGAATGGTAGAGAACTTTCAGCATGGGCTCTGTGCAAAAACACCAAGGTGATCTCAGGCAGTCACAGTTGATTTGAATAAAGCTTGAGTTTAGATTTTCATTAGTCCGTAGTTAGACAAATTTTCTCTAAATGGAGACTATGTATTACTGTGGCCTCTCTCCTTAGAAGCGAGTGCCCAGATAAGATGAGTTCAAAAGCACGATAATGAATAAAGAAAAGAATAGAGACCTATGGTGCTTTACAGGAACACTGTTGCTCCTTAGTTTCACATTCTTTGGTCTCAAGTGGCAGATCCACATCTTGAAAATATGATGGAAACTCTTCGGACAACCAAAGCTAAACATAAACTTAGCTGAAGAGCAGCGTGTGAAAAGAAAATCAGGCAAGCCTAAGCTGAAGATAAGATCATATTGGATGACAGATTACGCAGAATTAATTAAATATCAAAAGAAGAAGATGAGAAGGTGTTTGCGTCTCTCTCAGCCTCAGCCTCATCAGCTTGTCCACTCAACATTATTATTCTCTTGGAAAATAATCAACATGTTCAACATGAACAGAGTGAGAAATAGTAATTAATCACCAGCTACACAAACACCAGCTGTCAACTCTCACTGCGTGCCAAGGCAATTTAACACTTGTCTAGAATGTTTCATTCCTTTCATTTTATTTGATATGTATATTAACTGACCAGTACTGACTAACTAACTGACCAATTAAAACACTCACTGTTGTCTGGGTATATTTGCTTAAACTGGGTATTCCACCATTGTGTGGGCTTGTTGAACACTGAATTCCTGTTTTCTTTCATATGCAACTGAAGTCATAAGTTTACCTACACTTAGCTTGAAACCAGTCACATTTTTTTAAACCACTTTCATGTTAGCAAACTATAGTTTTGGCAAGTTGGTCAGGGCATCTGTTTTGTGCATGACACAAGTCATTTTCCCAGCAGTTGTTTACAGACAGATTATTTTAGACTTTTTAATTCACCATATCACAATTTCAGTTGGTTAGAAGTTTGCATACATTAAATTGCCTGTGCCTTCAAACAGCTTGGAAAATTCCAGAAAGTGGCATCATGGCTTTAGAAGCTTCTGATAGGCTAATTGACATCACCTGAGTCAATTGGTGGTGTACCTCTGGCAGCATTTTAAGTTTGTAATTCCACATGTGGACAAAGGTTTTGATTTTGAAGAAATGTCCTGTTGTCTGGTGAAACAAAAGGGCGAGACTTGCATGCAGAAGAGCACCATCCCAGCCGTGAATCACAGGGGTGCCAGCATCATGTTGTGGGGGTGCTTTGCTGCAGGAGAAATTGGTGCACTCCACAAAATAGATTGCATTGTGAAGAATATTATATTTTGAAGCAACATCTTAACAGGCAGGAAGTTAAATATTGGCTCTTCCAAATGGACGCTGACCCCAAGCATACTTTGAAAGTTGTATCTCAATCCTATAGAAAATTTGTGGGCAGAACTGAAGAGGCACATGCGAGCAGGGAGGGCTATAAAAGTTGACTCAGTTACTCCATCTCTGTTGAGAGGAATGGGCAAGAATTCCAGCAACTTATTGTTAGAAGCTTGTGGATGGCTACCTGAAATGTTTAACAACTTAAACTACCAAATACCAACACATTGTATGTACATTTCTGATACACTGGGAATTGATGAAAAAAGTAAAAGCTGAAATAAAACCTTTTTTTTCTACTATTATTCTGATATGTAGCATTCTTAGAATAATGTAGCGATACTAATTGGCCTAAGTCAGGGAATGTTCACTTTGATTAAATGTTAGCAGATGTGCCAAACTAAGTATAAATGTATTTGGCAAAGGTGTATGTAAACGTCTGACTTCAACGGCCATGCTGCTTTTCGTGTTTACAGTTCTGGTATAGAGCTGGTGAATGCTGCTGCCCTCCTTCTCCTCTTCCTGCTGAACCTGCTGCTGGTTGGACGTCAGGAGAGGCTTAAGAGGAGTGAGATGGTCCGACGCCTCAAGGGCATTATAACACAGCTCAGTGGTGAGTCAGGCATTATTGGTATGAAACCAATGTAAAGAAAGATTAACTTCATGCATTTTTATTACTGATAAACTGCTTGTTTTGTCTTCACAGCTGGCAAATGTTGGTGTTCTTACAGCAATAGGCATTGTTGTCACTGACCTGAGTGAAATGTAACCACTTTTTGATAGTATCAAGGGTGTCTGCTATACTTATTCCCTGGTTTACTCACTGACAATATAAGAACCTTAATATGCAGTTTTTACCAATCCTCATTCAGGACCAGGCTTTAGGTGGCCTCTAACTACATCCTCACTTTTTTGTCCCTGTACTCCAGACTATCTGTTAGGGTGTGTGGGTGAAGTGCGGTGGTCTCAGTCATTGTACCCTGACCTGTACACACCCTCGTCCCCGTCGTGGTCCCTTCACTGGACCTACCGTGACTCCCAGCTGGTTAATCTGCCTGTTAGTCTGCTGGTGGAAGGAGACATCATCGCTCTGAGACCTGGTCAGGAGGCATTTGCATCACTTCGAGGCATTAAGGTGAGTTCATGTGGAGATGCACAAGATACACAAGGTAAATATAGTATACTGGGATTTGTAGTAGGGATAGACCGATTATCGGCCGGGCCGATTATTGGCGCAGATATTCGGCATTTTGTTGCGTATCAGCATCTGCCCTTTTTTTTAATCCGACGGCCGATAAGAGATCAATTTAAAACTGGGTTATTTTGGCTCTGATGCAGCCGTGCCTCTCTGTCTGCAGTCACTACTGTCTCCAGCATTGTCCCACCCACAGCACCATCTGATTGGTTACACGCAGAGCCACGGCAACAGCCAATCAGCGGTGAAAGTTTCTAAGACAACTTTATAAGATATGCTGCTGAGCCTGGGAGCTCACTGCCCTTTTTTTTTTAGAATTTTAAAACAAAAATGTCTATTGTCTAAGATTTAAAAAAAACTCCATACAGTTATAAATAATCACTTTACAGTTCTGTTTTTGTACAGTTTAAACAAACAAGATATTATTTTTTAAATACTGAACTTAAGAGGTGCTGGATAGTGGATTTGGTTACTTTTGGACAGAGGGATACCCATTTTTTCCAGTTTGCAGTCTTGCTAAGCTAAGCATCTCCTGGCTGTAGCATCATCCTTTTTTAAACAGATGTTACAGCAGCATCTGTCTTTAGAAACTTAATAAAATTATTTCCCAAAATTTGAAACTCTGTGATAAGCTAAATCTTTTTCCTCTCCTCAGGATGATGAGCACATTGTGTTGGAGCCAGGAGATTTATTCCCCCCATTCTCCCCTCCCCCTTCCCCACGAGCCAATGAAAAGAGAGGACCCCAGAACCCCCAGCAACACCGCCTCTTCAGAGTGGTCAGAACTCCAGTATTGGACATAGTCAGGTAGGGAATTTGGCCCTGTTGGGTCATGGTGTTGAGATTTTTTTTTTTTTTTTTTAATTCTTTTTTATTTTATTTCTTTTCTTGAAATAACTCATGCTCCATTGGCAACCTAGGCAAACTATGAGTGCTTAACATGATGAATGTTTGTTGCACAGCTAGTTTGCACACAGGGTTTACAAAGATAACAAAAAATCAAACTAAATTATATAAGAAATCCCTATAAATATATAATATATAATAAATATAATATATATATATAATATGTCATTCTGAGACCAGATATGTTTATGTACAGCACTGCAAATAAACCAGATGAAAAATGGTTCTCACAGAGACAGAGAATGCTACACAACAAATAAACAATGTATTGTGGAGTTTTGACAATCTGAAACAATACCTAAATGTTTATCTGTTGATCTTTTTGTCCCTTGTTCTGTTTTTTTTTTTCAACAGGAACAGTTTGGAGTTGGCACTGTCTCGGCCAATCACAGTACTAGATAATGAGAGGTTTACAGTGCAGTCAGTCATCACCAAGCTTGTCTGTCCTGTGGTGGTGGTGAGCAATTAATATAAAATTATTTTTTTTTGCTATGTATTTGTATCACTCATTCTCTTAATTAAAACAACCCAGATGTAATGTGTGCCACCTTCGCCTCAATGATATGTTTTTTCGTCTCTGCCTTTAGGTGGCGTTCCTGCTAGTGAACACTATCCGCTATTTTTGTAAGGCACCCAACCTCACCCCTGCCTGCTACAATTTTTTTCAACTTCAGGTACAAGCATTCAAATATAAATGTTGCTAACAAAGACTGTAGTGTATGCAGAATTTTGCCATTTATTTTCTGGTGTACATTATCAATAAGTTTATGAACACTGTGAATCAGCCTAAATGAGAAGCACACAAAATTGCTATATTTTATCTATAAGTCAGTTTTTTAAATTATTTATTGGTATATATTTGTTTATATATATGATAAACTTACTGAATAAGACATTTAGATTAGTGTAAAGAGGTGCTAAATACAAAGTGCTGTCAAACTGTATTTGCAGTTGATGGGTGTTTTAGCCATCTTGCCCCTGCTTTTCCCTGTCATGTGGGTGCTGGTGAACGCCTTTGGAGAGGCCAGGGTCCTCGCAGAGTTCAGCCGGGTGTCACCAGCTGGTCTGGTGAGTGATAAACACACTAATGTACAGAGTTCTAACTTTGTGATGTGCATTGGCAGAAGAGACAGCTTCAGCTACTCACACAGAGGTGCGTGTTCTGTGTTGGAGCTTATATTTGCACACACATACACTGTAGGGTTAGACTGATATCTTGGTTTGATTCCAATTTAAAAGCTCCATACCAGCAGTCAGTAATCCCTCAAGTAATATGTAATTAAAAGGTGATTAATTACATCTGAATTAAAGTAAGAAAGATTAATAAAGGATTCTATTTTTGATTTTGATCTTAAGCGCATAAAATTCATTTAAAAGAATGATATAGGTGGTCACATTAAGCTGCGTTTGGAATGACCCACAGTATGTCTGCTGGTTGTCTTTGAGCAGCATCAAAGCTCAGACTCAGCTCTGACCTCTGTCTACAGACAGGCACTTGCAGTAGATGTGTACATCTTTTAACAAGATACAGTATCTGTACACGGTTGACATTAAATGCTCACAGACTCACCGCTACTGTATTATAATAGAAATATCGCTTTGATAGATAAAGTGCTAACCTTGAACCAGACTATCCTCTAAATAATGACTTCAGAAATGATCTCCTCTTACACTATATATATTTATAAAAGTGAAACACACTCTTTTTGACCATGTGCAGGCTATCTGACTGGTGTAGGATGGACTATAGGGATAATCAAATTCTGCTTACAGTGTGATCTGGAGGTATTTGGACAGTGCCACAATTCTCCTGCACTTTAGATTTTGCACCGTCATAATGACTATGAGGTAAAATATTGATTTCCAAGGGTGTTCTGCTTAGTCCTTTAAAAATTCTATGAGACAGTGATCCTAATCGTATGGATGAAGCAACCAAGACTCTAGAGGGTCAAGTGTTACTAGAGGGGTACTCCAGAGATTTAGTATTGCATTTCCTTAGTTGGAGTAGGATGATCAACTTAAAGTAGCAGAGGCTGAGATTTCTTGATTTTTACTACCCAGTATGGGTCCAGTGCTTGTTATCTCAGTGTTCCATAATGCAGCCTCTCTTTTATAAGTCCCTCCAAACTTGCCAGGTAGACTACAATGCTTTTAAAACTCTACACCCCCCTGTTTTGTATTGACCGTTTTCTGCTATAAATTCGTAGTGGTCAAGGCCGAGCTGAGATGGCCCTAATGACATTATTGAACTTGATTTGTCAGACGTGACAAACCTCCTTCAGAGCCACAGAAGACTATACAACTGTAACAAGCTGAGAATGAACTTATTTAATGTGCACAATTGTTGCACTTCTGTGCCCTAAAATGATTGGTTACGTGCTGTCTTGACCTTAGGCTTTTCAGCAGCAGGGAAGTGCTCTGACTTTGTTGTTTTGTCCTTTAACTTCCTTTCTATGGTGAAAGTGGAAATGTTTTATGTTGTTAAAGTGGACATCTGGTTCTTGTGATTGATTACCCAGCTAGAAGAAATTCTCTTCTACAGTGGTTCACTATTCAGCACTGGGATCAGCTTGTCATGACACTGTTACAACAGTCAGGGAGTATTGGAATTGATCTTTTTCTAAAATGTATGTTTATAACCATATATCATCATCACCAATATTTCACATTAATGAAATATAATGAATGAACAAAGCAGAAATCAGCTCAAATTCAAAACTCAAAAAATAAATAATAAAGAATCTAAATCAAAAACTAGCAGTATACATAAGGTCAGTGAAATGGGCTACAATTTCCAGACTGTTATCCTGCCAACATGAATGTGAACACCCGCAAATTAATTTTAGAAAAAGTCAGCATTTTAGAAACTTCTTTTCAAATGCTTTTAGTTTGGATACAGAGCCCAAACAAGTAAAAAAAATATGTTACTGTCTGAATACTTTCAAACTGCACTGCAAGTATTACTGACCATGTTTGTTATTTCTCGTACTCTTAGTTTGAGTCAAACTTTTATCCCCCTGCTTTTCCATATCAGTCTAGCCCTTACACAAAGACAAACACACACACACACACAAGTTGGTCTTTCTATAGTTGTGAAGACACTCATTGAGGACCTTACTTAGCCCTTTACTGTAACCTTAACCATCACAAATAAAGGCCTAACCTAACCTTTTACTAACCTGATCTTTAAAACCATCAAACACCCCTTTGAAGTTATGAAGACCATTAAAACATCCCCATGCTGCCAAAAAGTCCTCTCAGTGAAAGCAGACCAAAGGTTGTCCACACAACCATAGAAAGACATGTATATATACACACACACACACACACACACAGAGGAGACACAGCGAGGGCCTCCCTCTGTGTTTTAACTAGACTCTTCTCTTGCCCCAGCTTGCTAAGTTCTCTGAGGACACTCTAAGCAGCTACACCGAAGTGGTTTCCTCCCAGGTATAACCTCTCACTATCTCACTCCCCTCTCCCTTCCTCCACCTGCTTGACTCAACAGCTCCACTTGAACCCACCTGTCTTCACTCGCTCGCTGTCCCTCGCCCTTTGCAACCCCCCACCCCCACCCCCACCCCGTGTAACCTCGTACACAATCCTCCCTATGCTCCCACGTCCACCCCCCTCACCTGCGATCTCTCATTATAGCTTTGATTTCTTCACCATGGAAATCTTCATGGACATCTTCTGATTCAGACCACGCTCCATGTGTTCACTACCTTTTATTTATTTATTTATTTTTTGCTTTAATATAAGCACTTTGCTTTGCTTTCTGTCTGCAACGTTATTATTTTTTTTTTTTACCTCCAGTGATCTTTGACACCTTGTCTCAACAGCCAGTCCTGCCTCTTTGTGATAATTTTCTCATCTCATGGATACAACTTTCTACCACCTCTCACAGTTCCTGACTAAACCTAATCATTGTCTTCTATGATTGACGGGCTGTAGTTCTCAAAAAACAAAATCAGCAGTCATCAATAGGTTACCACTGATCTGAAACCATCAGTGTTTTGTCTCTGGTCTTGGCATTACTTCCAATGAATACTGTTCAGTATTAGGAGGAGATTATCCTGAGAGGGACTTTCACATGATTCTGTCTTTGACCTTCCACCTCTGCTTGTCTGCCTGCACTGCATGCCTGGAAATCAGCCCCAGTATGACCCTGTGCTGGGAATTCCCAAGGATTTTCTCTCTTTGTGTCCTTTCCTTGATATATACACTGGCTAAGAGACTAGTATTTTGGGTGCTTTGGATTTTCAACAGATTTTGGTCTTAAACTGTATAAAACATTGTATTTATCACTCTGTCTGTGAGCCGGTGTCTGTTATTCTACTTAATATATGGTGGTGGTTGCGGTGATTAATACGTTCACTCTCAGCCAGTCACATCACTGGTCTCATCACTCTGTCACAGCCGAGACTGTCACAGTAATGCACTTAATGCTTCTTAATGTAATGATGGTATTGTCTGGATGGTGCAGAGTGGCACAGTGTGAACACACAGCACATTATGTGTGTTTTTATTTAATTTGTAATATGATGGAAAAAAATAACTCATTGAAAATATCAATTAAACCATTTATATGATCCCATCAGTCCAACACTATTTCAGTTTTAAATCTACTGTATCTCATGTCATAAATGGTCACGTCATGTTGTAAAATATTACACAACAGTGTTTGTACTGTTATGCATTTCAAGACTAAAATGTGAAATACCACTTTTGACAGCATCTCTTGCAAAAAAAATGCAGAATGCACACAGCTGACCTATCTGTTGTGTGTAATTGCATTGGGTTACTTTCTAGAAGGCAGGTGTCGTTTGCATGTGAGTTAATGAAGGTAGATATGCTGCAAATTTATCAACACAATCAGTCCTGCTGCCCCCAGATGGAATCTCTCGGATTTATTTATAGATACGACCATTGGTCCTGCTTTAACTATATCAAACGATTTTTCAGTATGCCAGTTCAAATGCATCTGCTGGTTGGAGAGTGTGTAATTAAAGTGCATAATTTAGGTTTTAATCATTATTGCATTATTTATGTGTATTTTCTCCAAGTATTTAAATTTGCAGCAGATGACAAATCAACAGATCACCCATTAATATCTCTATCAAATTTAATCACAAAATATCCAAATATTGTCGTCACAAATTCAAAAATGTTTAGTGCTGGTCATCAGATTCATGAAAAGTCAGCAGGATCCAACATCTGGGGACCATGAATGCCTGTACCACTAGCGTGGCTAAGAAGTCAGCTTGTTGGACTGATTGCCAGACCCCCAGCCTCCACACCTTGACAGTGAATGTTGGTGCAGGACAAAAACTGTTTGTTGTATAATTGTTTAAATATAAGTGTAATTTCCAGGGATACTGCCTTGCATATATTAAGCACACCTCTACATATAACCAGCAGCATTATGTACATTGTCTCATCACTTACTAATATTAGAATCAAATTCAAACTCTAAAACATGACCAGATGTCACGTTGGCATGATTTACTATGATACCTATTTAGTGAGGCTAGAATAATGCATTCTAAATAAATGGGAATGATAAAGGGAATTTAATAAATTACATACAACTGTTCCTGTGCTACTGCACCATCCATTAGCTCCCGCGGTGGCTCTGGTGGCAGTATGCAGACATTTTCTTTCATTTCAAATGGATTACAAACTTAAGTGATTGAGACATTTTATTGTGCTGTACTACTCTGTAAGAACTTAGATTGATGGTACTGGTTAAAATAATCTTATTGGCATCATGGGCTGTGGCTTTATAAAGTATTTAGACCCAGAGAGCCAAGAAGTTCATTTTGGATGTTGCCTGATAAAGGGAGGGTTTAGGGAAGGAAGTCAGACCAAACCGTTAAAGAAAGTTTCTCCAAGCAAGTTGTGGTGGTTGTTCCCTGCTAAAGAATCATCATGGGTTCTATCCCAAAAAGAAGCAAAATCTGCATGGATGTGTTTTGGATCACTCACAAAATGCTGCAGCTTGCGCTAGGCTTCACCTCCTCGCCTTGTGCCACTAGCACTGTAGTATATAGAAGCTATGTCCTTTTTCTTTCTATTTAATTTTGCCTAGTCACAAAGCTGATTAAGACCATTAATCTGTTTTAGCTGGTTTGAGCTTTGTAGGCAGAGGTGTGCTAGTTTTTCAAGCTGTCCATGTAATTACTGTATCATTTTATTTGTGACTGTCTTATTGCAAATAGTTGTAAATTTTATGTATTCATCTATTGAGACATGTCCATCCTCTTTCTAGTATCTGGTATAACATAGCTCTCTAACTTAATTATTTTTGTGCGTGTGTGTTTTTGTGTATGTGTGCTGATTTATGCAGGAAATGCTGCGTTGTGTGTGGCGACACCTGATTGGCGTCTTAAAGGGAGAGTCTCAGACACTCTGCTACACTTCCAGCCTTTTACACACTCTCGGATCTGTCACCGTGAGTATTATAGAGGCTGAATGAATTTGAACATAAACTGATTAGCCACAACATTAAAACCACTGACAGAGGAAGTGAACAACATCGACCATCTCGTTACAATGCAACGTTCTGCTGGGAAAGTTTGGGTCCTGGATGTTACTCAACGCAGTGTCAAGGAGCCCAAGGCATTGACCTGGCCTCCAAACTCCATGGGGATTTGTGGGTTGCACTGGAACAAGCCAGATCCATGGAGGCCCCTCCCCCCACAAACCACAGGACCCAAAGGATCTGCTGCCACCATGGGACATCTTCAGAGGTCCCTTGTCCTTGTGCAGACGGGTCACATTGGTTTTGGCTGCTCTAGTGGAACCTACACAATATCAGGTTCCACAGATGTTTGTGTTCCTTTAGTAATTTTTGAGCTGTTTTTGTAGTGTGGATGGGTGCATTATCTCCCTGGGGGAGGCTCGTCCCATTGGGGAGTGCTGTAACGATGGAGGATGTGCTTCGTCTGCAGCAGTGTTTAGGTGGGTGGTACGCGTCAAGTAACGTTCGGCTGAATGCTGGGACCCAAAGTTTCCCAGCAGAACATTGTAGCGTAACAAGATGATCACTGTCGATGATCATCTGTCAGTGGGTTTAATGCTGTGGCTCATCAGTGTATATATCTAAGTGTAAGTTAGATTACTGATATTACAATTGAAATTTTACTGTGATGGTGTAATAAAAAAAGACAAGCTTGTTACATGTATAGATGCACAAAGAAATCTGAAAAAATCATGGAGTTCCTTGCTTTTGAGATCCTGCCAGGTTTTGTTTTTCAAACCAGTTATTCAGAGGAAAGTCATGAGTGAAGAAATTACTAATTCACATTTAGTAAGATACTATATTTCTAGTATAATTAATTACATTTAGTAAATTATCCTAACACTCAGAAGTGCCATTGTATATTTTGAGGACAGGTAAGTTATGGGTTGTATGATGATGCAGCTAGCAGTTTGACACATTGATATTCAAGTGAATAGATATTCTTGCTTTTTTGTCCAGATATCTGTCTCTGAGATTTCTGCCTCCACTCCCACACAATAGGAAAATTGTATTTCTTTTGTGGTCCTTGCATTTTAAAAATATTCCACATAAAAAATTCAACAGCAACATTTCTCTCCGGAAACAATGTCCCTATTGAGCCCCATTCTGATGGGATGGCATTTTAACTATTGTGAAATTGTAGGATGTGGTCTGTCAGCAAGACAAGACCAGAGGAAAAGACAAAAGTCTCCTCAGGGAGTGCCAGAGAGTTGAAAGCGACTGTGGGGGATTTTAGACAGAAAACATACTCCTTCTCAGAGTTAAAACTCAGTCTACATGGAAACCATTTTACAGACTTGTTGCTGTGTTTGCAGTATGTGTTTAAGTTTAAACTCTTTTCTGTGAATGTGTAGGTGCTGTGTTGTGTGGACAAACAGGGTATCCTGTCATGGCCTAATCCTAGTCCAGAGACCGTGCTGTTCTTCAGTGGACGGGTCGAACCACCTCACAACAGCCAGGATGATCTCAGAGATGACCTGTCTGTCAACTCCTACTGCCGAATGGAGACAGATGATGACAGAGATGAGGTGTGTGTTTGTGCTTGTGTTTTCTCAGGCAATTTTTAGCTGCACCAGCAGCCTGACTTTAGAGATGGTTACATCTAGTTTGAAAAATGCAAAGTCGAAAGTTTGTCTGTTAATTTCAGGTATTCATTAAATGATGATGCACGGTGTTATATCCACTCTTGATCTTGATGCTCTACAGGCCCAGGAGGTGCAGGCTCTGCTCTGTCTCCCAGCAGAGTCCTCCACCCAGCCGGGGGAGGGGCCCGAGCTGAGCGAGACCTCACATGACACTGTTCGCTCATCTGACACGCTCCGGCTTCGGTGCTCCTGCCAGCCTGCACACAGTCGCACCAAACATCACTCCGGATCCAACGTGAGCTTCAGCCACGACACTGAGGGAGGCGAGGACGACCAGGCCCAGGTAAATGGACCTGAACAGTACGGGTAGTGTGAAATAGGAAATATTATTGACTCAATAAGTTGATTAAACATGTTATTCATTTTGTCCCCATGTTGTCTCCAGGACTTTGCCATGGGCTGTCCAGAGCTGGAGGCTGAGGATTTTGTATGTGACTACCACCTGGAGATGCTGAGCCTGTCACAGGACCAGCAAAATCCAGCCAGCATCCAGTTTGATGACCTTTCATGGCAGTGTCATCTGCCCTCCCTCAAACCACTGGGCCTCAACATCATGCTGAACCTCTGTAATGCCAGCGTTACCCAGCAGCTCTGCCGCTTCTCTGACCACCTTTCCAACCTCGCTCTGCAGGAGAGCCACGGCACTGTACTGCCTGTCTACGTACCCTGGGGGCTCTGTGAGCTCTCCAGGCTCATAGGTGAGCTTGGATGTCAGGGCTGACCTTACATTTCTTTGAGCAACAAAAAACGAAAAAACTTGATCATAATTTTAATAGCAGTAACAAAAAACTCTGTTAAACAGTCCTTGACGAAGGGCTTTTCATTCTTTTTTTCCCTTTTCTAAGGACACCTGTTTACGTCCCAGTATTTAGACATTCAAATACAGCATAACTGAAGTCCGACTTTGTAGAATAATGTACATCTTTGCTTCTACATATTCCATTGGATACAGAATGGCCATTTAGTTCTTGGCCCTCTCTGTTCTCAAGGTCCCTCTCTACAGAGAGCTCAGTTTGGCAGGGTGGCCAGCTCTGAGGAGGGTCCTGGTTGTTCCAAACCTCTTCCATTTAAGAATTATGGAGGTCACCATTCTCCTGGAAATCTTCAGTGCAGCCAAATATTTTTTGTAGCCTTTACAGGTTGTGGTAGATCCTGATGATGACAAGGCAGAGATGGGACTTGGATGTACAAAAGGCAAAGTCCCAGTACAGACTGATATAAGAGATATAGAAATATGTACTTTAAATCTAACAGTGCTGGTGACAGGCAATTTGAATTTGATTCTTATGGCCATGGGCAGCCAGTGGAGGACAATGAGCAGTGGAGTGACATGTGCCTTTTAGGCCGATCAAAGGCAGACACACAGCCACATTTGGACTATTTTCAGTGGTTTCCCTGCCTGTGAAGGGAGGCCTGCCACAAGGGAACCGCAGTAGTCAAGGCAACAGATAACCTGTTGTGTGAATAGTATAGTAAGGCCTGATTTTCTTGTTGTATAGTGTGAAGTGACACTACAGGAAACAGATGCAGCATGGTTAGAGAAAGATAGCTGGTCATCAAACATGACACCCAGGTATCTTGTGACCTTGGTTAGGGTGAGAGATGAACAGGCAGTTTTGATGTTGATATTGTGATGGGGTGATTGATTGGCTTGGTGAAGGGTTCACTCTTGGAGAGGTTTAATTGAAGGTGTCTGTCTGAGAAACAAGCTGACATTCGCAGCACTGTGGGTTCATCTGGCAGGAATGACAGGCAGAGTTGGGTGTTGTCTGCATAGAAGTCCTTTGAGAAGCATGCGAGTAAAAGAGTAGCACTAACCTGCTCTTACTCAGAATGTAAAGATAAAGAATAGACACTTAAGCCATACATTTATATGCTCTCAGAGTCCTTCACATGCTGTTTGGCACCTCAAGTCTTGAAGGAATCTTTGTAATCAAATTTGGTTTGTCATTATAGATTATTGAACATAGATAAATGGGCAAAAATGGCAGATTTATCCATTTAAAATGAAATCTACAACAGCATGCTTAAGCGAGGCACCTGAATACCTTCTGAAGCCCCTGTACAATACATGCTAAAGAAACATACAAACATATACAATATACAGGTGCCTAGAGGGGAAGTGCTCAACGTATAGAAATGTGTAGCCAATAGCACCACAGTGTGGCCAGTTATGAAGCTCTTAATCTGCAGATGATTTAAACTCTCCTACTCCCTCATACTTAGAGCTAAAAACACTTAAAATGTTGCAAATATTTAGGAGATAGCTTCTTGTACTCTGCTTGTGTATATCTTATTATGATTAATTGCTTACTCATTTTTAAATAAACATTTTTCTTGAATGGGGGTCTATGGGAGAGTACATAAAGTGGTGAAACTTGCTATACAGGTGCCACTGTTGATGGGAAAGTTGCTAATTAACTTTCCCATCAACAGTGGCTGCACCAGCTTGCAGCAACCAAATGCATTTCTTGAGGAAATGCATATTCTAGTTTCCTGTAGTTCTAAACTTTGAACAGTAGGGAGCCAGAGGGCGCATGGTAGAGGTTTAACCAGTTGAGACTCAGCAGAGTAACTATACTGAGTCTGTCCAACTCCCTGCCAGATGATGACTGTGTTGTTTAGTGACATTATTTGCCAACGAAGAGATTCAGCTATTTCCCAATTTTCAGGTGTTTCACAGTAGG
Organism: Lates calcarifer; assembly: GCF_001640805.2. Classification (NCBI taxonomy): domain Eukaryota; kingdom Metazoa; phylum Chordata; class Actinopteri; family Centropomidae; genus Lates; species Lates calcarifer. The sequence continues at coordinate 530,876 of NW_026117727.1, forward strand.
GAGAGTGACCTGGAAATGCTTCATTCTCAATTAAATACAGACACTGACACACCCAGGTTTAGATAAAGGCACACACTGTGTGTTAGAAAGTAAAGGAATGTTTCTGTATTAAAGAAAAAAAACAGACAAATACTGTGGCATTATTTTTGTGGAATCAGCTTGTTGATACAACGATGCTGTTTATGTGATGAAAGATAAAGTTTTCAGTACTTAAAATCTTAAATATGGTAACTGATTACCCTAGTTTTTCCTTTGTGTGTCAGGGTTCACGCCTGGTGCAAGAGAGCTGTTTAAGCAGGAGAACCACTTGGCTCTGTACCAGCTGCCATCTGGAGAGAAAACCAAGGAGCTCACCTCCCGCCACCTTCATTACTTCATCAAACGCCAACCTCCTATGTCCCACCTTATCTCTCTGTTTGTACGAGACTCCTCCTCCAGTAAGTCTGTACACACTTCAGCCTACTTTTTTTGTATTTTACAGTTTTTAATGAAAACAAACTCTTTGTGTCGGTTTTGATGCCTGCTATTGTCATTCTCACAGTCTATTATACTCCCTGATCTCTCTGTTGTAGATAACATCCAGATGCTGTCACACGGCTCGGCTGACCTTATCCTGGAGGCCTGCACCGATTTCTGGGATGGAACTGATATCTACCCCCTATCAGGCTCAGACAGGTGCATATCTGTCATACTCATCCCTCTGGCATGGCTATAAACCTGTAGCTGTAGAATGTAGTTGTATTAACATTTGTTTTAGCTTTGTGAATCTAATAAACAAAGTATCTATACATCATATTTGAAACTCTTGTGTTACAGAAAGAAGGTTCTGGACTTCTACCAGCGTGCCTGTCTGTCAGGATACTGCTCAGCCTTTGCCTACAAACCCATGCAAGTATCGTTATCCAGCCAACTGAATGGGAAGTGTGTAGAGCTGGCCCCTGGTCCATGCCTCTTCTCTGGAGTGGAGCTACCTTCCACCACTCCCATCAAACACAACTCCTGTAGGAACAGCTGGAGCTCAGATGGTATGAGTTGATTACAGAGGGATGGATAGATTAGGTATTAATACAGTAATAATGCAACTTCTCTCCTTTCTCTTTTACTTCCATTTTCTTTCCCCATCGTGTCCATAGAGGGTATAGGTGAGGGGGTAGAGCGTGAAGACTGTGTCCAGGCCTTGAGTGGGCAGATCTTCATGGGAATGGTGTCGTCCCAGTTCCAGGCGAGGCTGGACACAGTCCGTCTTATCGATGCCCTGGTCACAGCTTGCATCCGCTTTGTTTACTTTTCTATGGAGGACGAGCTCCGCAGCAAGGTGAACACACACAATCTCATACAAACATTTGATAGTATCTAGTTTACTTTGCCTAGAAACTGACCCCTCAGACAGTGTAAAACTTATATCAGTAGCACATATTAAGACCATTAAATGCATAAAACAAAATATGTAATATGTAATATGTTGCAGCCTTACATATTATCATGTTACAGCCTTATGTACTGTATATGCAGTATGATATGGAAAATCTACACAACATCAAGAGCAGTACGCAGTAGAAATGTGTCTACAGGTGAATGTGTCCACAAGAATATGTGTTAATTTTGTTTCTGTGCAGGTTTTTGCTGAGAAGATGGGTTTAGAGACAGGCTGGAACTGCCACATTTCTCTGACTCCAAACGGAGACAGTCCCTGTGATGGAGCTCCATCCAGCCCCAGTCATGGCTCCATGCATGAAGACCTGAACCAAGGTACAAAACCTGTGATTGTACAAACTTAGACTGTTGACATTCTAACAACAAAACAAACACATCCCTCCCTCCAGTACTCCTTCAGAAGCTCTGCCCCTCAAACTCTTGGATGGTAGAATTCAGTGGGGTCTGCTTTTTAATAGCTGAAGCAAAACAAAGGTAATATAAAACGCCATCAAAGGAAAAGAACAACATGCACACTAACACAGTATCTGCAACATAATCGAGTGGTTTAGATTGTTTTTACACAACTACAGTGTCTGAAGACAGGCCTGAGATTCGTAGCTTAGCTAATAAGGAAGTTAACTTCAACTGGCATAGCATTTCAAATTATGCATCAATCCCACTGTGCTTGCAAACTTTTGTTTTCAGGTGATTGCGTCTATAAAAGCCTTTGCAAACAAATATCACAACACAAAGTTGTGTGTTAGATGAGCTGCAGCAAAGCTAACATGCGGAATGGACAAGACGGTTTCTCAGAACTTGCACAGAATTAAGTGCCAAAAGTGCCACAGAAAAATCCTCCCATTCTATTTATTTATTAAGCTTCTATGTTTTAATAAGATTCCCTAATCAAGCACATGTTCTTCAAGTTCACAAAAGTGTCAAGCTTATGCTTGAATCCACCCTCAAAGGAGAAAAAAACAAAAGGAAACTTGTGAAAGCATGTGATGCCTCTTTATTTGAGTTTCAAAGAGTATCTCTAACCTCAGACAATTCTCTTCATATCTGACACAGATTCTCGGGATGAAGCAGAAGGTCCATTGCTGCCGGAGGAGGAAGCCCACTCTGACCTAGCCAGTTTCCAGCCCACAGACAGCGATGTTCCCAGCTTCCTGGAGGACTGCAACAGGGTAACAATACCGTTTTTAAAACCAGTGAAGCTACTGCTCACATCTCCCTACAGTGGAGAAAGTATCAGCACCCATTTTTCATACAGCCTTAGAATACTGACAGGTTCCTCCGTCTTATGCTTTCTTAACCAGCAGGAGATTATATATTGCTTCCATTTGAACTTTTCTGATAACTGGTTGCTCAGTTGTTTAAAAATTGTAAAATGTTAATCCTTTCTCTGCTTGATCTGTGCATTTCCTTGGTGTGAATGAGCTGTTTGTATGGCTTATAATTTGCCTTATAAAGAATTTGAATTAGTTTAATTTAGTCTGAACATATTTGTTTCTGTTCTGTCTTATTTTACTGTTCCTGTTTTTCTATCCCTGCTCTCTGTCAGGCAAAGCTACCTCGTGGTATCCACCAGGTCCGTCCTCATTTGAAGAACATTGATAATGTGCCTCTTCTGGTGCCACTCTTCACTGACTGCACCCCTGACAGTAAGTGTTCTCTATGTGTTAGATAAGTCATCCTCTATATGTGTAACTCTACTTTCTTTTTTCTTTTTTGTCTTTCTTTTTCAGCATGTCTTCTTACTCCAATGGAATAGAGTCGAATGAAGAAAAGTAATGATTAATAACTAGTGAGACTTATTTCAGGGAAAGAATTTATGATCTGTCTGTGCCCTAAATATACTCAGTGTGTGCTCACAGTGGTGTTTTCTTCACAGCCATGTGTGAGATGATGAAGATCATGCAGGAGAACAGGGAGGTTACATGCTGTCTGGGAAGTGCTGCCAATTTCCGCAACAGCCGCCTGTTCCTACAGAGTGACCTCAGGTATACACGTTAATCCTCCCGTTAGGGCGGCACAGTGGTACAGTGGTTAGCACTGTCGCCTCACAGCAAGGAGGTCCTAGGTTTAAGAGGGGTTTTCTGTGTGGAGTTTGCATGTTCTCCCTGTGCCTGCTTGGGTTTCCTCTGGGTACTTTTGCTTCCTCCCACAGTGCAAAGACATGCAGGTTAGGTTAACTGGTGACTCTAAATTACCTGTAGGTGTGAATGTGACTGTGAATGGTTGTTTGTCTCTAAAGGCTGTACAAAGAACACAAAGAAGATTTGAGTGTTCAATACAACGATTCAACTATACTGGAGAGCTGGTAGAGACAGACACAGACAATAAAAACAGGATTTGGGATTTGTCCAGGAGAGTGAGAATTAAATGTTATCACAAATCTAGGTTAATGTTAGCTTGTTCAATCTATCTTTCTCTCTTTTATCCCTCTCTACCTCTCACCTCAACTGGGTTTTACAGCTGTCTCCACTTCCTGTCCCACCATCGTCCACTTAACCATATAACTCATTTCTACGGCTACATTTAATATTGCTCCACTTTGCGAGGCTTTCACCTTTTTCTAAAGACGTCCATGGTGAGGAACACCATTGAGTTTAAGCTATTTTTTGGTAGGCTTGGCTGAATATGGTGCACTTACCATCTTGAACCAGCTCTGCCTTCAGAGTACAGAAATCAGTGTATTTCGCAATAAGACTGCACACAGCTCTACAATGGAATGCGATTTTACTTTTTGGGACCTCCCCAAAAAAACAGTGTATGGGAAAAACATTGAAGTGTCAAAATATTTTTGGGTCATTTGAGTCAGCAGACGTTCAGTGTGGGCATTTGCATTCACACTCCTAAACAATGTAGTATCCACCCCAACACCCCCACCTACGTGCCTATGTTTATTGCTTCTCTGAACTCTCGAAATTGCCATTCATCTTTGTAATGAGGGGCAGCTGTCTCGTGAGATTTCTCCCTCCATCCCAAAACGCTTGACATTCAAGCAAGATCAAGTCACTGAATAAGTCAGCACACACACACACACACACACACAGACAGAGTTTTTACCAGCATTGCTTTAAATTAAGCAAGTATACTCTAAGAATTATATTCTTAGAGGTATTACTTTTCAAAATTTTAAGTGTCATTTTCAGTTCAAATGAAATACCAGTCATCTCCATTTTACTGGCATGGAAACTGATATCTCACTACTCCACTGGAGGTAAATGAGAAGATGTTTTCTTGTAATTTGGGTGTACTGACCCTTTAAGGGCTTCCTATAGATAACTAGTTTGGTGTTGAGTGACAAAATTATGTCATCCAATAACTGCTGCACATTCTCAGTATAATTCTGATTGTGGCCCACATGTGAATTTTGACCCACCTGCCTCCACAGCATCGCTCTGGACCCTCTGTACCCATCTCAGTGTTCATGGGAGACATTTGGCTATGCCACCGGTGGAGGCTTTAATGGAGAAGTTGAAGGTCTGTCTCCTCTGAGGCTCTCGGGACAGCTCAACAGTCTGGGCTGCTCTGTCACCTTCCACCAAGGAGAGAGCGTCAGCATGGTCAAGCTAATAGAGCAGGTTAGACACATACATGCTTCCATACACTAAGAAATTCAGAGAGATATTACATTTATTAATTAATTTGCCTTTGGATGAATCTGTTCCAGGCACGACACACAACCTATGGCATCCGCAAATGCTTCCTCTTCCTGCTGCAGTGCCAGCTCAGTCTGGTCATCATCCAGGTCAGAAAGAATACCTCAAACTCACAACATATGGATTATTAAGCTGCACTAGGCTAGATCTCTATTTGGAAATACACAGTTTTATTTCTCCGTATATATCATTGCTAACTGGCAGAGTATAGATCTGTCAGCATGTACAAGCAAACACTATGTTCTGACAAAATGGGACCACTGTATCAGTCAGCCACTGAGAATGAAAGTCCTTCAAACTTTCAGCATTTCAACTTTGATTCATTTATCAATAACAGTTAGCAGCACAAAGCTGCATTAGGGGTTAGTTGTTGATTTGAACAGATATAGGACATAGAATAAATAAATGTGCCTCTGCTGTTTGTCTGCAGTTCTTGGCCTGTCTGGCTCAGCTTCCTCCTCCAATGAACACCACTGACATCCTCTGGCTGTCCTGCTTCAGTTGCCCACTTCTAAGGTACACACACACAGTAAAACACTGCAAACTATTAATAGAGTGTTAACCACTGTGTTGTGCAGAATGTCATACTAATGGCCCATTTGTGTTGTGTTGACAGTGTGTCACTTTTGGGGAAGCCTCCAGACAGTTCAGTCATGGCAGTTGCCACAGGAAAGAACCTCGATGCCATTCCAAGAAAGGTGTGATCCTACCTTTCAAATTTTTCAAATCTAATGGATCTAGAAACAATAGTTAATGGATTATTACTTCTAAAGCATAGAGAAACAGACCTAAATACTATTAACCAGTATATTATACTGTATATAGTGTATAGTGAAACTTCTTCCATTCAAGCAAAGCCTCTAAAAGAACACCTAACTAATAGTTGAGTTTTAAGATCTTGACAGCAGTGCATTTTAAAGCGCCAATGGTGAAGAAATGCATTCGAGCAATTTGACATTTAAAGTTTATGATCATGAGGAAGTTGGTTCCACCTGTGTACAAGATTTGAAATTAATTGAATTTGTAATCAATGATCTTGTCACTAACTCTCATTTATGCAGTTACCTACATGCAGTTTTGACAGAAAAACAAAACAACAAACAAAAGTGCTGGACCTCATTCACCAATAAATGTATATGAGGTTCTATGGTATAGCAGTACTGATTAATGCTTATTTTCCACATCATGATAATTCTACATTTTTAATTTTCTAGTGTCTTATGATACATTCAACATGTTTCTATGTTTAGATGTACCATTGGTTTCTTTGTACTGGGATTTTTATGCCTTCACCTGATGTTTTCAAGTTGTCTGTCCATCTGTCATATGTATGTCCATCACATTCTTATAAACACGATATCTCGAGGGAATTTCTTGTCATCGCTGTATAAATGTGTGTGTAAAGGGGTGAATGTGACCTGTAGTGAATGTTGAAGTACTGTCCATTTACCAATTCTAGTTTGTTTGTTTTTTCTGTCTCATTCACATTATTAGGAGAAGCTTTTTTTATGTTATGTTTCAGAATAAAAATGATGAGCTTGTCAGACTCTCATCATGTTGTTCTCTTTGACCAGACCCAGAACTACTTCCTTGGCTGTTTCCTGTTGAAGTTTGGTCTGACAATGTGTGCCTACCTGTTGGCCTTTGGGTTTACACTGGAGCAGGTCTGCTTCATTAGCAGAAACTCCACCTTAACTAACAACACCTGCCTATTCATACCCAGGTAAGAGAAGTATTATCTAACTGCACTGTAAGTTTACCAGTTGTTGAATGCATGCACCAATCGCTCCATTCATTGGCTAATTTGTTGTATCACAGTAAATTTTAGGATTATACTATGGCTAAACTGATAGTGTACTGGTCACTGAAAGTCATATGTGAATTCATGAATTAAGTCATTGTTTCTCTGTTACTGCAGCTCTTCAGACGAGGCTCCGCAGTGGTTCAGTGAGTTGTCAAATGGCCTACTGCTGACTCAGAAGGTCATGGCAGGATTCCTTGTCTTACACACAGGTAGGTGCTCTCTCTGTCGCACTATATGCTGTATAAGCTATGGTCAGAACCCACTCATGTTTTTTTAAGTCATTAAAATCAACCCCTCTCTTTATTGTTAATTGCATTTTCCAGTGGTGATCTCCCTCAGTTACGTCCACCGCTCTCAGCCTCTGTGGAGAAAGAGTCCATTCAGCAATACCTGGTGGTGTCTCACTGTACCTGTGGTGTAAGTTATCACGTCATTTGCTTGCTCTGCAGATTGATGGAGTTCATTTGTGCTTTTATATCATATCATTTATATTACTACAACTACAACGGTCTCAAATTTCTTGCTTAAAATCACTTTCACACTTCCAGCTCACTTAAGCAGCTAAACCAAGTTTTTAGCATCTTCCCACTGGCTGCAATGAAAATGCTCACTGTCTCCAGCTGTCTTCAGCTGTACTGTGTTGTGCGCCTACGGCTGTTCAGTTTGCACCCACAAACTAAAGCTGTCCCATAACAGGTTTAGATTTATAGCTCTGTATCAGATATCACCCACTGTTAGCACCACCGCAACACTAGACGTACACATGTATCATGTGATCGAGTTGTATTGTGACTTAAATACAGCAGTCTGAAAAAAAAGTCCCTTGGAATTACCTGCTTTTCTGCATGAATTGGTGATGAAATGTGACCTGATCTTAATCTAATCTAATCTGAGTTAATAAACAGTTATTTGTTTGTATTGTTGAACACAACCGTTAAATAATCAAAGTGCTGGCAGAAAAGGTGAGTGAGCCCCTGGATTCAATAACCAGTCGAACCTCCTTTGGCAACAACAACCTCAAATAAGCACTTCTGGGAGTTGCAGATCAGACCCGCATAGCATTCATGAGGAATTTTGTACCATTCTTCCTGACAGAACTGCTTCCAAACTACTGGGTTATCGGACCACTGCAAAAGGCAGATTTTCTTTGTTTGGAGCCATTTACTTTGATGTGTAGGGTGTCCTGCTGGATCACTCAACTTCTACTGAGCTACACTTGCAGACATAATAATCAAACCTTTCTTCGAGCTTCTCTGTGTAAATCACACTCTAAATCATTAACCCTATCTCTCTTCTCTCTCCAGTCTGCTCAGCCAGATTGTTCAGGCCTCAGTAGATTACCAGTTGTGGCGTGACCAGGCCAGCCTCCTGACCTTTAACCTGGGTGACTATACCGCTGCTAGCTTGGTTGCTGGTCTCTCTGTCCCCACTGCTGGTGGTGGTGGTCAATGAAGTGGTGAAGCTACACGAGATACGGTATGAAGCAAGAAGAAGAGATGAGAGACAACTACATGAATACAATAGGAATGTTGTAAATAGGTAGAAGCCATAAACACAATGACTTGGACTCAGGGGATTTTTGAGCAACAGATGATGCAGAGACGGACAAACTGATAACATAGTTTTGTATTACATAAAAAAAAAACCAGCTGGAATCAGTGTGGGATTATGGATGATTATCTAGTGATCAGATCAGTCTTTGATTTTCTCTTGTCTTCTTCAGAACAGGGGTGTAATGTGAAGTTGTGAAGTTGTCAGATTGTATCCTTGTCTTGATTATGAGCTCTGGTTTGTCCCCTGTGTCCGTTCCAGCGTACGAGTTCGCTACCAGAAGAGACAGAAGCTGCAGTTTGAAACAAAGCTGGGAATGAACTCTCCATTCTGATGCCTTCCCTCTGATGACGTTGGTGTCCAGGCAGTACTGGGAGCCAGTCAGACCCTTCTGGAAAAACCAGGGTGCAGACACTGTAGTGCCCTACTTCAGCCCAACAGCACTGCAATCATCAGGTGGAGCGGATATCAACCAAATTTTACGGTGGGAGCTTCATGGCACAAGCTCCTGTCATTTATCTGAAGGGCAGGGAAAAGAAAATTCCAAAGCATTCATTTCCACTGAATAGAAAAGAGCCAAAAATAGATAACTATTTATTGTTCAGTTTTAGTTAGTTTTAAAGGCATGAGGAATGTTTCTGAAGAAGTTTATGCTTCCTCACTATCACTTCTGTTCTCCATCTCTTAAAGTCCTGTGAATGGTTGCTCTCATCTCTAAGAATGCTCCAGATTCCAAAAAATCCACTAAAAGCTTCTTCACTTTGAAGAGATTTTGTTGTGAAGTTCATTTTAGTGTCATTCAGTTTGACACATTGCATTGTGGCATATCATGAGACCAGTCCAGCCTTCATTCGTTTTAACATAGAATCAAAGTTTTTATTTGAAAGAAAAGCACATAAGGTTAAAAAGAAAGGTTACCAGTAACTACGGACCCTTACAGTGTTTATATTGTATTATCTTAATAATTATTACGTGTAAAATGTATAATAGAAACAATAATTTGTGAAATGATTTAAGAGTTTTTAGAAAGAGATTTTTTTTTTTCCATATTAGAAATTTCTTTTCAAAAAGTCCTTTTTAAGCTCAGTGACACCTATTTGATATCGTCCATGTGCTAAGCTTTCAGCCAATCACATACCCCTGCCCCTTAAACTAGCAAGTTCAACAGCTGCTATGAGATTAACCAGTTATCTCCTGTGAGCCAGAGGAACAATGCTGAAGTTATTCAGAATGAACTGTGTAGCTGCTGCTGTAAATAAGCACAGTACACAGACTGATTCTTCTTTATTTATTTAGCCTAACAGTGCTGCACATGCCACCTACCTACTTGGTTAACTGGCTGGCTAGGATTGATAAAGAAAAGAAAAGAAAGATGACAATATAAAATAAAAAGAGACGTTGAAAGGAGCATTCTTTAATGAAATAAAAATGACATCCAATAGAACTGTAATGATTGCAATAACATAACATTTCATTGTATTAGCTTAAATTAAGTTTTAATTTAATCTCTTAAATGATTTCACAAACTGCTGGTTCATGTATATATTTTCACAGTTTGTTCATATTATTATTTACTTCATAATATCTTTTTATTTATTTAATATCAAACATTTTAAGAAAGTGACATCTACAGAATATGCTGTGATATGGTGGATGTTAAAAATGTGAAAAGCTTTTCTGATTTTTGGCTTTCTGGACCTTTCTGGACCTTTCTGGATCGCATTTCAGCCCTTGAGACACATTTTAATCTTCACTCTGGTAGCCTGCAAGACAATGTTCTCTATTATTCCACTGTATTTTCTAACAAATGTTCTTTGTTGTTCAATCAGTTTCAGTCAATTTCTGAGCTAAGCTAACGTCAGACCTGCTGTAACACAATAAGGAATGAAGATTAAGGATTGTGGATGGGGTCACGTTTTATACACACATATCTATGTTTGAATATGTTGAGACATCTGTCTAACTGAAATATGTGCATGCTACTTTGAACGCACACAGCTGGCTGTGCAGTAATCTTAGCAAGTCCCTTCCCAAGTGATGGATTTACTGTACATATAACAATGTTCATTCTGGTATTCTAACACACCAGAATCTTCTGAAAGGTGCTTCATATTATTCAGTTGCCTTCCTTCTCAGCCTGTCTGCTTGTTTGTTCTCTCAACACCTGGACAGATTTGTTATGATTACCCCAGATTTCATATTTGATCTGTTGAGCAGTGTACTCCAGAGATTAAGATAGTTTTTTTTTCATCATAATCTTTAAGTATCCCCAGGAATCTGCAGCTGTCTACATGTTTTATTTCCTGTTGTGAGTCATTTATACAGTTAATGTGGAGCTTCAGCAGCAGACGTCTGTATCACTGTCAGCGTTTTTCAACCAGACCAGCTGTCTGTGTGGTGCTGTCATTATTTCAGGTGGAAATTGCCACTGTATAGGAGTGGGTTTGTGGTATTTATCAGCAGTGCATTACTTCAGAACTAAATACCAGCTGTTTTTACACAGAGAACAATGAAAGTCATTTTTGTTTAAGCTCAGGGCTCAGAGCGAGCCTTCGGCCCCAAGTGATTAGTTTCTCAATTCATGACCTAATATATCACATTATTATGATATAAGATCATATATACTATAATATATTTTTCCCTCCTGTACTTTCATTATGCTGCATTCAAGTGACATTTACACATTACATGTCACAAGTTTACCTCAGTCTTTTAAAATATTTCTCTATATTTTCTCCAGTATCACTCACACACTCCTTATTTCTAAACAAGCCTGCAGTCAATCTAATGACTCACTGACAGAGTGAACCTGGGCTTTGAAGGAACCCTGAAGTCCTGCGGTCTGTCCAGTCTGGACTGTTGACCAGTTGCAGTGTAGCTCAATCTAAAGATAGCATCAAACATGGTATCTGGGGTTTGACACCGAGGTCATGTCCTATGTCGTTTTTGCTTGGAATTAGGAGAGTTTAACCAGTCTCTCTGGGATTTCACAATAAAAAAAATCACCTCTTTGTGAATATTTCACAGGCTGATCCAGGCTCTGCGTATTTAAATTTGACTCCTTTTAAGCCAATAATAAAAAAAAAAGAAAGAAAGAATTCAGAATTCCATCAGAATTCTAGTTCTGGTAGCGTGAAGAAAGTTTTGGAACTAAGTCTATATACTTCTTACAACGATAGAAGTAATAATAATATAATTGAACTGTAAACTCAATGTATTTCTTATTTTAATTGAATAAGTACAAATTTTTAATGGTTTGTGGTGGGGGACTTGGGTTTATGACTTCAGCTATGTTTAACCTGTGTGCTCGCTTTTCTGTGTGTGCCTGTTTTAGTTCATCCATGGCTACAAACGCTGTTTAACGTCACATATTTAAAGTGGGGCTCTATGTAAACAGGTATAAGTAAAGATGTGCAAAAGCACAACTAGATTTTCTGGTTTTACAGCACTTAAAGTACTGTTGATCACCTTCTGGATGGACATGGACTGACATGAAGCTACTGAAGACGGTTTTAAAACATTACAATGCAAGAAAATTTCAGATTATTTTCTTTGCCCTGTTTTATACTTTATTGGTTTACATTATGACAAACATATGGACTATGCTGCATGAATAAGATCCAGGTGAATGCTCTGTCTTAATCAGTGTATTGTTATCAATAGTTCTACTGTTTTGTTCACAACACAGCATGGACCTCACACTGTATGTTACCTGGCCTCTGATACAGCCTGCAGAGTTGATGCTAAGATTCTGGTAATGCATAGGCTGGGAGCTGATGCCTCTGTCAGTTGATTTGTAGGGTGGGGTATTGGCTGCTGGACTATGATATAGTTGTTCACAAGATACATAAATGTATATTTTGTATTTTTTTAAGGTGTCAGGACTTTTGAGAACTTTGTTTGAGTAATGAGTTGAGTCATGTTAATAAATATGTTCTTTTATTTATAAGATTGTTGTGTTCAAATATTTTTTCTCACAATAATTCATTACACTAAGTAGGAAGACAATGAGGTGGTGAAGCTCAGAAATCCAAATTTAAATTCAGTCTATGTGAAAATGTTTGTGTTCAGGATACACAGTCTCTGGATGCAATTCTTATTCTTGTATTTGATCTTATGCAGTTTTTTTTTTTTTTGCTTTGAATGCTCTCACCCACCCTATAATCAGATGAAGATAGAGAGGGGAATTTGGAAATAATTGACTCCTTCTCTAAACTGTGAAGTTACTGGATACCTCAAAACACGCAGATAGACCAATAACTAAAAAGGGCCCAGGCACAGATGGGTACACACACTAACTGTACAAGAACTTCATTGCTTTAATAAACCCAATCCTGCAGAGGGTCTGTGCATATAACCTCTGGCAGAATGGCCATTGACCTGGAGGGAAGCAATAATATCAGTGACACGTGAAGAACACAAGGACCCACAGACTGTGCCTCCTGTACACCAGACTGCAAGAGCTGGTCCTCAATATTAGCTGACAATTATCACAGTTCTAATTTAGCCAGATCAGACAGGCTTCATAACATCGACATCCACCAGACTATATACGCAGACGAGCAACAGCACATATTAAATAGGACACATGATAAGATATAGCACATGCCAAATCTAGAAACCTGTCAGAAATGGGACAGCTGGAATTTCAAGATATGAAATCCTCAAATGTACAACCATGGAAACAAGAACTAAGGCACTCCATCTTCAGGTGAAATGGTATTAATTTATTCCTCAAGCATATAAATAAACAGATCAAAACATATTGACTGTGGGTCTTCATCAGGGTCTGACAAACAGTCAGTTTGAATTACATACCAGCCATAGGTGACGCTCTGCTCAACAGCTGTGACCTAGTAATAGAGGTTGTGAGTATAGGAAAGTATGTCCAACAAGTAAAAAAAAAAATACTAGTAAAGTATAATGTTGAAAGAAGTAAAACAAAAGAAAAAAATTAATTATGGCCCAGTGTGGAGGTTGGTTCCATTACTTTGGCATATAATAAGCCACTGCTTAAACTTTAGCACCCTGTTGAAGACATAGGCAGACAAATTGATAACGTTATTTCATAACTGATAACATTATTTCCTTAGTCATTTTTTCTATGGTTGTCTGAAAATTTTCAACATCCAGTAAAACACCTGGGATTTTGCTCATCATAAGATAGTTTTCAAAGCCAAATATTTCATAAATATTTCGAGAAATTCAATAACATTTCAACATTTAGTATTCAGCAATGATCACATTTTAACATTTTCTAAATTTGGTATCCACTTCCTGATATATTCAAATTTTTATGACAATGATCTGCTTCCTCAACAAAGCTTCATATTTACCGACACAAGTGTCCAATTAAGACACGCTTCCGGTTGACCTTTCAAAGTAAATGTCGTGTAAGTTGTAGTCACGTTTCTGGTTAACATGTCAACGTGAAATGTTGAGGAAAGTGTCTGTTCACTGGCAGTAGCAATATCGCTGTTTCACACCGTAACTGGGCTTATTAACCTTCAAAGTAATAGTTTCCGGTGTTCTCAGGGGCTTCCTCCGGCGAGGTTGACAGCTATTGCAGACCGGCTCAATCCGAAAAACAACGAGGGTCTCTCTGTAAGTGTCATAAGTGTCATACAATGTAATATGTATTTACTGTTAATTTTGAATGACGGTGGACCTCTGAAAACGTACAGAGGTTGTATTGTGTATTGAGTATGTGCGCGTGCTAATGAGGTTTGGTTCTCTCTTTTGAATGTGTGTCTTGCTTGCATGCGTCAGCCAGCAGCTAGCTTAAGTTAGCTTGGATGGCTCAGAGGAGAAAGTATGTTTGCGGTCGTTTTGACAGCTCGGAAAGAAAAATATATTGTCTTCATTTCAGTCGGGACATATACTGGCTCACGGCTTCGCAATGACGGATCAACTGGTCCAATAATATAAATTAATAAATGATAAAAAATGATGCCTCAGAATGTAGATAACGCCAAGGTTATCCGCAAGTCGCGTAGGTTATGTTTGAGAGGGGTCACACCAAACTCCATTTAAAAATCTTACAATTTAAAGCTGCTTTGCTTCTGCTCAAAAATAGCTTCCATGTATAACATGACTGAAAACACTGAAAACATGGTATGTGCTAATGCTGAACATATGATTCAGTTTCCGGCTCGAATAATACACCAACTAACCAGTTATTTGTTTATTTTAACAAGGACAACGTGTTGACGACAGAAACAAACAGCGCAACCAGTTGTGTCATTAGCACTATTTTATTGGAACTACGTGCTGCTTTGCGGATCTGTTGAATGTCCGAAATTCTCTAAACACCCGAGCAATTACAAAAAAGTCTGGAATTCTATTAATAGATATTTGTTTGTCTTTCAGAAATAAATACCACGATAAATAGTTTTTTTTTTTTTTTAAAGCGAATTTCTGTCCTCATAGCATAAACGCAGTGTGCAGACAGGATGCAGTTTTGGGAAATCCAAGAATGTGATCAGTCATCCTATTGTGTTATGGTAGGTATGTGTGATCAACCACAGTGAAGCCTGTGATGATTTCTGATGAAATGTGCATCAAAGTGCAATGTGACTGACCAGTTACTGTCATGTAGTGACTTGAAATGCTGAAACCTTCTTTCCCTTCTGCCTGTCTGTCAGTAGTCTTGAACTTGGATGTGCACAAAAAACAGTGCCAGGATTGGAGAAGATTTGTGTCTTACTGTCACGATTCTTCTGAGATGGACGTTGGAGTGTCCAAGTCCCACGTGTTTCTCAACTACAGCCCGAGAGCCCTCTTCTCTCAGTGAGACACGCATCTGCATGGTGGTGCTGTGTGCTCCCTGGTGCTGCGTGGTTCCAATACTTTTCGCTGTTGGCTTACCTCCAGTGCATTCTGTTTCTGTAGTGTTAGTAATAGCTTTAGTGGTGTGATGTTAAAAGCCTCAGAAACAATTGGATGTAAGTATTCAGCGGTCAATAAAATGGCTGGAGGTTGCTCAAATACAGTAAATGGTATTCCATGCGTGCAGCAGCAGCAGCAGCTTTTAGTGCATTACATCCGGTTGTCAGGGTGAGGCCAGCTGCAGTTTGGCTTGGTGCATTTGTACGAGCCGCAGTGCTGTGTGTGTGCAGTAAACACTAAATGTTTAAGCATTTAGGGGACTATATTGTGTGTATGTGACTGCTTGTGCATGTTTTTTCAGGTAAATGATGTAGTCTGAGATAGTGAAAGTCTACATTGTAAGAATCTCCTGCAGTGGTTCTCAAAGTGGGGTCTGTGGACTTAAACGGGTCCCCTAACAAAACACGAGGATCAAATGAAATTCACCATAATTCTGTGAAATGGAAATGATTTCCGTTATAGAATCACAAATGAGTCCCTCTAAACAATGATTATGCAGTTGAGAAAATCATTTCACCCCTAGGTCCATTTAGTGCTTGTTCTGAACCTTTCGGTCATATCACATGATCTTCATCAAGGGGTAAAGACATGTTTTTGAAGATGGTATCTCAACTTCAAGACTGAACTTTGGCCCTTAGTAATATTGACATTAAAGCATTCTACAGCAATTCTGCATTCTACAGTGACTAGCAATATGGCAGAAAAACCCAGGGAGTATTCAGGATGCTCCAGAGGGGGGAGACAGATGTTCCACACTGCAGGTTTAAGACCTTATTAATGCCCCAAATACATCAATTTGGATAGCTACAATTCTTTGACAGTTGAGCAAGCTCCATCTGCTGATGAAGCTCATGTAATATGATCAAAACAACTTCTAGAACAACTTCTAAATGATCATTGAATGAATTGTTCAGGAATACACTTTTTTTGTTCATTCCATCATTCCCTCAATCAACGCTGAACTTTCATGTCAACTAGTCTTTACTGTATGCTGTTACTCAGTAGTATAACACTTTCTTATATACCTTTGTATACATAGTTTGGGCAAACTGAACATTCTGTTGATTTTTGAAGTGAAAAGAAATAACACAACACCTGCATCAAACAGATGTTAAAAATCAGCTTTTCTTCAAATGTTAATGCACATTTCATTTTTTTTTTATTAAAAGATTTTTTTTCTCAAAAGAGAAAATTAAACTGTAACCATGTGCAAAAGTTTACGTCATTAACCTGTTAGATGTTAACTAACTCACCAGAACAGCAAGAATTATCTTCAGCTGATGACAGTTCCAGAGCTGATAAAGTCTTTGACTCTTCAAACCTCAACAATCATGGGCTCCTCTAAGCAACTGACAGAGGATCAGAGCAGAGCCAAACAAGCAGGGGAGTCAGTAAAGCAATCAAAGCAGACAGGCATGTGGCAGTACATTATAAATAATGAAATGAAAAATTGCATTAACATTTGAGGAATGCTTATTTTCTGCAGCAGTTGTATTAACGTCTGTTCATTGTAAAGATCAACAAAATATGGAATTTGCCCATAGGTGCCCAAATTTTTCCATACAACTGTATGTCAGTGGGCCTGAGTCCAGTCAATTGGGGTTCCCCAGAGAAACCTAATGAAGTGGTCTGTATTATGAAATGTTTGAGAACAGCTGATCTACAGTTTTTAATTTAGGCTGGCTGATGCTTTATTTTTTGTGCTGCATGATTGTACAGCTGCTCAGCAAGCCAACAAAACACTGGATTGTACATGACGAACACTCAGTTTATTCTCTTGTCGTGAAGCACGCAGACAGACAGACGCCTGACTTCTTGTGAAGACTCTTCACAGACAGTAGCTGATAAACAGGACTCAGAGAGAGAGAGAGTGTGCAGGACAGTTGGCATCTGTAATAGGCCTAATACCAACGATGGAAGGAGACTTGTGTCATGTCTGTGTTTAGGTGGAGCATCCCGTCGGCTGCACGGCGTGTCATGGATGTAGTGAATGAGGGTCACAAGAGCACCTTAAGCTCGGGCAAAATGGTGGCTCTGGCTGCTGGGCTCTCTGTTGGGGCCTACAGTGGGCTACATTGTCTATCGCCACATAAGCAGCACCAACAACAGTGAGTATCTGCTGACAAAGACGAATTGTCAGAAGCCAAATTTATGTATAAAATGATAAATTACATTTATTGTGTTTGTTTGAATGCCATGAACAGGTCAGGGGCCCGACACTGAGATGTCAAAGATGACACTTCCTGTAGAAGTTTATAGGAACATGTCCAGATACCAAGCCAAGTTTCTGGATATGGTGAGTTCCTTTTGACAGGCAGTCACACATGTCTCTTAGCTCAACAGTTGCTACCTGATTTAGCCAGTGAGCACCTGTTAGCTAGCTTGAGCTGAATCACATGTTCAGTGGCTACTGTAAACAAACTCTGACACAGAAACCAACATTTATTATTGTAATATTGAAATCTGTGTGGCCTTCATACAGAGTTTTCATTTAAAATCGTCATCTTTAAAATGGGGGAAATGCGCAGTATTTTCCAGTGCCTAGTGTGACATTGAAATTATTTGTTTTGTCTGACCAACTGTTCAAAACTGAAAAAAACAAAAGATTTTCAATTAACTGTCATACATAACACAAAAAACCCCCGTCAAATCAAGCTGAAACTATCAAATGTTTGGAATATTGCTTGAAAAGTTACTGAAATCATTAATTTATCAAAATAGTGGTTGATTCATTTTATGTAGATCATCTAATTGTTTAATCACCCAGTTGGCTGAGTTAGTTTTTTTTTTGCATGGTAAAGAAAATAGCCTCAAAGGGTGTTATAATGTATCTGATATTTGACACCCACTATCATTTTCCTGATGGGGTTCATTCAGATGTTATCATGGATTTGATGTTGTATCCAAGGTTTCATGAATGTGTGAACTCACTCATTCAGTCAGCTGTCTCTTTCTGTTTCAGGTGACCCAAAAATCCGGAGCTCATGTGAGGGTTTTGCCTGATTCAGGGGAGCCTGGATGTAAGGCCGTGTGTTTCCTGCTGCAGGGCTCTAAGGAACAGATCCTGCTGGCCCGCTGCATCCTGGAGAACCTGGTCACAGACTGTGAACCTGTCACTGTGGCTTTGGAGGTTCCTCAGACCGCCTTTGGACGTATAATAGGTAGGTGCTAGATGTTTAGGATGATAAGATTGATTCTTAGACTTTATTCATTTCCCACAGGGCGTTTTCGCTTTCAACACTGATGCTGAGCTAAGTGTTGATGACGGCATATATTACTTCTCATTAGCTCATATCCATCATTATTTTTATATGAATTGTGGGTCAGTTGACTAACTGCAGTGTGAAAGGTGTCACTTATATAGTTTGTTTATCATTTATTCACTCTGTTACAACTGTGTTTTAAACACTTAGTGTGTCAGTTAGGATTTATGTGGCTGAAGAGAAGTGAAGATACCATGCTGAATGTATTCCAGATGTTCAGTGTTTAAGCTTGTTTTTCTGTAGCTTTAATATGATTCCTGCTCTTAATACAACATGCCTTAGTGTAGTGAACATCTCATGGCTCTTGTTTATTGGTTAATTTCAGGATAATTTAGGGTAAAGGACCAATCATGGTCCCTTTTTTTGCTTCCAAGAAAACTGTAAATTCTGAGACTCTCCTCAACACATCAGTGTTAACGTGTGTTTGCTATGTTCAGAGTCTACTGGTCTAACTCAAAGTGTTCATCCCTGTGTATATGTGTGTGTCTCCTTGTTGCAGGTCGTGGTGGAGGGAGTTTGAAACTGATCACCAGGACCACAGGGGCCAAAGTGGCTTGTTCCAAAGAGAAGGTGCATGGTCCTGAGGCAAAGGGCAACGTTACAATCACAGGAACCAGAGAGGAAGTGAAACAGGCCAAGGTAAACAGGATTCATTCATCTGGATTATTATTTGATTTAGGTAGAATAAACGTAACTCCTACTTCTGTTTGCAGGAGCTGATTCTAGAGAAAGTGAGAGAGGACATGATGGTGAGGACAAAGATCTCAGCAGTCATCTGCTCTGCGCCAGAAACGCGGCCATACTGCTGTAAATCCGAGGCCAGACAGCACAGAAACTGAAGCACCTGTGGGTTTAAACAACAATGGTCCCCACCTCCAGACAGTGAAAAATGGTCTAGTTCACACTTATGGAAGCACAGGAGAACCAGAAAATATTTTTGACAAGATGGAGGAGCTAAAAATCAGCAGCACAGAAAGCAGAGAGGAGGAGGAGGAAAGTTTCTCCACAGACTCCCTCTCAGAAGTTTCCAAGTTTGAAAGTTAGTTCACTGTCTCTGTTATTAAGACTCAGTCCTCACTGCAACTACTTCACTATAAGCTGTCCTTAAACATGATCATACAGAGGTTGTATTTTATTGTCTCTGTGTGTTGTCCAGTTCCCAGCCCAGACCTGAGCTTCCAGCCTGATGAGCATCTCGAGGTTTATGTTTCTGCGTCAGGAGAACCCAAACCACTTCTGGATCCAGATCCTGGGGGTTCGCTCCCTTCAGCTAGACAAACTGACAGAGGAGATGAACCGCTTCTACAACAGTGGCAGCCCCACAGTAAGGACATGTCCCACTGTCTTTTTTTTAACTGAATGTTATTTTTTGACACAGAACCCAGTGTGTAACTGTCCCTGTTCTTTGCTCTACAGGAGCAGAGGGTAGAGACCATCGTGGTGGGGGACATTGTGGCTGCTCCGTACCGAGACCACGGTACATGGAACAGGGCCAGGGTGCTGGGAGTTCTGGGCTCTGGACTAGTGGACCTTTACTATGTTGACTTTGGGGACAATGGGGAACTGCCCAGAGACAGCCTCCGCCGTATGAGGTAAGAGAAGTCCCATACATCACGTTAATACATTCACTGTGGGAAGTAACACAGCACAATAATGAATGCTGAAGGAACAGTTCAGCTTTCTTCAGGTCTGTATAGTGCTTATATGTACATATATACTTGAAAAAAGTTATTGGTACTGTGATCATCTCTTCTTTCCGTACTGGCCATGAAGTGACACCTCTGTTGACAACAGTGTTAGTGAAGGGGGACAAAGTCCACAGTCCTGGACTGCCAAAGCCTTATATTATCTCTAATTGAACCTTTCTACATGGAACCAAGACTGTGGAGTTTGTCACCAACTGCTACAAAACAGGATAAAATATCTGAAAATCTATTTGCATCTGTGCAGGTTTTCCTGGGATATGAGGTGATAATGTTAGGTAACTGCTAAGAAGTGCACCTTTACAGTTTAGTTTTAACAAACCCTCTTCTGAGCTGGTCATTTGGTCCCTAGTAGTGACGCATGAGTATTGAATTCAGAGGTATTTAACAAATCTAAACTTTTCCTGTAAAACCAAAGCTGTGGCCTATAACACAGAATGATACACTTTTGTAAACTGGTATAAATGTTAGTCTCAGTTTGGTCATTTGACATGTGTTCCTTAAAGCTTGTTGCCATCCTTACCCCTGCATGATCAGCCTCAAATTACAATGTTACCACACACAATCATTGGACTATTGTTACAACAAGTTTTACATTAGGACTGCAAGTACAGTTTGATACACAGTACACAAATATTGCCAGAATCCTCCTGTCGCAGACAGATTTCTGAGACAAAATCTCAGTTGTTCAAAGTTTGACACAGAATTTAGGCCCATCATTACTGTATATCTATTCCTCATTTCCCAAAACCAGGACAATTAAGGGATGAGATGGGAGAAGAGCAGTATTCAATGAGAGCGCACCAAAGTCGGGGAGAGAGGACAGACAGGGTCAAATTAACGTAGCATGGTGCACAGCCATTAAATCATTAATGCCAAAGGACTTTTATCCAGCAGCAAATGAAAAGCAGATGGAATTATTACTGTATTTATCTCTATGTAACTATGTTGCTCTCTGCATATTTGTATGATGTACTTAACTTATGTCTGGCGTCACTCAGTTTTGTGTAGAACAAAGGTTTTTCTCCACAACAATGTTCACTGTGGTAAAATCCATTTTACTCTTTTGGTGCATCACATCTGCACTTCTCATCTTATTCTTCTTAAGTGTTTTTATTGAGGATTTTGATCGATCCAGTTTTTGATTTTTCTGTGTAGTTTGACAACAGACCAAGAAAAGGACAGAGACTATTTCTTGTAAGCCGTACTTGGCCCATGAAATGTTTAAGTTTATTTCTTCTCAGCTCAAACCTCAAGACAAGTATTCATCTCTACTCCTCATAAAACAGTGTATTCATTTTACACATTTGCAGATTTGCATTTGTTTAGGCAGGGAAAAGGGGTTCTTGTGTGCAACGATGCAGCTGCAGAGTGTATGTACTGTTGGTGGCAGAGCTAAGTTGTTAACAGCTTTTATTTTTGCTGCATTAATATTTCAGGAGTGACTTCCTCAGCCTACCATTCCAAGCTATTGAGTGCAACTTAGCAGGAGTGAGACCAAAAGGTAAAACCTCATCTGAATTCCTTTGTAACACAAACGTGTAACTAAGAAAAATTATTTAAGTGAAAAAATATCTGTCTCGTCTGTCCATCCATCCATCCATCCATCTAAATACATATATATAGTACCAGTCAAAAGTTTGGACACACCTTCTCATTCAGTGGTTTTTCTTTGTTTTTCTTATTTTCTACATTGTAGATTAATACTGGAGACACTGAAACTATGAAGGAACATATGGAATTATGTTCGTAAACAAAAAGTGTTAACAAAGCAGAATGTGTTTTGTATTTTAGATTCTTTAAAGTAGCCACCTTTTGCTCTGATGACACCTGGATCAGTTTTCTAACAGTCTTGAAGGAGTTCCCAGAGGTGCTGAGCACTTGTTGGCTGCTTTGCCTTCACTCTGCGGTCCAACTCAGTCCAGACCATCTAGGTTGGGTTTAGGTCAGGTGATTGTGGAGGCCAGATCATCTGACGCAGCACTCCATCACTCTCCTTAGCCCTTCCATAGTGTGGAGGTGTGTTTGAGGTCACTGTCCTGTTGAAAACAAAGGATGATCTTACTAATCATAAACCAGATGGGACAGCATGTCACTGCAGAATGCTGTGTAGCCATGCTGGTTAAGTGTTTGAGTGTAATTTTAAATAAATCACCAACAGGGTCACCAGCAAAGCAGCCCCACACCATCACTCCTCCTCCTCCTCCTCCTCCTCCTCTCCTCCTCCTCCTCCTCTTCCTCCTCCTCCTCCTCCTCCTCCTCCTCCTCCTCCTCCTCCTCCTCCTCCTCCTCCTCCTCCATGCTTCATGGTGGGAACCACACATGTAGAAACCATCCACTCACCTTTTCTGCGTCTCACAAAGACATGGCAGCTGAAGAACCAGTTTAATTCCATTTGTGTTCCTTAATAGTTTTGATGTCTTCAGTATTAATCTACAATGTAGAGAATATTAAAAACAAAGAAAAACCTTCCAGTGAGAAGGTGTGTCCAAACTTTTGACTGGTACTGTATGTAATATTCTGAACTGTGTCTGTCATTGTTCAGGAGAGGTGTGGACGGAGGCAGCCCTGGATGACTTTGACCAGCTGACTTACTGTGCTTCCTGGAGACCCCTGCAGGCCAAACTGTGCAGTTACTCTCACTCTGAGATCTCCTCCTGGCCTAGTGTCAAGCTCTACGCCAACACTGATGGCAAGGTCAGAAAACCTTTATAACTTATTTATCTGTGTCCATCTGTTTGCCTCGTCTCTCACCCTGTCTCCTGTTTTCTTGCACGTGTCATGTAAAAAGCACTGTTCATCCTAGACTGTAGATGTTGGTGAGGAGCTCATCCGACTCGGCCACGCTGTCAGCTTCCAGGAGGTGGCGAACGGGAGGATTGAGGGTGACAATCTTAGCTGTCTACAGAGGATGCTGGTCAGTCACTGAACACACTGATTCACACA
This sequence comes from Lates calcarifer, assembly GCF_001640805.2. Lineage (NCBI taxonomy): Eukaryota > Metazoa > Chordata > Actinopteri > Centropomidae > Lates > Lates calcarifer. The sequence continues at coordinate 554,115 of NW_026117727.1, forward strand.
GCTTGTTTAAACTGAGGCCAGTATTTTATGCCCATCAGTTTAATCAACAGTGTAACAGCTTGGCGTCCACTTGCTTAAACACTTTGACAGTGTCTTTTGTTTCCATCTTACAGGATGATGTGATAGGAGCATCATCAGAGCTCAGTCTCTCCTGTATCAGCTTGTCAGGTGAGTACAGACTGACACTGAGACAAATGATTTTTATAATCTTAACTAATTTAAAAATGTGTGAGACCTCACACATCACGACACATATAATGACAGATTTCCTAGTTTTGTTCTTATAGTGTGTGGTGTGCAGTGAGAAAACCAACACAGCACATCACACACTGCCAGATTCTGTCCACCAGCAACCAGAGTCTGGACTCGCAAAACTCGAAATCTCGCGCAGTCAAACGTGATTTGAGAGTAAACAAACATGGCGGACGACAAGGACAATGTTTTTTGTGTTTCCGTCAAAAAAAATATTGGATAAATATAAAATGGCAGCTCCTGCAATGCACATTAAGTGTTCAGATAAAACCAGAAGAGAAGATGGACCATTCACCTGAGTATGATGTGACACCCAGCTAACAGAGACGTTCAACAGAAATATGGAACCAACCAGTTTACAGACAAGAAGGAAACAGGATAGATTTCACCATTAACGCTTGCAACAAATACAACAAATTATGCAGGTACAGGTGAATATTGAATTAGAATTCACATGCTTTGGGTTAGTAGCCACAAACATGTTTCCTCTCATTCCTTACGGATGGCACTGGGACCCAAACACAGTTCTGCACCTTGACAGTTCAGCTGGATAATGTGAGAACTTATGTCTCTCTGAAATATATTAAAATAAGGCAGATCTGCCACTTGGATCTGTACATCTGCAGTGTGCAAGTTTGCACATTGCAATTTTTCATTTGTTAATTAATTTTCTTCATTTAATCAGTAGAGAGATGGCAGCAACTAAGAGAGGGAGAAGCAACAAAAGCCCCCAGTCATCAGCTGGACCTGAACCAAACGATGTTGTAGGTCGTGGTTGGTGTCATGGTTGCCCTGAATACTGCAATTAAAAGCACTCTTGGAACTTTTTGCTTATAATTGCAGTGCATTCGTTTATTAATATACGCTGTCAGTTTTTGATACTGGTGCTAGTATGCTACTTGAGCTTGGCAAAAATGCTAAATATTGACAGGCTTCCTCAAATTTTTTTTTTAATTCAAAGCTTCACTAATCAATATTTTTATATCACATTTCACTGTTTCGCTCAGTCTCATGGCTCTCATCAAACTTGTTTCCAGCAAGTGAAACAAACAGATACTCACTGTACATAAATAAATAAATTAGAAGTCAGCATCTGGGAAACAGTGGAGAACAGTGATCATCAACTGGTGGCCCATCAGCCAGCTCGTGATTTTTTTCCTCCCCGTGCTTATTTAATTCATTAATGCTCTGTGGGGCCGGGCGGGAAGCTTTGGATATAGCCCATGGCTGCCAGTTAATGAGTACTGCCATAATATATCAAAAGTGTGTGATTTCTAGCATGTTGTGAAGTTCTGCCCCATGTGGAAAAAATGCAGCTTTAATACAACAAGCTAAGCTTCTCAACTATCTGATCAAGGAATTAACAAAGAATCTGAGCAAGCATTTAGTCCCAGCTTGTAGTACTTGACTGGCTTTTTATACTTGGTGCTCCAGACACATTTTGGTCAAAATCAAAAAAGTAATTAAGCTCAGTGTCCAGCTCTGTAAGTAATTTATGACATTTCAGTCAAATTATAAGGGCTTTGTATTACAAATTATTCCTTACTTCACTGTCAACCCTCTGCACTGTGCTGCATAAAACAGACAGTGATTGCTGTAAGAGTGTAACTGAAGAGTTTTCTTTCTGTATCTCAGAAGTTGCCTCAATCTCAGGAAGTGTGGATGATGTCCTAGAGGATGAGCTGCTCTGAAACCAAAGACATACATAAATAACAAGGTATTGTTTTCTGTCCTGATGACTGTAGTTTCAACATTTCTCTAAAAAACCGATTTATGAGCTATTACATCTGTAAAAGTGATAACTTCACCTTCTTTAATCTTCCAGCACTGACCATCCATTCCTCAGCATCAGTTCTAATGAGATGAAGGGGACGTTTCCTTGTCTGACCCAAACTCAGCCATATAACTCCTGATTGTGAAGCCTTACCTACTTCACAAATGTGCAATGGTTCTTCCAGCCATATTCATTTATTGTTGTAGCTTCAGCACACAATGGATTCTTTGTTTTACATTTATGCCGTTCTGTTGTACCTTATTCAGCTTTGCGTAAATGTTACTATATTTTGTGTTCAAGAAATGAAGAGAGGAACAAGAACAGAATGCCAGTATTATTAGTTAGAGGCACTGTGAGTCAGTGGAACCAGAGGGCAGCTGCTTTGGGGCTAGCAATGTTTAACCTTCTCTACTTCTATCCACATTCAGATTTAATGGCCTACATATTAGGCTTACTAAGTTATTATGTTTGGAAATGAAAACATTCAGTATTATTGAATGCAGTCCTTAGATTGTGTTACTGTATCATTAGCTAAGGACAGAAGAAAGTGTTAGTTTGTCTTCAGAGGAGTAATAGATTGCACTATATATTTTAAAAGATTTATTTTATGTTATAAAATGTGTCTTTTACTTTGAAATGCTGTTTGTGCTATAAATGTATGTTTCAAAATAAAAACGTATGAGTGTGAATTAAAGTCATTTCACTCCACACTGTCTTTACCAGGAACATAGATGAGGGTAAATTCTCAAGCCTACCTAACCCTAACATAAGTCCGCATTGCTTAAGGACACAGTATGCATTTTTAGTAAACTGTGTGCTAAATTGAGTCAAGTGAGTTTAATGCTTAACAACTAGTTGTACGACGAACATTATCTCCACGTACTTTGTTGGTAGAGAACTTTAATTCCGTTCTTTTCTATGTTGTACTTGAACAGAAGAGCCCATTCATTCATTTTTATTACGGAGTCCACTGTTTTGTTTCTGTATCTGGATGACCTCCATTCCGGATTGACCAATCGCAAGGAAGTAGGTTACGCTCACATGCGCAGAAGTAGCAGAGTAATTTTGTTGATACACAGCTTGGTAGTATTCATTTTAGCAGTTGCTATTTCCAAAGCTTCTCTTACCCCCAGCACAGGGGTTTTATTTGCATTGGCACAGTTGACTAGAACGTTATCTATATGAGGGGCTGATGGAAGAGACAAGGGATTTGGTGAGTGAATCTGAATCATTTTAGGGCCGTGAGCCTCCGCTTACAGTGGACTTGCTGAGGCTAGCGCCCCTTCTTTGTTGTTATCTGTTAATCGTAGCTAGCTAAGGGTTCAGCTAGCGTTAAATACTAGAAAGCTCGCCAAAAACGCCAGAAATAAAATTACCCCACACTTATTTTAACTACATATCTGTATGTATAAGTTTGCAAGGTAAATGAAAAGTGAGGTGTGCTTTTGTGATTAAAACTGGAAAAACAGGTTTCCGCTAGCTAGTTGTGCTAACGCTAGTTAGCATTAGGAGCTATTTCTAATAAGGCCGTCCCGTAATTTGGCTCGAATATTAGTTAGCGTTTCTATTTTCCTGCACCTTGAATTTCGCTTAGAATTTCTTTACGAGTTGCTACATTGTTATTTCTTGCAGCATTCTTGCAGGCTAAAAAGTCAATGTTAGCGCAGCCAGTTCGGATGTTACTTGTGATGCTAGAAGGAGGAAGTAAACAGGCTGGGTCTGTAGTAAATATTTCAACACTGTTCCGGATTCAGTGCACCTGATGAGCAAGACCTATTGAATCTTAAGGTTTTCACGGCAGCAGTTACACTTAGATTTGTCTTTTCTTAATATCTGTTCATAGTCATTTCTAATTGGCTTCCTCAGCCAACTTCCCAGGGCAGACTCCGAAACAGATGAGAGATTTAAAGAGAGATATTGTTATTATTATTAAGGTGTAAAATTGTTAATATGCACCAAACTACTAGAATTGTACGCTTAAAACAAACAAAATGAAATAATCAACAAAACTTAGAAACAGGATAATCCCAGAACATTATCCAGCTGAAACAATTAAATAACTGACCCGTGCTTCTGAAATGCAAATATATTGTAGATTGGCTCTTTTTGCTTTCTGTGATGGTAAACTGAACTCTATGGGCATTAGACTTTAAACACAACAAGACATTTAAAGATGTTACCTTGAGGTTTGGGAACTGACAGACATTTTCACTATTTTCTTTCTGAACAAATAATTGAAAATAATCATACAATTAATTGTTAAGGGAGAGAATTGTTGGCTGCAGCATTAAACTGTTTTATTAATTCAGATGTCTTTTTCCATTACCTCAACCGTGAAGGCTGAACGCACCCCACGTTCAGAGCGCAAGCGGAGAGACTCATTCGGGATGTTTGATGGCTATGACAGCTGCAGCGAGGAGTCCACCAGCAGCTCCAGTTCAGAGGACAGTGAGGATGAGGTGGTGCCCTCCATCCCTGCCAGCCTGCCCATCATCAAGAACAATGGTCAAGTCTACACCTACCCCGATGGCAAGGCTGGAATGGGTCAGTGCATGGGAATGTGTTTGGAACTAAAGTCTGAGTGGATCTCTAGAATAGAGAATATAACTCAATGTGTAAGAAAAAATAGTTTGCCAGCATGCAGTAGTCTGATGATTTTAACAGATCTGTTTTGTCATCTTCACAGCCACTTGCGAGATGTGTGGGATGGTCGGAGTGCGAGATGCTTTTTACTCCAAAACCAAGCGCTTCTGCAGTGTGTCGTGTTCTAGGAGTTATTCCTCAAATTCCAAAAAAGCTAGTATCTTGGCAAGACTCCAGGTAAATACATTACAAGCCCTACTATAACACATTTATTTAAAACTGATACATAATTATACAAATGTTGATTTCTGCTTTAATTTTGAAAGGGTAAACCACCAACGAAAAAGGCAAAAGTCTTACAGAAACAGCCTCTTAGGGCAAAATTGGCAGCTTATGCCCAGTACCAAGCAAGTCAACAGAACCAGGCGAAATCAAAAGCTGGTATGTTATAAAAAAAGCAGTCATGATGGTTAATGGGGTAACAGTGCTGTTTAGATATACTCCAGCTTTACACCATTCTTGTTTCTGTCAGTGGTCCCTGCGGAGAGCTTTGACTGGGGTCGGTATATCTGTAGCAATGACACAGTTGGAGCTCCAGTCAGCTGTTTCAAGCATGTAAGTGAAAACAGGTAGAACGTGACCACTAATTTGTTGCTTCCTGAACTGTATAAATTAACAGCTTCCCCTGTGCTTCAGGCTCCTATGGGGACATGCTGGGGAGACATAGAAGAAGGTGTTAGGATTGAAGTGCTCAATTCTGATACCAACCTCTCCACTAAGGTGTATTGGATAGCAGAAATCATTAAGCTAGCAGGTAAGGCCATTTTTACAAGTAATCAAAGGACAAACGGAGAAATTGTTAAAATTATATCACAGTAGTAACAATTCAATTTTTTTGTTATGATTATATATATATACATATATATATCATAATATGGCAAATGTGTTCAAACTCATAATTTAAAAATATCTCACTGTCTGAGAAAATATACAGCATTAGCCTCTGTGCAGTTCTCTGCCAAGTGTGAATTTGAACTCATCCAACACCTGACCTGTTTGCTTGCTTTGGCACCTGCACTACTATCTCCTAACCAATATTAAGACAGTGGTCACCAGTGATCGCTATTTTAACAGTGATAATGTTGTCATGGCTGCAGTGGACCGTTTTCTCAGACAGTTTTCAGTTATCTGAAACCGAAATACCATAAAAGTCATTAACTTCAAATATAATCACTCGAAGGTTGCACTGCATGTGCGTGTAATGAGAGCTGTTTAACTCCTCCCTCTACCTTAGGCCACAAACCTATCAGTCACTCCTCTTATTACAGCCTTTTTCAGCAGATGATGTTGTTATGAGCTATAGATGTCTACTCTACCGTCTACCGTCAACTCATCAGTGTCTCATAACCTTCTGCAGGGTTCAAGGCTCTCCTGCGATATGAGGGCTTTGACAACGACTCCAATAAGGACTTTTGGTGTAATCTCTGTATTCCTGAGGTGCACCCAGTGGGATGGTGTGCTTCTAGTGGCAAACCCCTTGTACCTCCAAAAAGTGAGCCTTGTGCCAAACTTTTCACAGTCTTGCTCATGAATGCCTGTGTTCTTGGATGGTTTGTGGTAATTGTTGCTGTTATTTTTGTCATCTCTTACAGGCATACAGCATAAGTACTCTAACTGGAAAGCCTTTCTTGTGAAGCGTCTCACTGGAGCTAAAACACTGCCACCTGACTTTAATGCCAAGGTAAGACACACTACTACCAAATCATTTGAACTATACGGTTTTTGATGAACTGCACTTGTATCTTAGAATTTAAAACAAACTGATATTTGAAATATTTTTTATGGTAATTAAACATTTCCAAATTTGATAATGCCTTTTGACATTATGTGACAAAAGAACTTCTTCTTCTACATCTATGCAAGCATTTCAACTATGAATACCAATCAATGGTTTTGCCTTTGTTAAATCCATGTATCATTTTTCACTGTAGGTACATGAGAACATGCAGTTCCCCTTTAAGAAGCTGATGCGGGTAGAGGTGGTGGATAAAAATTACCTGTGCCGGACACGGGTGGCACTAGTGGAGCAGGTAATTGGAGGTCGCCTCAGGCTGGTCTATGAGGAGAGCCAGGATGGGTCAGATGACTTCTGGTGCCACATGTACAGCCCTCTCATCCACAACATAGGCTGGTCGCGAAGCATTGGACACCGCTTCAAACGATCTGGTGGGTAACGGTTTAAATGATGCATATAAGGCTTAATAAGAAAGATATGAAATATTAGATATTTCTTTTTTTTTTATGCTTTTGCTAACTGCAACCTAGCCCCTCTCTTTTGAAGCATACCAGGGATTTGCATCTTGAAATGGATCCTCTGAAGTTGTGGTCTTGAAGTCTTCTCCTCATAGTTAACAAGGAAACATGATTTTATTTCAGCATGCAAATGATTTTCCACTTCTCCACAGGTAGGAGTGGGAATTGATAACCGATTGACAGAACCACTGGAATTGTATGCCACCTAGCTTATCAGTTCCTTTTATAGATGCTGGCATGTTATGACAGTTGTGTGTTGCAAAACAATGACATCAACCTCATGAGAGAAAGAAACTGTTCAAAGTGTGGCAGCTTGTCCCATACATAGGCTCTACTTGGATGGCTTTAGCAGGTAGATTAAGACACGCCCATGTAGATTAAAAAAACTTGCTTTCAACTTCAACAACAGGTAATCTTACATTGGAATTATATTACACTCTTCTCAAGAAATAATGTTCGGCCACACATTTGGGATGAGAGGCTTCTCTGTCTCTTGCTGCCTAGCTAGCATCTAAATATAGTCTGCATGTGAGGTGTTTAGGGAACATGCGTGCCCGTCAGGGTCACCTTTGGTCCACATGATGTAAACGTCATTGTCTTGCCAATATCCATAAGGGACTACATACAGCCCCCTGCAGATGTCTGACTGCAGCCCAAAATGTGTGACTGCACAGGCTGCACACACTGCGCCTACTGCTCATGCACTACAGTCTGCATGTGAGTTGCTTTGGGGACATCTGTGAATCGCACCTACAGAACATAACCCGGGTTACACTCTACCCCTCTAATCTGCTCAAGCCTCAGCATGCACATCAGTCGTAAGCCACGTCTCCTGCCACCATGTGTAAATTGTGAATATTGTGTGTCTTCATTTTATGAGGGAATATGGTGACAGTATTAGTTGTAAATTTCAAGTGAGGGTGGAAACACTAGCAATATGCTGAAACCTCTTCCAGGAATACCCTGTATTTGACACTATGCCACTGCTCCTCAACTGAGCAGCATTTCTGTTACTGAGGGTAAAACTCTGCTTTATAATAACAGTAGCACCACGCAGGTGCATTAGTATTTTATTAACTGCGCATTAGTACAGTTTACTGCAATTCAATTCAGTTCAATTTTATTTATATAGCGCCATATCATAACAAAAGTCATCTCAAGGCACTTTCCATATAGAGCAGGTCTAGATCATACTCTTTAAAACTAGGTATTTACAGAGAGAGACCCAACAGTTCCCACCATGAGCAGCACTAGGCGACAGTGGCACTGATTATACTATACTATAAGTGCTGTCACTAGAGTGTGTACTCTGTCACAGATAAACACAGGAAACCAAACGACAGCAGTACATTTTTTAGGTGTCCTGTAGTTCACTTTATGGTTACATTTACAATATTCAGATATCAAGTTCATCATGAAAATTTAAAGTCATCATTGGTTGTGGTGATAACAGATATGGTATACTTAATCAACATACCCTGAAGCCCAGCTCATCCTCAACTCCAGTTGTCAGTAGTTTCATCCTTCCTTTGAAATGATTTAATACTCACAGAGCTCTTTTTTGTGTGTGTATGCTGCTTAAACATCTCAGATATGACGAGTAATTCTGTCTGTATGTTTTTCAGATATTACAAAGAAAATGGAGGGGCAAGTTGATGCTCCTGCTCAGTTCTTCCAGAAGGTAACACACAATATAACATTTCTATTTTTACTGCCCCAGATGTCTTCTCAAGTTGTACAATGTTTCATTAGCAGTCATTGTAGACATGGTATTTAGCAGGCGCAGGTACAAGTAAGGCTTGGAGATATGGAAGCAGTAATAAATAAATGTTAACATGTACTGAATTCTTGTAGTGTTACCTTTGTCATCTTAGTCATAGTTTTAGTCCTGAGATCAAAAGCCTGGCTGAGTTATAGTCATATTTGGTCAGTGTCATCTTTATTATTCCAGTTTTGCAGTTGACTAAAACTCTAGACATTTTGTATGGTCTCAGTCAAAGACAACAAACATTTTAGTTAAGTTTTAGTCAAGACTAAGAATAGAGTATTTTAGTCAAATTTCAGCAGACTGTTTTTAAATAAGATCAACTGATTTTAGGCTATATGAAAACAAGCCACAAAATTAATGGTTGATAGGTAAAATTAAGGATAAAAATAAAAGTGTGGAAACTTGCAACAAAATTGAATCTGGTGAAATTTTACTCTTGACTCAATTATAGCTATGATCCTAACTTTCTGTTTGATAACCCAAAACTTAAGCAGCCAGGAGAAAAGAAAACCCTGCATGATCAAGAAGAAGCCTGCACAACAGCCCTGTTATAAAGCCTACCCTTATAATGTTAACATTTAATTTCTTTCTGCATGTGTGCATTAGGTGAAAGATGTGGACCAGAGTGGGGACTGGTTCAAAGATGGGATGAAGTTAGAAGCCATTGACCCCCTAAACCTCTCAGCTATATGTGTAGCCACTGTAAGAAAGGTTAGTGTGTGTTTACATTAATGTCAGGTTCTTCTTGTCAGGAAAAAAAAAACACTTTGTTGAATAACAGAGACAGTTTTGCCTCGACTGGTTCAGTAATGTTTGCTCTGTTCAGTTCTAACCTCAGCCGCTCTCTGCTGTTTAGGTGTTGGCAGACGGGTACCTCATGATCGGGATCGATGGTTCGGAGGCAGTGGACGGATCAGACTGGTTCTGCTACCACGGCACATCTCCCTCCATCTTTCCTGTCGGCTTCTGTGAAATCAACAACATTGAACTCACACCCCCTAGAGGTACTACAGTTTGTTTGAGTTCTTCAAAAAAGTAAATGGACACTTTCTCCCATTGAGAGGACCACAGAGCCTCTGTTATTTGTTCACTACCATGCATTCCAAGGTCAAGTTGTGAGTTAAGAATAGTTTGGTAGCATTTTCTAGCATATGATTTGTTAATGTTCTGGTCTTCGTGCTAACTGTGTTTCCCAGGGTACACTAAACTACCATTTAAATGGTTTGACTACCTCAGAGAAACAGGATCAATAGCTGCTCCTGTCAAGCTATTTAACAAGGTAGGCTTTATTAAATGTTTTATTTGTGTTAAATTTCTCTAAATGAGTTATCAGTGACTGACATAAATATAATGGGATTTAGGATTTATCGGAGTTTCTTATGTGTGTTGTTGTTGTATGTAAATAAGTGATTTTTTTCCATTGCCACTTGCTGCCTCGCATCTCTTAGGAGGTTCCCAATCATGGTTTTCGACAAGGCATGAAGCTGGAGGCTGTTGACCTGATGGAGCCACGGCTGGTGTGTGTTGCCACGGTGACAAGGATTGTGCACCGGCTACTGAGGATCCACTTTGACGGCTGGGAGGACGAGTATGACCAGTGGGTGGACTGCGAGTCACCTGACCTCTATCCTGTGGGCTGGTGTCAGCTGACAGGCTATCAGCTCCAACCCCCTGCTTCACAGAGTAAGAATATGATCCATTTCAACTCTATAAATACTGAGGTTCCTCTAGAGTCACTATAACGACAAAATGTGAAAGCTATCAGTCAAACCCTGGTGTGGACTAAACAACAGGACCAGGACCACTTGAAAAGAAGAGACTTGGTCTGCTTCCAGTTAGACTCAGGTGTGGTTGGTTTGTGGTGTAAAGTAAATGAACCAACCACAGTGTTTTATGATAGTAGACGTGATATCTAGCATGAATTCAAAAGCTAAACTAGATCCATCTATTGATAACAAGGATCTGTTAGGGCCAATCCTGGCATGTTTTAACGGATCAGCATCAGCAAAATTAGGCAGATTAAATGCCAGTTCTTTTATTAATGTCCTCAGCTGTGTTTTGTCCACCTTGGCCTGCTAGTATCGCAACACTGCACTAAAACCTATTCAGCAAATCTCTAGTTAAAACATCAGTGAGTTGTTTTTATTTATTATTCTGTATGTTTTGGTAGTTCATTAAGTCCATTACAGTGTGCCTGACAGTGGTTCCAAAGTAATCTTCGCATGATATTCCTGTACAAGTCCTGACTTGTTAGTTATTACTCATGTCCAATGGTCGATTTACTGTCTAGCAACACTTCTAATCTAATAATACTTATTATCAGTTATTTCTTATTGACCTTCCTTCTGACACCAGAGAACATAAATATACACATTAAAACTATTGTTGCTTGTACCTGTGCTTATTGATCTGCTGGCAGCAGAATTGAATTCCCTTAGGATGAAGCAGGATGACAGTTACCAAAGCAATGAGTTATCGATCAGTCTTTTTAATATCATGTTTACAGCTCTTGGTTTGTTTGTATAAAAAAAATAATAATAATAATTTTGAATTAGAGCTGGACCAAGAAATTGTAAGGGGGAAAAAAAAAGAATTGTAATACTTAAAAAAGTTTTTTTCCCTCCAACCCCTGATATAATGGATACATTGTAATTATAAGTAAGGACACATTATTTCAGCTTTTTCAAATTCAATACCTCAAGATATCTGCTGATAGGGAGTAAAATCTATATTCCCTACAGTGTGAAACTAACTGGATAACTATGTTTATGTAATTTAGCATGAGGCCAGGGACTGCTGTGGCACAAAAAACGAGTCATTAGGCTGGCATTCATTAATAAAATGTAACCGGTAACAGAAACTTTATGACAAAGAAATTGTATTTTATTTAGACTGATAACATCATTGTTGATATCTAAACCTTTATAAGGACAGTTTCAGCACCAATACTGATCCACTGTGTTGGATCACCATGCAAAAGTATAGGTTGTGCTTTTATACAATCTGTGTGCTATATATATATATATTATTCTGTGTGATGGTCATATTTCAGGTAACAGAGACATGCCTCAATCTGTGCCCAAGCAGAAGAAAAAGGCCCAGCAGTACAAAGGCCAAAAGAAAAGTGAGTAATCCTTCCCGCACTGTTGATAAGTTTCTCTCCGCTCCTTCCTTCGCCTTCTTTTTCCCCTGTTAATCTTACAGTCACTGGTTACACTTGGTGGTAACTCTGCTGCTGTGTTGTTGGTCAGCTGTTCGGTGTGTTAGGAATATTTTCAATGGACTTTCTGTGTCACATTGCAGGATGCGTGAAAAGAAGAAAGTATTGTCTTTTGAGCGGGATAGAACACATTTGGACTAAGTAGTGTTTGAGATTTTGTTTTAGTGTTTCAGAAACTTCAGGTACAGGAGAGCAGAAGGCCTGGAGTTGAAGCTCTGTTTAGGTCCAGAGATTCAGATCACAAAAGCAGATGCTAATGTTAAAGTGTTTTCACTTTGTGCTGAACACTTTTGATGCAGTTTTATATAGAAGTCTGTGGCCGTCAACATTTAAAGTCAAATCAAATTCAGTTTCCATTTGTGTGCACATGATGTATGACAAAATCCAAATTAAATTTATAAAAGTCCAAATACATTTTGAATTTTCACATTCAAAAATACATCATAAAACTTTACTCCTAAACATAACATTGCTGTAATATAATGAATTGCATGTGAAATTGACCTTTACTTTCTGAATGGCAGGTAATGTGCAAGGTAAATTTTTTCTTTTTATTTAAAAACGTAATCTTCAAAACAACAACATGTAACTATTTTGCGTTAAAATAACCAGAAACATGAAAATATCAAGAATCTTAGAGTTTGGCATGTTTGTAATAGCAACAGGACCTCTGGTTCTGGATCATGAGGCTTTGTTTAGTGAGTGGGTGTGAACAGTTGGAGCCCTGGTCAAGTGACTGAAAGGCTTTGCTTTTTGTACTTGAAAACTGTTCAGACTCAAAGCTCAACAGAATGAATTAAATTTCCTAGAAAGAAATGGAAAGTCAGTTCTTAATGGTTATTTTTTCTCCCCCAATTTTGTTTTTTTTTTGGGGTGGCACAGTGGTACAGTGGTTAGCACTGTCGCCTCACAGAAAGATTTTGGGTTCTGGGTTCGAGCCCGGTGCTTTTCTGTGTGGAGTTTGCATGTTCTCCCTGTGCCTGTGTGGGTTCCCCTCTGGGGAGAGTCCATCCTCCCACAGTCCAAAGACATGCAGGTTAGGTGAACTGGTGACTCTGAATTGCTTGTAGGTGTGAATGTGAGTGTGTGTGTCTTTATGTGTTGGCCGTGCAGTGGACTGGTGATCTGTACAGGGTGTACCCCGCCTCTTGCCCCCCTGCAACCCTTAACAGATCAGCTGTATAGATAATGAATGAATGCATTTTGTATTTATTATGGCAGTGTAATACTGAACTTTCTTTTTTTAGTGCTAATTATGAATTTCATATTATCAAATTAAAACTGGATTTTATATCGTTAGTTTTAATTTTGTCATACATCATTCAAATGGGAAGTGAAAATTGAATTTTATGAAATGATTTAATTTAAATACTGGCAGCCACAGTCCTCCACAGGTTTGTCACAGAAGCTTTCCTCTCGGTAGCTAACAGTGCATCTGCTCACTTGGGTCTAGCAGTCTGAGTACAGCTTACCAGGGGCTTATTCAGATGGGCATATCAAGTGACAACTGTTTAAGGTTGAATTAAAAATTTCAACTTAAGCTCTTAAACTTTACCTTTTTGACTCTCCCTCCTAATTCATAATCTGAACATTGAGACCACTCTCCTAGATGAACTGAACCCCTGTGTGTGATAAGCCCCTGGTAGCTTACCTGAGTCTGGCTTGGTGTTTAGAGAGGAAGATTCCGGTTGGTCGACGGCCCTTCAGTCAGGCAGGCAGGAGGAGGAGCAGCTTCTCGGGGGACGAAGAGCAGAGTCCGCCCCCTTACCCTGCCCAGGGGCCCGCTCGGCCCCGGCCCCGAACCCACCTCCACCAAACCCACAAATCAGGTAACACACTAAAGATAAAACCAGCACAACACTGAGCCCTCTGAGGCTCAAGAGCGTTTTTAACAGGAGACAGTCGTCTGACAGGCCTCGCTGTGGAGCTGGATGCTGCTGATGCTGCATGTTCTACTGTTAAATCAACCCTTGTTTGTATGTATTCATTGTCATTGGTTTCACATCAGTATATCCTCATGCCAATAAAGGTCTAGAGTGGTACTGCTCATTTAATTTTCTTCATTTAATTTGCAGGAGTTAGAGTTTTGACATTACTAGTGTTTTGTCTCCAATTTGAAGCAGTCATCAGGCATGTTTGCTTCATTTGATATGTATTTTAAAGTAGTTCTCCTGATGCTTGTCATGCATGTGGAGTAAGCATTAACACCTGGAACAAAGACAAAGGCTCCCCCTGTGTTTTTTTTTACTCAAAGTGCATGAACACAAGTGGCTCATCTATGCTGTTGTTCTCTCTCTCATCTGTCTCTGTCCCATCTGTAGAATCTCTCCTGCGAATGAAGGAGGAGACAGCGGAGGCAGACGAGTTTACCTTCTCACAGGGCACCTCCGACCAAGAAAGCAACGGCTCGGGCAGCTACTACATCAAACAGGAGCCCTAAGTCCATAAGGTCACGACAGAGCAGGACAAACCCGGACAGGACACACCTCTGGAAAACCTCAGCAAAGTCAAGCTAATCTCAAATCACACTCATCGACCAATGCCACAGGCCTTCCATGGAGTCAGTGCAGGAAACGGTGATGAAGAGGAGAAGGGTGTCGGTTTAATTCTTCTGAAAAATACTGAAAGGAACATACCTTTGAACAGTCTTATAATCTTGTAGCTGTGTGTGCACGTAATCACCCATGCAAGCTGATTAAGGGGTTTGAAAGCACCCAGGGTCGTGCCTGGGTCACAGATATTTGGGCATTCTCGTTCGTACCACCGCCGGGTGACGCAACATCGGCTTTCTCTCCTCTCCTGTCTGAAAAATCCAACCAGACGAGATATATTTAGATGGATTAAAAAAAACAACCCTTTTTCCACAGAAACGGGGGGTTGACATAAGCCCATCCTGCCTTTGCCACAATCTGGGCCACGCACAGAGACCTGTAGAAACTGTGAGAACCATTTACTGAGCCAGGTCTTTATTTTTTTGTGTGTAGATATAAATATATAATTTTGGTTTGGTTGGTTTTCAGGTCAGACACCCACTGAACGGCCTGAGGAGATAACAGAGGCTGGCAGACAGAGGAGCAGAGTTGTGTATATTTTGATTATTTTCATATTGCCAGGTGGACTTCTACTTCGTTGAAAGTACTTGAAGTTTTTTTTTTTTTTTTTTTTTTTTTTTTTTTTTTGGGTTGTT
This sequence comes from Lates calcarifer, assembly GCF_001640805.2. Taxonomy (NCBI): domain Eukaryota; kingdom Metazoa; phylum Chordata; class Actinopteri; family Centropomidae; genus Lates; species Lates calcarifer. The sequence continues at coordinate 569,212 of NW_026117727.1, forward strand.
GAGTTGTTTTCGTCTTAATGTGCTTATTTTGCATTTACATTTTTAGTGGCTGTGTGGGAAATGTAATGTGCATTGTTTCACAGAAGTGATTATATTCATATAGTATGTGAAGACCTAATCAAATATAATTACAGAGTATAGATCAAAGATTGTGATTTGAAGAGAGGTGGCAGTACAGTGCTGCTCAGCATTACGGATATTGCGTTCCTTCCCATATTGGCCAGTAAATTTCCACAGCTGCACTTGTTTCTGATTCAGACATTACAATACCAAAATCTGATTCAAGGCCAGCATTATCATTCATACCACAGCTTTGTTGCATCCCAGCATTCAGATTTCATCAAAGTCACCAAAATAATACAGATGATGTAAAACTATACCCAGGGTGGCAACTAGAATATTGTTCTTTTTTTTTTCTTCTTTTTTTTTGTCTTCAAATATTTGCCATTTTTAAATTATAAATAAGGTATTAAAAGGTTTGAGAATGTTGTAGTTAATCTTATTAAATCTAGATCTACAAATTTTCTGCATTAAACAAATCACATTAAATCTGCACCGGGAAACTTAATAATTTGAGTAATTTGTTTTTGTTTTGTTTTTTTATTTTTGAGACAGCTGTAAGGTAAAATTTGAACAAATTAGCATATTATATTGAAATTTAAATGGTGCAGTTTTAAAGAATAATATACCTGATGCAGTTGTTGGAGACACTTCTTGCTCATTTCACTGCTCTTTCATTAAAACTCAGTGGTCTGTAGATGTTAACATCTTTCAGCTACATAAAGTGGGCATTGTGGGAATTTTTGAAAAGAACTATGACCAGTTGTATGTCCACATTTTGAGCCATATCACATAATAGATAAGGCAGCATAAGCTTAATCAAATGACCACATATCTAATGATGTAATCTAATGTTGGGCAGCTTCGAGAGCTTAATGTGTTTTATCACAGTAACCAGAAATCTCACAATACCAATAATTGTAGATTAGTAACTGCATTAGCAAGAACTCAGCAGTGCTAATGACCTCATTTTTCCTCTTGTATTTTTAAAAAGAGTCCTTGCAGAGATGTAACAATTTGAACAGAAATGATGAAGCTGTGGAGATAAAAATCTTTTTCCATTTCACAAAATCACCTTGATTTACTACTAAACGAGAACACACATTTGGATAGTGTGACTGTGAGTGAGCAGAAAAGTAAGTTGTATAAAAGAGAAACCTTACTGGTATGATAGGGTTATTCCCACTGTCCAACCCTACAATATGTACTTTGACCTTTACAGTCTGGATGTAGCTGCTGTCGGGGGGGAATCTCAGACTTATCTGAGGCAGTCAACACAACCGGCCAATGTTGGGCCCACGTGTCAGCCAAACCGTACAGCATATTTAAATGTTGTGGATGCTGGTGAATGCATCTCTCTCTCACTGTCAAAGGTTGCACTACAGCAGTGATTCATTTTGCAGATACAGGTGTTTCTATTGTGTTTTGGACCATGTCTGCTGTATTTTTACCCAGAGGAGTACAAATGCTCAGAGTTCTATCTGGAACTCCTCATTTGTATGGAGTCTGGGGTATGTCACCAAAATGATTATATATATTATATATAATTTTATTACTCAGTGTTCAATTGTAATCAGTTAATAAATTGCTTTTTTCTTTTTTTTTTTTTTACAAAAGCAGTTATAAATAGTTTATTTAAATTTTATGCAAGAACATGCAACAAAATCTCAAAAACAATAACAAAAACAAATGAAGCATTAAATTTGCCAGTTGATATGTCTATCCCCTAATTCTGTTAAATTGTGAATAAATAATTGAATATTAAAATAGAAATAAATAAACTCTAATTTAAGAACAGCCCTCAGAGAGGCAGCAGCTACTCAAATTGGCTGGGACTGCCCCAGCTGACATTGGGCAAGAGATGAGGTTATTATTGTTTTTTTTTTCATCATTCAAGTACAAATTCAATTAATCAGTATATAGGTTTTTAAAATATGAATTTATTACCTAATATGATTAAACACTGAAAATGTGGCACACTCAAGACTCCATACTTGAGCATTTGTAGCATAAAGGTTTGGTCTCTGTCATAGAAAATGTGAGGTTGGACTCTTGTCAAATTAAGAGAACTGCAGGAAAATCTGCCTTGCTTCAGTCAAGCAATTTTGTTGTCCAAATGCGAAAAAAGAGTACAGTATGTTGAATATTTTATTAGGTTAATATGCAAAACATTCATGTTTTTTTATTGCTTAGATTGTTCTCATGTCAGAGCCATATGTATGCAAGCTAGTTTCTGAGTCACCTGAGCCACAGAATAACAGGTTTGTCATTAATAATGGAACATAAACAATGCACTGCTTTTCCAATAGTCTCTAAGGGCAGCATTCACTTATAACAAGACAAGAACTATAAGTGGTGAGAGATTCTATAGATATGTATGTGTGTGCGTATATATTCTTCATGACTATGATGGTATGAAGTAACTAATCCTGATTAGTCAGATATCCATGGTTGCTCATGGAAATGACAAGACTCCTTCTCTTTCATTCTTCTTAGAGCTAGATTTTTGCAGTTGTTTATCTACTACCTCCTGATGCTCGCCACATTTAGCTTAAAGTGTGTGAAATAGACTGTGGCAGTGTATTAGCATATGCAAATGAAAATAATTACCTAAATATGATCCACTTGAAGACTAGGCACCAAACATTTAAGAATTTATATCACAGCACGAGGTAGTCTTCTAATTTGAATAATATGCAATAGTAATAGATCCAATATTATTTTGCTATGTTAAATAAAACTTATAGCACCCACAAATGTTATGATCACTACATTAATATAATTAACATATGAGATAATTTAACAAAAATTGTATTGTATAAATGTGGTGTTTGTGAGCAAGGATTCATATACAGAAAACTCACTGTATGGCCAAAGGCGGTATTGAAATGAAAAGCAGATTTAAACTTCTCAGTGACGGTAAAAGACCCATAATTTCTCTTTCTACCAGTAAGGTTCATGATTCAATTCTCAGGAAGTTTGTTTTTCTTTTTTTGGTTGTAAAGGTTGTAACTACCAGTCTGAATCAGCTGGGTTGAAAAGCTCAAAGGTGTCTTCATTGTGTGCATCTATTTTATGGAAGCAAATAAATGCCTTAATAACTAGAATCTTTCAAGCAGCTGGAAATTGTGAAATTCAACCACAATTAGATACTTGATGTTGAAATTTAGGTACATCTCATTGCCGTGAAATATTTAACTCTGATAACCAGCTGACTGAATTTGTGTCTTTGAAACTTGCAGTGGGTAATTGCAACTAGAAGCATTTCATTTTCTTGTTTATTGTTAATTGTTTCACTGTATGTATTAGAAAATTAATCTGTGTAGTATTTGAAACACTATATTCAAGTTAATCTAAACTTAATCTGTATGCACAAATAATCATCTTGAACAAGATAATTATCCTGTGCACACAATTTCTATGTTAACCTAATTTAAAACTATATATAATTATTGTTTGCTAAAATTAGCCAGCTTCTTTTTACCCCACAAGAAAAAAAATCTTTCTGGATTTCATTGCATTATGATATAATTAAGACGAATTCTGAAAATTCAAAACTCAAGTTGCTGAAATTGGCCTCGTAAAATTCAGGCACGAAAGCTCAAGATTAAAAAACATTTCAATGGTAACTATTGAGTAGTTGTTAAATTTCACAATACGGTATTCAGTTGCTTATAAGATTGTAAGATTGTTATTATGGTACTTGTTTGCCTCTTTACCATTCAAAAAGCAAAAGGTCTTATCTCGCTTCCATTTCATGTATTTTTCTCCATGTTTTGCTTTATAATTGGTCTTCATGTTAAATTCTACGTTTGATGAAAAAAATCAGATGTTTGTTCATTACCTTTTTGGTTCAGTCTGCTTTCTGTAGCTTCTGGTTGTGTTTTTATTGTTGACCAGGATGTGAGATTTATATCTACCAATTTCTTTTTTACTTTGTCTCCTGATCAGATTGAATACAAAGCTCTGTTGAAATGCTGAGCTTCTAAGACCAAATGAGCAATAAAAGACATCGCCTCACAATCATTTGAAGCAGATAAAATCCAAGTTAGGATCCGCCATAGGAGTTACTTTCTATGTTGATGTTGGAGGGCAGAACGAAGCATTAAAGAACTTCATGACAAAACTGCATTAATAGCTTAGTACAAAAAAAAAATAAGAAAAGACTGTTCTATGGACTAATTGCTGCTACCCTTCCCCAGATTCTCCCTAAATAATCAAATGCACAATCAGCACTGTTTTGGATCTTCTGTTTCTCACTTTTCCTTGTAGATACTCAACTTTCTTGTTTCACATTGATCCCCAAATCTATAAATGGAATATGTTTGACCTCTGTGTATTGGGTACCTGTGTATGTAAAGTGTTTGGTCATTAGCAGCTGGAAATGGAAGCAATTTGATTGGTTTGATTTGGGATTGGGTGCACTGATTAACTGAATGCATGTAGACCAGAACACAATGTGCCGATGTTGTGCTGAGCTTGTTTTTTTGTTGTGACCGTCATTGGTTGGTCTTCAGTCTGTCTGTTTTTGTTTTTTTTTTCCCTCGTCCACTGGAATCAGGAGGGTATGGAAGCCTTGGGGGGACAGAGATGTTAAGCATGACAGGAATGAAAATGAACATTTTAAGCAAGATTATAAAATACAAATTCTACGATTAAGACACAAAGCAAAATTATTGTAGTTCATCAAAAATTAGATTTTGATCATTTTTTATCATTTTAATGTAATCATAATTTTGGCATAAGTTACATTTTTTTATTCAAATTTCAACCTATTCTCATAATTGGCTTCAATTTTGTTATACTATCATATTTTAAATTTCCACTCTCTACAATAATTTTGGTTTAGTAAGTCAAAACTTTAACGTTTGTCATAGTTTTGACTTAAATTTGGACTTTTTTTGAATTTTTTTTGTCTAATCATTTTGGTTCAGTAGCTGCAGATTTTGATATATGTCATAGCTGATTTAAATTTTAATTTGGCACTTTCATAATTTTGACTTACCATGATTAATTTTGTTTGTATCTGGCCATTACCTTTCATCTTTTTCGTTCTTTTTCCCTGGTGGTGATGAGCTTCCATAGAAAGGACACAGTTGTGGTTGCAGAGCTCTTGCAGACTTCCTGCACCTGAACTGGTTCTGCCATATGTGGGCAGTGATGAGGTGCAGGCTGGAGTTGGATATTAGTTGTTTTTTTGTTGTTTTTTCTTGGATACTAACACGGGTCTTTTGTATGTGATAGTCCCCCCTAATTATATTAAACCATTATATCGTGGTGCTATATATATATTTGATAAAAATGACTTAATGTATTGGGATTACTATTGTCTGAAAATACTTGTGAATTGAGAGGGTTATGGTGCAAAATTTATTTTGGATACAAATGAAAAAAAAAAATCTATTGATATTAACACTGACCCTTGAGGTACATTATTAGATTGCAGTTTAAAGTTTGTACATCTTTTTGATAGTGTATACTAGTTTCCTTTCATATGGTAAATTTGTGCTGTGATCAAGCTTTGATAGACTTTGTAAATAAAGCCAAATGTTTGGATCATAATATTGGTTGTAATGGATGGCTTCTTTGTTTACAAGCGTTGCAAACTGTTTTCCGCATGGCTGTGAAAGTTTATCTGGTGATTTTTGTAAGATCTGACTTTTACACTGAATAAAAGGCTTATGACTTCAAACACTGTGGAATCCCTTTGTCAGCTAGACAGATGTGTTAAACTGAGGAGTGGTAAGGAAGAAAAAAAAAGTTTTTGAACTTCTCTCATATTTCACAAAAAAGCTAAGAATTTTGGAATGGGTGAGAGTGTGTGACTGGGTGGGTGGGTGAGAGATGAAGGGAGAGAGTCGGGGTGGAAAATGTGTTCTGCAGTCCGATTTAATTTCTGTCTCTTAACTGCACACATACACACCCAGTGCCCCAGTGAAGATCACTAAAAAATACAACACAACCAAAAGTGATTCTGAGTCTTCACTTTAAAATGTTTTGTTGTTGACAGATATATACTGTCAGCTGTGTCTGATAAATGTGCAGCTTTTATGCCTTACTATTTTATGTTGTTTTTGATATTCTTTTTTGAGGCTTTTTACAGGACAGTGGAGAGAGAGCAGGGGAATGACGTGCTGCAAAGGTCCCACCAGACCAGGACTCAAACAGCTGACAAGTAAGAAAAATTGAAAGTCTGATTCAACTGTGGCAAACAAAATACTGGAGTCATTATGGAAGTCTATTGAGTTACCAACTAAGATACTGTGATGGTGTTTGGTTCAGCTTATGAATCCTTAACTTTGAAATCAGTATGATCAACTTGAATCTCATTACAAAAATACAATCACTCTTTTCAATTATACTTAGTCTACTGGGACAAAGGATGTTAATGTTTGTATTAAAACAGTCAAGTGCCCATATAAACACAGAAATAAATAAATTATATATGTCAGTTCCCTGTAGCTGTTGTTTTGAGTTTGAGTGAAGCTGAATTAAGTGCACATTTTTATTTAGTTTTCCACTTAATCTTAAAATTTTTGGTCTTGTAAATCCAGGAGTGTTTCCTCTTCAACAGCTATGACGGGTCAAAACCGGTCCTCCTGTGGGGTGGGGTGGGGTGTTGGGAGCGTTGGGGGGCGGCGATAAAGCTGTGACAGGAGAGTGGTCAGTACTCTGGCTGGGACTAGCAGAGCTGCTAGCAATTTCACCACTGCCATCAGATTGAGTGTACACTGATATTCTGGCCTGACTTTAAGACATTTGGGGTCAACAGCTGTAAATAACTCAGTGAGCTGAAATCAGTGGATGTAAAGATGTAAATTTGTTTGGTTTCTTTGGAGGTGAGGACCTCAGCAGTGGAAGAGGAAACACTGGTGTGTGTGTGTGTGTGTGTGTGTGTGTGTGTAGTGTGACCAATGAGACAGTTGGTATTGTGAGCATTTTATTGGAAAGCAGATCACCTTTAAACAAAACAGTTAAAGACAAGTTTAACTGTACATTCAGGGAAGGAATGGAATGTTTCTAGATGGTATGAGCTCAGGAATGGATACGGACTAGACATGGACATCCGCAGAGACCAGATCCCAGTACAGTATGATGATGAGTAGAGGGGCCGGAGGGAATGTGTGGACCACGGGACGTGAAGAACTTGACATTGGTTCTTCTCCCCGCTAGGCTACAGGTGAAAACAGGAAATCTGAGGCAAAAGTTTCAGTGGTCTCCAACCAGCGAGTGAGGACTGCTGCAGAACCTGGGACAGCTCAGTAGAGCCAGCTGAAGGCACAGCTAGTGTAGCTGACCAGCTCTTCTTGTTTGAACCACAGGGCGATCTCCTTGTTGGCACTCTCCACTGAGTCGCTGCCATGGATGATGTTCCTGTGAAAAAGGAAAAAACAGCGACGAGTGAAGAAAAAGACCAATGAACAGAATCCAAACATTCAGTCCAAAAGAAACAGGGCAGTGCTGCCAGGTTTAGGGCTCAACTCCTCAACTCACTTGCTAACGTCAATGCAGAAGTCTCCTCTTATGGTTCCAGGCTTGGACTCAGCGGGGTTGGTCTCACCCAGCATCACCCTGCCCGTCTTCACCACACCTTTGCCTTCCCACACCTGGAATACACAACAGAGGGATGATGAGCAATAAAGCCAGAGGCTCTGTCAGCACATTCAGCAGAGCACGTCTCAGGCACCGCGACTCGTCTCCAGGGTTTCCAAAGCCTTAATGTGTTGTGTGTTGTCTCTTCTTACCATGGCAACCACTGGACCAGAGCTCATGTAGTTGATGAGGGTAGGAAAGAATGGTCTGTCCTTCAGGTCTACATAGTGCTGCATCAAGAGGTCCTCAGAGGCCTGCAGAAGGGAGACACAGCAGTCCACATGAGTTTTCTACATATTCACTTACAATTCTTATTTTTGTCGACTGCAGCAGGTGAGGCTGCATCAGTCTTCCTTTGTCAAAGCAGTACAGTGTTCTCTATGTTGTTTTCATCCCAACTGTAAACTGGGAAGCTAGAGTTTTAGTCTGATGTCTTCACTATGGAAGTCAAACTTCAGTATGAATTTATAACAAATTACAGCACAGTCAATCATATTAACAGCAACAATATCATGGCATGTTATTCAAATGCCAGTGTCTGACATCTAAATTGTAACTACAGAAAATATCCTGGGTTCCACTGCCCTCCTGTAACCATCAGTCTCTGCATGCACATCTGTCTGATGTGCATTTTATTTTGATAACAGTCTGTTTGAGGAAACTTCTCTCCTGGTGACAGACTGACAGGCTGGAGGTTGTAGAGGTGAGTTTTGTGTTTTTCATTATCTGGCTTCACTAAACCGAACAGCTACAGTCTCACTGAGCGGTCACCAACTCAGGACTTCCTGATCCAGCCATGAGCACATCCAATGTCAAAGAGTTGTTAATAGTAGTTAATGCTGTAAGAATCAAATTCAAATACTTATTATGATATGAGAGGAAACTGATACCTTCAGGTAAATTTGGTTCTAGTGACGTACAAAGGTGAGAATCAAAGTGAAATAAACAATGATCACATGACTGGGATAGAAACAAAACTAGTCAGGCTGAAGATTATATTGTAAATATTTAGAGGAATTAAGTTTGTCAGGGAGTGTTTCTGCTCTTTCTGAACAAACGATCAATGGAAAGACTGGAACAGCAAAATGAGTCAACTGATCTACAAAACCCTCTTGCTCCTTATGTCACTTTATTATAAACTCTTTTGTCCATGTTGGGATCCTGTAGGAATGATTACCATGTTTTACAAGTGAGCCACTGTCATTACCCAGAATTAAACCTGAGGTCATCTGGCTAACCTCAAACCCTGGTTGGAAGCACAGAGCTCTGGCATCTATCTAAGGATGCAACAATCATCCGTCAGCTCGGCACAGAGTCTGACCCTATTAAGAAGACTGGGCATCAGCTAGATGGACCAATCCAGATTAAACACCGATTCTTTGTCCACTTCATAAAATGTGTCGTTTCCATTATCCTGACGGGCTCCGATGGTAAGAAGCACTGGATGACAAGCCTCTGTAGAAAATGCTCCCATATTTGCTCACAGCTCACAACAATCTTACAAGCACATGAGGCTGGCAACACGCCTACACCTTGGCTCAGCAAGACTTTGGGTTTATACGGACAAAAATGGCATAATAACCAGCGATCCATCAATCATAATAAAAGAAAAAGCCAAAATATCAAACTGCAATTTAAATGTCAGCCATACTAGTCAAGTACATCAAATGAGACAAATTCAGCCTGCAAGTCATTCAAATGCAGTTCTTCTTCTGAACAGGACGTCTTATTGCTTGATAACTTGAGATGGCATGCACCCTCTCAAACATCTCAGAGAGATGACTGACAAAAAACACAACATGCAGGTCTACATTTAGTAAACAGTTTCTCTTCCTCTGGATACCATGTTCTGTGCTGCTGAGTCAGACTATATTTGGCTCTCCATTTTGATTTCACTTCCTGCTCAATCACTACCTACACTGACACCAGGATTTAATTTAAGCAATCAGAGTTAATCTTCTTCACCTCAGTGACACAGACAGGGACTTTTTTTTTTTTCTCTTTTTACACCAAGACCCAGGAAACAGGTGATTTTTACATAAATTCTTGCATAATGTAGGTTTATAAATGAACCACACTTCATGCTAAGAGTTAAGCAGTGTCCCACAATGTTGCAGATCAGATGTTAGAGGATCAAGAGACCAACACTAATGACCTGTGCTACAGTCAGGAATAGACAAGCGGGCTTATCAGCTCACCGGAGGTCTTAACTGTCACACTGCACACACACACAAGATCATGTGCATATACTGTAGGTTTAAAAATAACATCAGTGACAATTATGAAAGCAGCTAATGTCATGTCCTTTGCCTAACAGGTAAGTATAAGCCAATGCATCAAAGATATAACTGTTTACTTACATGGAGCATCTTCATGCCCACGAGTTTGAAGCCTTTCATCTCAAACCGCTTGATGATCTCTCCAATGATGCCCCTCTGCACACCATCAGGTTTGATGGCAAGGAAGGTGCGCTCCTTCAGCTCAGCCATGATTCTGAAAGGAAAACAAACAAACAAAAAAAAAAACTGGATGAAGACAAAAAGAATTTAAATGCAATCTGCAGGAGGAGTGAGCCTGAGAGTCACTCACGCCATCTGGTCGCATTTGGCACAGGCGGCGTTGGGGCCGGCAGCCGAGGGCCCCGACCCCATTGCTTAGACGACGTAGCCCAGGTTAGTGTGGAGCTGACAGTGTGACCACTTGAAGTGGACACTGACTTTGGCTGCAAGCCCCGCCCACAAGACGTTTATCCCTACAACATTTCTCTGAAACAGACTCCGCAGATGTTTAATCACAGGAAACGTCTAATATCCCAGTATTTTCCAGGTGTTTCCCCATTATGTACCATTTTTATTTATTTATTTATTTTAGTAAAAATACATTATGAGTAAAATCATGTTCAACTGGTGCATTTCAACTCATTCTGATCAAATGCAAGTTTACCTACAAGGTCTAGTGTCTTGTTAAATAATGAAAAAATTAAATCATATAAAATAGTCTGTCAAGAAATAAAGGTTGCTGCTCACATGTGAGCCTTTGCCATTATTCTTATCATGATGGGTTTTGGACTGTTCAAAGAAGGCATCTGTTGGAGCTCTAGGAAATGTACAATTAAATCAGGGTTTACAATGAGTTTTTTCTAGAAGTACCAAATTCCACAGCCATTTTAGAAAATTTGTAGAAATATAGAAACAATACCAAATCTAAAAAGCTAATTGTTTAATAATTAATAATGATCATTCCACCCCAGCCCTAAAATTATTTAATCTAGTGGAAACATGTTGGAGCCTGTTTTTCTGTGCACTCACACACTCTAAACTATTGTTAACCTTGGGCCACAATGAATTACCAGTCTCTTTTATTCAGATAGTGTACTAGCAGCACCAGTGCTTGGGTTCATCTCCAGTTTGTGTCTCACTGTAAGGATGACAGCACCTCATGTGAGCAGCATTAATCTAACATGATTCCCACCCAGACCATAGTCTTATATGGAGGTAATCCCTGGAGACTGACATACTTTAAGAAACTCCTGATAGAGGTACTGCCATTCATAGAGACTGTAAAATAAGAGTACACTTGTGCAACTGATCCTAATACAGCCTGAATGACAGAAAGCCAGACTGGTTAGGCGAGGAAATGATACCAGCCTTCCGCTGTTAAAGCAGCTATTGCAGTGGCAATCACTGCCAAAGGCTAGTGGTTCCTTATTGCTGCAGGCCTACCAACCACTAATACACTAAGAAGTGACAGTATTGCCTACGTTGACAGTATTTATACAAGTATACCAGTGTGTACTATGCTTTTCAAATACAAGCTCCACATCATTAAGCACAAAACAAACAAAAAAAACTGCCATAATATCCAATTCATCTTTATTCCTTCGTCCTTTTCTTCCTCCTCCTACTTATTCCCCTCCCCTCTTTTGCATTTAAAGCAAATATGTAGCACTAACATGAGTAAAATATGTGACTGGCACTGAGAATTTGTGCGTAATTAAAGTCAATGTAATTTTACAATATTGAGTTCAGTTCAGTAGCTGCAGCTGACTCATATTCAGAGGTTTGGAAGTGTTCGTTAGGCCAAACTTGCGCACAGCTACAGTAAAACTGCATTTAAACAGGACCATTGGTGATGTTCTGCCAGGTTTGTGCAGTTCCTGCGCAAACACAGAGCAGCTTCAACAGCCTCTCGAGCGGCGTATGGCGACACGTACGCCAAGTGCAAGAGCACACAAACGGACTTCAGCACTGTCTGTTCACAATGGCGTTTGATCTGCTGACTGCACTTGACACCCGGTCTTAGGCCTGGAACTCCGGTCAAAGACGAGAGTTTCTCCTTAGTGGAAAAACTCATTGCTAGCTATTGCGCAAATTCCGAAACATCTAATTAATTTTAGCACACAGCAAGTGGAACATTCAGGCGTCCCAGAAATTGCCGGGACAGGCCCAGGCCTTCACTGACAGCCACATGGTCTTTTGTTCGCCTTGCTGCGGAAAATGGTACAACATGACGGGGCAGCGCCGCGGAAGGCGTCGCGGAAAACGCATTACTGCGCTAAGACCGCACCAAACCAATGCTTTTAAAACCTACTACCTAAATAAATGTCATACACAGAAGTTTGACTGTGCTAAATTTACACTACACCTCCTCGAAAACAAGACTTCTTCACAAAAAAGAGAAAAAACAACTCGACTATTTAAACAACGGGAGAAATTAGAGGGATGTGTACATTTCTAAACACACCGCTAATAACCGTTACAGAACAGTAAGGTGATATTACCTTTACAATGAGGCTCTGGTGCCGGTAGCAGAGAACAGTTGCTCTGGTTAACGTGGGAGAAGAGCGACAGAGAGTGCGCAGCCGCGTTTTATGTGTGAAGGCGGAGACTGGCGAACGGCAAGTCACTGGAGCCAAAAGTAAAAAGGCAGTCAAGCTTATCCCTCCGCAGCAAGCAGGATGGGGCGGGGTCAGATGTGGGCGAAGTCAAAGCTTTACTACACACTGATTTTTATTTCTTTATTGTGGTTTTAACCCGATGTGTTTGTGCTGATTATGATATATATATATATATATATATATATATATATATATATATTATATATATATATATATATATGTGTGTGTGTGTGTGTGTGTGTGTGTGTGTGTGTGTGTGTGCGCAAAACAGGTGTACACTGACAAACATACTCAAAAGAAATAAGAAAAAAATGAGAAAAAAAAAATCAATTGATTCTTATGGTTATTTTGTACTTTACTGAACTACTGTAATACAAGATGAGCTATTCAAGACAGTGTAGCTGGACATATAAACAATAATATACAGCTGAACCTGAAGGAAGCTGTTTGTGTTGAGTTGTTGGTCTTTCATCAGGAAATAACCATCCGAATAAAGGCTTTTCAACTTTTTAGCCAGAGGAGTGTCTTAAATCACCCCAGCTTCACCACAAACCTCAGCTTTGTCTGAACCTCTAACCCTCCGGTCTTAAGCTAAAAAGCTAAAATCCTTTAATTAATTTTTTTCCAGAATTGTGTCGAGGCACATATCTGGGGAAGGCTACAAAAACATTTTTGTCGCACTAAGGGTTCCCAGCAGCACAGTGGCCTCCATAATTCTTAAACAGAAGTCTGGAACAAACTGGACTCTTCCTAGACCCGAGCTTATCAAGGACCGTGGTAAGAGAGGTCACCAAGAACCTGGTGGTCACTTTGGATGAGATCCTGTGCAGAAATGGGAGAAACTTCCAGAAGGACTTCCATCACTGCAGCACTCCATGATCTGGGCTTTAAGGCAGAGTGCCAGACAGAAGTCTGCTTGGAGTTTGTAAAAAGTACCTAAAGGACTCTCAGACTGTGAGAATCAAGATTCTCTGGTCTGATGAAAGTTAGATTGAACTGTCTGGCCACAGCTCTAAATGACATGAGTAGAGGAAACCAGGCACCAGTCATTACCTGCCTAATACCATCCCAACAGTTAAGCATAGTGAGGGCATCATGCTGAGACTGGTCAGAGATATAAGTACAGAGATATCCTCAATGAAAACCTGGTCGAGAGCACTCCAGACCTCAGACTGGGCCAGAGGTTTACCTTCCAACTAAACAATGACCCCAGGCACAAAGCCAAGACGTGGCTTAGGGACAACTCTGTAAATGCCCTTGTGTCGCCCAGGCAGAGCCCTGACTTGAACCCATTCAAACATCTCAGAGAGACCTGACAATGGCTGTAAGGTCCCCATCCAACCTGACAGAGCACGTCACGTCATATCCCAAGAAGACCTTAATGCTGTACGCACTGCCAATGATGCTTCAACTTTTCACTTTGTCATTGACAGTAGATAGATGAGAGGAAAAAAAACTAACTATTTTAGAATAAGGCTGTAACACAATGAAATGTGAAAAAGTTAAGGGGTCTGAATACTTTCTGAATGTGCTGTAGATTATGGTACAGTTCTTTTGTGCTTTATTGAACAATAAAATATAAGCATCCTGCTCACCTTTCTGTTCATAAATGAAAGCATCTGTGCTTGTCATCCCGGAGTACCAGTTACTACCACGATGAGGCATGTTTACATGGAAAAATGCATGCACCCATGTACTGTAAATACATGTATATAGTCCACAAAATGAAGCTTTTATGAGGAATTATAGATTAAAATCTGCAGCTTATGTCTTTTATGGTATGAGCTATATAATACTAGTCATACATTCACTGACATTAATGGAAATGATCTTAATACATCCTGTGATATTGAGGCCATCGAGAACTGCATCTTTTACTTAAAGCACTAGGATTACCTCCTCACTCACTTTACCCAGTGTAGATTAATGGAGTTTTCTGAACCTGACAACTAACAGTATGAAAATATTATGTATATCAGCCTTTACCAAACCTCTGAGATCTAATCTGCTTTGAAACATTAAGTTTTCTCCCTTTTCTTCTTGGGCTGCCACTGGCCTTAAAGAATGCTAAAAACAGTACCAGTGAAGGGGACCCAGGGGTGTATCTTCCACTCTGGGAGTATTCATGGCTCTGCTGCCACAACTCTGAGAAGGGCAAAATATTTGTGTAGAATTACACAAACCCTCTGCTGGGCGTTGCTTTGGTTGCAGCCCAGATATCTGACCATTTTTGTCATCTCAGATGACATGTCATCTCCTCCTGTTTACATTTCTTTCCTTTCCTTTTTCCTTTCCTGCTCTTCTCTTCTTCTCTCCTGTGTCTTTCCTCCTCTGTTTTCTCCCTTGTTTCCTTTCCTTTTCTTTCCTTTCCTCTCCTGCTTCATGTTCTCTCTACTCTAGTCATCCACGTCTTTCCTCCTGCACCTCCAGCAGTGGATGCTCCTAGCATACAAATGCAGAGTTAATTCCCTGTCCTAATCTCCTGCGTTCTACTCCCAGTCCTATTTTTACCAGGGTTTAAAGCCAGGATTAAACTATCTCTCTCTCCCTCCGCCCCACCTCACTGTGCTGTTTATGAGAATGAAACCACAGGACAGTTAAGTGCTGTTCACACCACTCCTGAAAGCTTGGTAGCCTGTGTGTGTCTTGGAGTGTTGTGCTGCTCTTGCCATCTTACCAAGAGGGCCTCCTGGGGTGTGCAGGCATGGCACACTAAGGATGTGGATTAACTGGCCTCACCTCAGTGTTTTATGATGTGCTTTTTCTTGTGTGTAATACAGAGGTCAGGAGATATTGTCCTGGCAGGAAGTAGTTTACGCTGCAAAATAATTGTAAGACGATTATTTTGCTTCTGTGAGAGGTGTGTAAAATGATGTTGCCAAAAAATTCTTGGGGGCAAAAAGGTTAATTTTTTTTATTGCCTCAGATTGCTTCTACATAGAGGTAGAGTAATTTTGAGTGTCAGTTTTTAGTGGTGAACAGCCAGTGTTCCTCTAAATCCTCCTTTCCTGAAGGCGGCTGTATAGATGTATAGATGAATAGGAACATTTTTGAACGTATAAATACCAGCTGCAGAATATTCCACTTTCAGGGAGACACACTGTACTGAAGACCCAGCAACATGTTTTTATACTCAAAGGTTCAACTCTGCTCTGCTTTTTCTGTGATCAGATCCTCACGGGGGGCGGCTGTGGCTCAGGAGGTAGAGCAGGCCAATCAGAAGGTCAGGTGGTTCGATTCCCAGCTTCTCCAGCAGTGTGCATGCCGAAGTATCCTTGGGCAAGATACTGAACCCCAAATTGCCTCCTGGAGTTTAGATAGCACATTATATATAGAACATGTGCTGTATGAATGTGTGTGTGAATGGGGTGAATGTGATCTGTAGTGTGAAGCGCTTTGAGTGGTCGAAAAGCGCTATATAAGTACAGTCCATTTACCATGAATGAACACACACCTGCCAGCATTATCTACCACCTCACAACAGTTCCCTGACACAGATGAAAAAGTGTACTTTTTTGAAGCATCCTCCTGCACAGAGGGGATTACAGCACAGCTGAGAATCATCACTGTAATATACCATGCATCGCTTTGAGATTGAGATTATGATGAGCCCATACTGCCACAGTCCATTGCCTCTGACTGTGCTACTGCATAAGCAGTAGGAGAAAGCATATATCTCAACTATTAAAAGATTAAAGGATTTGTAAGATACTCATCATTTCAATAAATGTAGTGAAATGCGGGGGTGCCATATTCAAAACAATATGCATAGAGGCTAATGTGCATTAATTACAATTAGAATAAAAAAACAAGGGCAAGAAGAAGAAGAAAAAAACATAGACCATACATGATTCTCTGTAAGTTGGACTTACATGCACCTGAAGCTGCTAAATCTGTCCACAAGTGTCCTGTTGATTCCTCCAGTAGTTCCTCTGCTGTTTCCTCCTAAAACCCACAACCAGCTCCTTGGTTTAGCTGACATTCAGTAAGAAATTAAATTTAAGAATCAGAGGTTCTTATCTCCGCATCAACCCAGTCATGAGCAGGTAAGTACATAGTTTTGGGCCACTGGCTGTGTTGACAGTCTGGTGACTCTTGGTCAGAGCAGTCAGTGCTGAAGTTGGCTTCTGATGGATCCTTTCCTGAGGCATCATAGATTGCGTAAGTGACAGGTTCTGCCAATGTCTCCCACCTGTTCCAGCTTCTGGAAATCTGCAAACACACTTTCCTTGTTTAAGGCAGGTCTTAAGCAGTTATACAGCTGGTGTGGTTCTGACAGGTTAATAACAAAATAGACACACTAATTACTGCACTTTTGCTAAATAACTTCACAAGGGCCAAATAACACAAAAGACCTCAATGCAAAGCCTTGGTTATTTGGTTAGTTCCTCTGATTGAAGTTGTTGCTGACTTGGTTTACAGAATAAAGGGAATAACTTGCACTTATAGACAAAAGTAAAGTTACTTGGAAAACATGTGGCTAAAGAAAGAACAAATGACACAAGGACAAAAGACAGAAGAGCAGCGTGGAAAAGAAAAAAATGCAAAACTGCAAAAAGAAGAAGAGAGATCCTTTGTCACTGCCTCGTGTCTGTGTGATAGTTTAACTGTGGGAGGGCAGGAAGGCCAAGCCTTTTGATCCATTAACCCTTAATGTTCTTATTGTGACCTCCTTAATGCGTGTCAGTGATACTAGACCAGGGATTTCTGCTACATTAGGCTGAGTGGTAATACACAATATATATCTCTGTATTTTCTACAATGCAGGCTAAATGTTCAGTTGTCAGTCAAAGCCACATATGAGATGTCACAAGCACTTTTATCAAAACAGACTGTGATCGAAATAAAATGCAAAAACAGGGTTTCCTTCCCTGTTGGAAAATATGCCGCTGCAAAATGTGAAAATGAATATATTTTATTATATATATGAAAGATAAACAGCCTATGATAGATTTAAGAAAAAGGCCTTTCCAGTGTTTCCCACATTGAGAATTTACTTGTGGTGGTGATTGGCTGATGTGCATACAGAGACTCGTGCAGTTTAGAGGCTCCACTAAACATGTGGACTTGTACTGGCATTGTCACATCCTATAATTAATCAATACAGCATGTAAAGTTGATATAGCACCCAGTCTTAGGGTGTACCAGTAAAGATCTCAGTGTGTTGAATGGTTTGTGATCGGTGCTGACTTATAGACTCTTGACTGATAGGTACATAGGTTTCAAAAACCCAGCAACATAGTGGTGTGGGACTTAACAGTGTTCGTCTTGCTATAAGTCAATGAGAACAGTAATAATGAACCAAACACTAAATCTGCAGGCTGGAAAACCAAAACAATAACCTGAAAGATGCTGAAAAGTTCCACAGAGCTGAGCAACAGTATGGAATCAGTCAATAATTCTCTGTCAAAGTGAGAATGCTTTGAGGAAATAAACAGAATTCTGTGGGATAGACTTCCACCCCCTTTTCCTTTTAATCATCCTCCCCCAGGCTTATCATGGTGTATGGGTGGAGGTTACTGGAGAGTTGTTCTTTTGTTTATATTGACAACTCTACAGAATTGTCCATTCAGGAAAATAGACCATTTAATCTCCCAAAGTCTCACTGGTTCTCACTGTATCAGCTGAATATTGGTTATAATTATTATTGTTTCATGGATACAAACAGAAAGAATGCTTTGAATGTTTCTGAATCTTAGATGTATAAAGTTACCATGATGTGATGAACTATATAGCACTGTTCATTACTTTGAATAAAATACAACTCTTGGTTACCTTATGTTTCATTCATAGCAGTAATATACAAAGAGGAATCATTAGGGCAAATAGTCTTTTGAATGGATGTTTCTATTGTCAGATTAAGTGTTAAGTGTTGATCAGAGAAAAGGGGTAAAAAGTATAATATGAAGTTGTTTAATAAATGTAAACACTTATTGTTCCTGCCAGTGATAGGTGATATAGCACATTCCTTTTTACTTCTTTTTCCGTTTTGTTTCTGCACCATATCTTATGAATATAGATATATACTGATACAAGGTTCTCTCCTCAAACTCTCTCTTCATTCAGTAACTTTGTCGGTCATTTAACGGTCTAATTTTCAAGCAGAAGTTTAACAGAAGATCACAACATTTCCAAAACCAAGGAAAGTAAAAAAACAAAATGACATTTTTCCCCTCCTGGATCACAGAGAAATTCAGCTGCAGAACTCCAACCAGTACAATATAAAAAGGCAATATACCAGCTGTAATTTGAGCTGTAATATACTTTTACTCCAATATAGTCCAATCTAACACACTGTATACTGTATATACAAATATATAGTGTATATGCTGAATGAACAGCACATGAGACATTACCCATCCTGTTATTCACTCCATCCCAAAACCAGAGGAAGTGGACAAAGGAATACAACTACAGTTAAACTAAACATCAAAATCTATGGGCTGGACAGGATTTTAGTATCACTCAAAGTGGCAACATCTAGTTAACATTTCTCTAGTTAATATTTTAGCATGACAACTGTGGAGCATGTCTTCATTTAAGGTTTTACTACAATATATTTGGTCCCAGTTGTGAACACAACACAGGTCACTTGAGTTCTTATGAATCTCTATGACATACATTTTAAAAAAAATAAAAATAAAAAAACCTGTGCAGTAATTAATGTCCAAACCATGGTGATGTCACAGACACAGACATAAACCATAACAATAGGACTAGTCACCAGACTCCACAGATTTGGGAAATACAGTATAATTTATTCATTTACAAGTATGAAAAGACTTTTGTCCAAATATTCTTTGAATTATGTTTTACAGCCGACCTAGCCCACATACAGGCTTCAATTCAATAACAGAAGGATCCACTTTAGACTTATCTGTAGTGACTGCCATAGGCAACACCAAAGCACATCAACTTGAGGGAACCGCCCCCAATATTATAGTTCCAGTCATTCCACCACAGGGGGGCAGTCTGGTGTAGTATACCAGCACACCTGAGCTCTCCCACCGCTTCTGTCAGGAAGAAAAGCATGTTTACTACTTTGTGTTCTGCTGACAAATTACTCTTCAGTTCACCTGATTTTCTGCACTTGATTTGTGATCAGCAGCTGAGCTGATAACTTCTTCTTCTGCTCTCACGTGCTATTTACAGTGATTTCTGCAACTTCTGAGTAATAAATACATTTTTATCACATAATCATCTGAATACTAATGATGAATCAGAACAGCAATTCATACAGCTATGTGCACTGCCACACACACACGATAGACCCATAAAAACATGTACATTTTCACCGCATATGATGCATCTGCAAAATTTCATGGGTTTTCAAGCAACTTTAGTCCCTCAAGAATGAATCATGTGTATAATGTAATGTATAATAATAATAATAATAATAATGAAGGGACTTGGTGAATTATTTAATAAAATAATGGCAGAACAGATAATATAAAATTAAATAGTACAATTATTAATTATTATTAGTCAATAAAATTATTCACAGATTTTTATAGTAACAGAGGAGACGCTTGATTCAATCAATTATCTCGTTATCTTTTTTCTAAATGAATCCGTTATTGTGAAAAAACGAGCTTTGTAACTCCTGCTCTTTATAACTGCATTAAAAATAATAGGAACTATGGTCGTCTTCGGCTTCCGTATTTAAATGCCACAGGAAGTTTGTCGTCTTCATCACACACCACAGGCCTGTCTGCCTCCAGACGAAATGATATGAATCATTGTACATCCAGGAAGAGGAACACCGCCCGCTCGGTTGGCGCTAGGCATACAAATGAAGCCAACCGTCAGTGCTTGTTTTGGGAGGGGGTGGTGTCTGTCCTGATCACGGCCCTCCTCCCTCAGTCAGCAGGTTCATCTCATTTCTGTCCATCAGATCCGCTGCTTTACATCCGTTTTATTCCATCTCCCCCTTGTTTTCTGCATCCGGATAAACCTGCCGCCCCCCTCCCCCCTCCTCCTCTCCCAACCTCCCCACCACCACCTGAAAACCCGCTCCTGGATGGATGATGGAGGACCGGAGCCTGACCGCCCGCCAGCCGGGGATGATTTAATTCATCGAAGGCCAATAAACATCCATAATATTTCCTATAATATCACCGCTGCGGGGCGGCTGGGTGTCCACGCTGCTGCACGGTGAGTTTACTGAGGCCTGTTGTTGCTGCAGTATAACTGTCTCCTTTTTATCTTGACATAATGTTCTCTTAATGCCGCTAAAGTGTGTTTGATTTCTGGTATTTCTGCACCTCCTCCTGTAAGATCATGTGACATTAGATTTAAACCTTACAGCTCCTGCAGGATCAATATAACACGTCTAACTGATCCTGTTATGTGTTTATATGGACCTGTCGTGTTTTATTACGTAACCTCTATTTTTTTTATAGCTTATATCTTTTCAATACATTTTCATTTTATTGTGCTTTATAGTGTTTTCTGTCTGTGTAAGCTCAGTGATGATCAGTGGAGGAAAGTGAGTACATTTACTCAGGTAATGTTGTTAAGCAGCCCCCCCACACACACACACACACCGAGGTCCTGTGTCCAGATGGGGACCTACACAATGTTAGGCAGGTCCCACAGAGGATGGATCAGATTGGGGTCTGGGGAGTTTGTAGGCCAGGACAATATCGTGGCTCATTGTCATGTTCCTCAAGACTTTTCTGAGCAGTTTTTGTGATGTGGTGGGAGCACTGTCCTGCAGGGGGAGGCCCTGACATTGGGGAGTGATGTTGTCATCAGGAGGTGGGTGGAGAAGGTAGAAACAGGTGATGTCACCAATAAGAATTCAACAACTCTGAGTCAAATTTGATCAAACCTCAGCCACGCAGTCCTGACGATGAAGATATGATTTATGGTATTTTCAAGTCTTCCGTAACCCTCCTCTTCCTCTGTCTTTCCTGTGGTTTCTTAGAGGCTCCCGTCTCTCTCCTCAGGGTGGTGAGACTCGTCATCCTGCATGGCCTCAGTGGCTGCAGGGTTCTGGGGTTCAGCCGCTTGCTGCTCGCACTCTAAACTCTCCAGAACCGGCAGTCTGAAACTAGGACGAGGCCGTTCTCCGCCGTCCATGTCGTCCGGCCGGAGATGTTCGGGGGTGTCCGGTCTTGGGGGCGGAGCCGTGTCCCCGGGGCCCATGGTGGCGGAGGTGGTGGAGCCCGGCGGTGGGACGGGGGCTGGCGAGGCCAGCAGGGAGCTGTTTGAGGCCTGTCGGAGCGGAAACCTGGAGCGAGTTCGCAAACTGGTGACGGCCGAGAACGTGAACAGCCGGGATACAGCGGGGAGGAAGTCCACACCGCTGCACTTTGCTGCAGGTGAGACACACTCAGGCTGGTGATGTTTTATAAGTCTTTTACTGAATCTGTTTTTGAGACCTTGGAAACCTTGCACCTGCAAGTGGTCACAACAACGCAATTAACACAGGTCCAGATGTTGATCCACGTCAGGCTGAATACTGGCTAATGAAAGTTTTTGCTCGCACCTGCTGCATGCACATCACTGTGGCACACTGTGTTCTCCCCTCCATCCCCGCCGACTCCACAGATTTGAGAACTCAAATTTCAGCAAAAAAGAACAACACACTCCTGGATTCACTTCCTGCTGTGTCTCAGTTAGAGGGGCGCTGGCCAGGACACAGACTGACCCAGGCTGGATAACTGTGTCACAGCAGATCCACCCCGACCAGCTTCCGCCTCAGGATTGAGTTATTTAGTCATTGTTTGTGGTTAAATCCACAAACAACCACACAGAAATCAGTCCTGAAGGTTGCTTTCAGTACTTCTTCACCTCGATGATGATAATGGTTTTGTTGCTGAAACTGCTTCATCCCCATGAAGCCTTGTTAGCCGCTGCAGCACTCTGCTTTACTGTAAATGTACTGAATAATTTATAGTGCTAGAACAAAACGAGACACAAAGATGTCTGGCATCAGACGGTATATGAATAATAAACAACAGAGCTTATGAATGATTTTGTTAACCCTCTCTGCGCCCTCTCAGGTTTTGGACGTAAAGACGTGGTGGACTTCCTCCTCCAGAACGGAGCCAATGTCCACGCCAGGGATGACGGAGGGCTGATATCCCTCCACAACGCCTGCTCCTTCGGCCACGCTGAGGTAGGGTACACCCCAACCCCCCCCCCCCCACCCCGCCAAACCTTCAAACAACTGTGAACCCAGGTTGCAAAGAAAGTGGATTTTTCCTTTAAATGTCAAAGACCTTTACAGCACAGTGTGGTGTTGTTTTTGTGCAGGTGGTGAGTTTGTTGCTTCACCACGGGGCAGATGCAAACGCCAGAGACAACTGGAACTACACTCCACTTCATGAAGCAGCCATCAAGGGCAAGATCGACGTGTGTATAGGTACAAAAACTAAACACCTGCATGCGCCAATAGTGGAAGAAGTATTTTTACATCTTTCATCTTGCAACTAATCACTATGAGTCTCCTTTTAGTCTACTACAGCCCAAGGTGACGTCTTCAAATGTCCAACCAACAGTTTAAACCCAAAACTGTTCAGTTTACACTGATGTCAGACAAAGAGAAGCAGCTAGTTTAAAAGTCAGGAACCCTCAAGTGTGTTATTTTATTTTTATTCACTGACTGATTCATTGATTATCAAAATGTATCAGTCCATTATAGACATCTAAACAAACCGATGGAAAAGCAGCATTATGTAGTTTGTGTTTTGTGTGTGTGTGTGTGTGTGTGTAGTGTTGCTGCAGCACGGGGCCGAGCCGACCATCAGGAACACAGACGGTCGCACTGCTCTGGATCTGGCAGAACTGTCCACCAAAGCAGTTCTGACAGGTGAGGAACACACGTAAACAGTGACAGACGTACACACCTGTGCTCAAGCTTCTAGCTTCTCATGTTGTTTGACTGAGGCCTGAAATACAATAATGTCTAAGTACAGTTTCTTGCAAGTTGTTTCTGTGATTCTTGTTTTGTCATTTCGTCTGTTTTTATTTTTGAATGGTACGTCTCTTTGCGCTGCTTTGAGCCCTGATTCAGTTTGAGACTGAAAGAAAAGCCAGCGGCTTTGATGACCTGTTCAAACTGTTCATGTGCGTATACACTGACCATAAAGACACATGTTTACTCTGTGTTTTAGGTGAATACAGGAAAGATGAGCTTCTGGAAAGTGCCAGGTACAGTAGTGTTAATATCTGTCTCTCTGAATAGTTTGACTGAGTTTACTCTGACTGAGAACATTACAGATCTGCAGACACACCACAACCTTCATCTTGTTGTTTACTATCTGAGGTGAAGCCTAAATAAATATCTTTAAAGCTGAAACCATTAATCAATTAATGCATTATCTGATTGGCAGCTGTTTTGATAATCGCTTTTCAACCATCCATCTGTTTCAAACATGATGATTTGCTGCTTTTCTGCGTTGGTCCAACATGTTGCTGACGTCCCAGCAGGAGCGGGAACGAGGAGAAGCTGATGGCTCTGCTGACGCCGCTCAACGTCAACTGTCACGCCAGTGATGGACGAAAGGTAGGCAGCAGGTTTTTAGTCTCTGCTCTTTCCACAGCTTGTGAAACAGTGACACTGGTTTGTTCTTCTTGTGTTATCACTGGGATAGAATCAGGTTTTCCGCTGTTGGGCTGAACAGTGCATTTTTGGTTCTGTTTCTCTCACCTGACTGGTTGGTTGTTTTCCAGTCGACGCCGTTTACATCTGGCAGCTGGCTACAACCGGGTCAAGACTGTCCAACTGTTGCTGCAACACGGTGCTGATGTGCACGCCAAAGACAAGGGGTAAGACAGCGAGAGTGTTACTCTGCTGGGTTAGAAGCAGCAGTAGTAGTAGTACTGACAGTTGTGTGTTTGTGCTATGCGTTTCAGGGACCTGGTTCCTCTTCATAATGCCTGTTCATATGGTCACTACGAGGTCACTGAGCTGCTGGTCAAGGTATTGATACCTCATATCCTGTTTCTCTATGGTGTCATTTTTCAGCTGTTATTTCTGCCTGATCTGTATATACCTTATCTGTTAACATTGCATTTCCTGGAGAGGGATTTCTCCTCTGTTGCTCCTCCTGAGCTTTCTTCCTTTTTATTTTCTGCATCATGGTCAGAGGTATTATTTTCTGTCTGTCCATCCCATTCTTGTGATCACAATATTTTAGTAACACTTTGAGGGAATTTCTTCAAATTTTTGAAAAAAAACATTCACCTGGACTGATTGGATTTTGGTGGTCAAACCTCTATGGTCAAGGTCATGGTGACCTCACATTCTTGTGAATGCGATATGGCAGGAACACCCGGAGGGAATTTCTTCAAATTTGTTTGCAGAGTTCTTCCCTGTCACCCACAGCTAAAGCAGAAACTACCGGTGCTGTTGCGAGTTAACGCAGGCTGACAACACCGTCAGCAGCCCGGCAGTAGAGACACCCCTTTGTTTGCTGCCAAAGGGATGTGGACTGATTTTCTTTATCCAAATTATGCATCTAAGAATAGCTTATGTAATATGCTGCACAGACTGTAAATCTCTTTTTTTTTTCCTGTTGTTGTTTTTCCAGAAACTAAATTATCTGTGCAGGAGAATGATGAATATCAGTGTTGTTTTAAGAAAACCTGTCCTTTAAAGACATGTACAACCAGCACTCCACATGCAGATTAGATGTAAACAGCAAGTAAATAAGCAATAACACAGGCAGGGGTGTCACATGTTTTGTTTTGATGAGTGAAATGTGTCAAAAGTAACAGCGGAGGAAATGATCTCGCACTGTAAATCACAGCTTGCAGTTACTCAGAATGACCAGAGGAGGGTGCTGCACTGACAGATGCTTCTGACTAATGAAACCTCTTGTCTGTTTCTCTGTGTGTGTTCAGCATGGAGCCTGTGTTAATGCCATGGACCTGTGGCAGTTCACTCCCCTTCATGAAGCTGCCTCTAAGAACCGAGTTGAGGTGAAGTTCAGTTCTCTTATGATTCTTCCTTCACCTCAGATAATTACTCTGACAGGAGTGTTATTATAAAGCAGTGGGGTGTGTCTGAGCTCATTTTAAGAACAGCAGAACAGGAAGCAGGGTCTAACTAGAGTTTTAAAAATATCTGCACCTACAGCACAGTTAATAACACTTACCCACTTAGTGTTTAATTTTCTGTATCAATACAAAACCGCATTCAGAAATCCTGTGAAGCTATAGATGAGTATAAGAAACTAAAATAATGTCACTTTCAGCCTCCTGTTTACACTGTTGCGTGTGACTGTACCTGTGTGTTTGTGCGCAGGTGTGTTCTCTCCTGCTGAGCTACGGAGCCGACCCCACCTTCCTGAACTGTCACAATAAAAGCTCCATCGACCTCGCTCCTACCTCGCAGCTGAAGGAGCGACTCGCCTGTACGTCTCTGATTCATTTCATCAAGCTGATCAAGCTGTCAATTTTTTGTATGATTTTCATCCTAGTTGTTGACTTGATCATCCTCATGGATCTTTGACAGATGAGTTCAGAGGTCACAGCCTGCTGCAGGCAGCCAGGGACGCCGATGTGGTTCGGGTCAAGAAACATCTGAGTCTGGAGACCATCAGCTTCAAACACCCGCACACTCAGGAGACTGCACTGGTAAGAACAACCATCTATTCTCCAGCAGAGCCCAGTGCTCAGTTTTTTTTCAAACTATTTTATAACTAACAGTGGTGTTTGTGTGTGTCCACGCTGCAGCATTGTGCGTCTGCCTCTCCGTACACAAAGAGGAAACAAGTGTGTGAACTTCTACTGAGGAAAGGAGCCAACGTCAACGAGAAGATGAAGGAGTGAGTCGTGAGACGTCTGACTGTGACTGTTTTCGAGACTGTGATCCTGTTTCTGATCCTATGTCTCTGTCTCCCTCAGCCTGCTCACTCCTCTCCACCTGGCGTCGGAGAAAGCCCACAATGACATCATTGAGGTGTTGGTCAAACATGAAGCCAAGGTCAGCCAGAACAAGTCAAAAAGAAAATGAAACGTTGCTAACCTTTAACAACGTTGGCGTTTGTAAGCAACAAAAAGTCTGAATGTGCTTAAAACTAATCTGACCTCCCTCTAGGTGAACACGGTGGATCACCTGGGTCAGACGGCGCTGCACCGAGCCGCTCGCTGCGGACACCTGCAGACCTGCAGGCTGCTGCTGAGCGCCGGCAGCGACCCGCTGCTCACATCGCTGCAGGGGTTCTCTCCCTCACAGCTGGGAAACAAGAGCGTGCAGGAGATACTGCAAGGTGCTGTGGTGAAACTAGCGGCCGTGCAGCCTTTTACTCATCATAAAACAACAGCATTAGTCAGTTTTCTCTGTTTCTGAGCCTGTTAGGGCAGACAGTGCTTCTACTGTGTAGACAAAAGTATGTGGACACCCCTGTTTCTCCTGGTTCAGTTACAGCTTTGTGAGAACATTTTGTGATTCCTCCTCTCTTGTTCCAACATGGCAGTGACCCTGTGCACACCACCAGCTCCATAAAGACAGTTTTGCCAGTTTGCTGTGGAAGAACTTGACTGGTCTGTACAGAGCCAGACCTTTGGGATGAACTGGAACGTGAATGGGAGCAAATCTTCCAACCAGGTCAACATCTGGTGGAAAGACTGAAATCGGAGGAGTGGAGTCAATGTCACACTGTCACTTATGTCCACATACTTTTGACCACATGGTTTACATCCAATGCTTATTTATTTTATTGCTTAAAAAAGACGCTAATTTCTTGGCATTTTTCACCTTCACTGAGAAAATCATTTGTTTTGAAGTAGTCTGTACAGAGAGTCGTCATTTGTTTTTATTGATTTTTCATGATGCATCTCTATCTATCAGCAGAAGGTGTACTGGTCGGGAACTCTGAAGTCGACCGACAGCTGCTGGAAGCCTCCAAAACAGGAGATCTGGAAACTGTCCAGGTCATTTACACACTACGCTTTTTGATTTTAGAAAATGATCTGATTTATTTATGAGGTTAATTTATTTTAGATTGTTATTGGAAACAAATCTACCTTCTCAGACCCTCAGGGCCACTGCATGCCAGTTGGGTTTTGGTGACTTTATTACTACAGTATCAATGTAGGCTGTTTCTGCATTACTTTTTATTGTGGTCCTGTATTGTAGAGTTTTAAGGCCTTTTTTTTGACATTTTGACAACTAGGAAAATACAGGTGTCATTTATTCCTGTTGCTCCCAGTTCCACGGCTAAGGTATTAGTATTAGGTATTATTAGGACATCTAAATAGAAGAGAGTCATGAAGTTGAAGTTGCACATCGCTGTCATGATCATATGCTCTGGAGAAAGTTGGGTTCAGTCAGATTATAGAAGGACTGGTTGGTTCATCAGTCTCTGAGAATATAACAAGGCTGTTTACATGATCTGCTGTGTGCAGTCTATTTAATGGGAACAGCAGGGGCCCACACAAATGAGGCCCTTAACTGGTAAACCCAGTCAAAGTGGGAAGGAAAAGCACAACACACACTAACATAGGACACCAGTGGAGTGTCCAGTACTGAAGACCTACGTGTAAAATATATCATGTCTACAGTCTCACTGTTTCCCTCCAGAAAAACAATCTTATTAAACTGGTTGTTTTAGATGAAGGAGAGAGGATATCATCATTTAACTCTGTGATTTCTACAGAGAAAGAGGCCTGTTTGATGAGTCCCCTCTTTTCCCCCTCGCTCTCTCGCTTTCTCAAATGTCCATCTGTGTCTCTCGCCCACTGTAGAAGCTCTGCACGGTGCAGAACGTGAACTGCAGGGACGTGGAGGGTCGACAGTCAACACCGCTGCATTTCGCCGCCGGCTACAACCGTCTGGCCGTCGTGCAGTTCCTGCTGCAGCACGGAGCCGACGTACACGCCAAGGACAAAGGGTGAGGAGGAGGGTTTGTCTGTTTTGTGTGTGTGTGTGTGTGTGTGTGTGTGTGTGTGTGTGTGTGTAGAACACAAACTGCTGTGAAAGAAACATTTAAGTTTCCCTCAAACACTGATATGTCTCTTCACTGTGACTTGTGCTGGGTATAGAAATCAATGGTACCTAACAAAATCAATGGCTTTAAAGCATTTGTATCTAAAAATGATGTGTGGGATAAAGAGACAATGAACATGAGTGATGTGATGATAAACATGAAATTAGATGTACACCTTTTAAGTAGTGCAAACATTATATCTTTTTTATATCTAATCAGAAGAGGAAGTCTTACATTTTCATAAACATTATGATTAAATACAAACTAAATGAAAACTTCTGTGTAATAATTCAAAACAGAACAGAACGAAATAGAAGCTAGCTCGCTACCAAACAGTTGTTTAAAAGTTCCCAGTTCATTTAGGGAGGTGTATATATACATTATGGATAAAAATAATAAGCTAACAGTGTATGTACACATCATGCATGTTGAAATCTGGCCAGTCTCCTCTGGTTTGTTTGTTAGCTTCACAAGCTAGCTGCTCTGCTAACAGGCTAATCTGTGGTCAGTTGAAAATCGAAGTAGGTAGCTGCTAGCATTCAACTAAACTACTTTTAAATTTCAGAGCGAGTAATGCAGACTTAAAAGAAGTAATAGCCTTAAGGTAATGTATTGATTTTAAGAATGTATCTAATTAAATACATTACTCATATTTTGTATTCTAACAACTAATTATATGCTCTTCCTGTCCCATTTAAATACCTTTGGTCTGCTGAACAACAGCCTCATTGGGTTTGCAGCTGAAAAACGAAACCGATAAATTACTGCAACGCAACCATCCTCTCGATCATGTGGACACTGACACGTGATGGTTGAACAGAGTCTCTGTCTTGGTCTCTCAGGGGTCTGGTTCCCCTCCATAACGCCTGCTCCTACGGTCACTATGAGGTCGCAGAGCTGTTGGTCCTTCACGGAGCTGTGGTCAACGTGGCCGACCTCTGGAAGTTCACCCCGCTGCATGAAGCTGCTGCCAAGGGCAAATATGACATCTGTAAACTTCTGCTGCAGGTACACACACACACACACACATACACATATACACAGCGTATCAGGTGAAAACCCTCAGTATATGTCAGTGTTTCATGTTACTTCCTGTTGCCTCCAGCACGGTGCTGACCCGACCCGGAAGAACCGGGACGGTAACACCCCTCTGGATCTGGTGAAGGACGCCGACACGGACATTCCAGGACCTGCTGCGGGGTGACGCTGCCCTGCTGGACGCTGCCAAGAAAGGCTGCCTGGCCCGGGTGAAAAAACTCTGCACACACGACAACGTCAACTGCAGAGACACACAGGGGAGACACTCCACGCCGCTACACCTCGCTGGTACGTGAACACACACCTGACCAATCACAGGTACATGCCTTCACCTTAGAGTAAAGATTGGTCTTACCTCAACCTGTTTCCGTGTGTGTGTGTGTGTGTTACAGCGGGCTACAATAACCTGGAGGTGGCAGAGTACCTGCTGCAGCACGGGGCAGAGGTCAACTCTCAGGATAAAGGAGGACTGATTCCTCTGCACAACGCGGCTTCCTATGGGGTGAGGAGGGGAGAACGCATGCACACACACACACACGCACACACGCACACACACACACACACACACACACACAGATACACACATATATGGGCAGGTGACAAATGAAAGTGTAAAGAAAAAATTAATTTCCATTGTAAAGATGGAGACACACACACACAGTCACAGTGTCCTCTATTTGATGAACTGCTGATTGGAGAGACAGAGAGTGTGTGTGTGTGTGTGTGTGAAACTCTCCAGGCCTCTTGTCCAGTCATATCAGTTGATTAAGACACAGACTGAAGAGATTCAGCTATCATCATCATTTACCTCTTCATCCCTCGCTCTCTCCGCCACCTCTACACCTCTCTTTATCTCTCTCTCTCTTAACTCATCTTGTTTTTATCATTTTCTGGTCCTATTTTGAGCCAGTGTTAAACGACCAGCGTTAGCAGCACCCTGAGAGTTTGGTGTTCTTATTTTGCTTGTCTGTGTGTAGTAATGTTGTGCACGGTGCAACTGGGGGAGGAGAGGAACAAACAGGCGGGAGCTGCACAAAATAAGTTGTTGGTATTGTGGTAAACAACATTATGGATTGTATTCTTACAGAGATAGAGCTAGATCCTGTTTGTTTAACCAGAAACATTGCTATGTATCACATACATACATGTATATGTATCACAAACAAGCTAACAGATGGAGGCAGTGGTATTCCAGCAGCTCCTTAAAATGGCTGTTTTTGTCAAGTGGAGTCTGGTAGTGGTATATGGCGATTGCTCTGGTTAAACATAAAGGATTTTACTAATTAATAAAATGAAATGTTTCAGGCCTGTGAGACCAACAAACCTCTTCACTCTTTGTCTTTTGCTTTTATCCTCCAGCACGTGGATGTGGCAGCTCTTCTCATCAAGTACGACGCCTGCGTCAACGCCACCGATAAGTGGGCGTTCACGCCGCTACACGAGGCCGCCCAGAAGGGCCGCACGCAGCTCTGTGCGCTCCTGTTGGCTCACGGTGCCGACCCCACCCACCGAAACCAGGAGGGGCAGTCACCTCTGGACCTGGTCACGGTCCGTCTCAGCGATTTAATGCTACAAAACATATCATACCCGCTGGTTCTGTTCATTCATTTTGTCCACTTTCATCATCTTTGTCTCCTCCTTTCTTCCTCTTCCTCTTTCCTTTCTCTTTTCCTCCTTTTTCTCCCATGTTCTCCACCTCTCATCCTTCTCCTCTCCATCCAGGCTGATGATGTCCGGGCCTTGCTAACAGCAGCGATGCCTCCCTCTGCTCTCCCTGGTTGTTACAAACCACAGGTCATCAGTGTGGTGGCGTCGGCCTCTGGGTCGCCACCCATTGCCGTTGTCCCACCACTTCTCTCCTCTTCCTCCTCCTCCTCTTCCTGCCCTGCCCCTACTCTCCTCCTCCTCCCCTCTTCCTCCTCTTCCTCCTCTTCTGGTCTTGACGCCTCAACAGCAGCTACAACTAAAAGCAACACCGCCGCCGCCGCTGCTTCCACTGCTTCATCGTCACCGCCCCCAGTGTCTTCATTGTCCTCTGCTTTCCTGAGATATCTGCTCTGCTCTCAGTGAGTGAGGGATCACTGGACGCTGAGAAGAAAGAGGAGGGTGAGTGATGAGGATGGAAAGAAAAAAACTAACTAAATGACTAAACAGTTCTCTCCAGACAGAACCATGTGACTCAAAGTTTTGAGGGTCTGGATCTGGAAAAGTGCCTTGAGATAACTTCTGTTGTCATTTGGTGTTATATAAATAAAATAGAACTGAATTGATGTCGAGCTTTGGGTGACTGTAGTTGCACCATGTGACGAAGCTCTCCATCAGTTTCTGTAGTTGTCTGTATAAATAAATCAGACGTGTGTGTTCACCAAAACAAACTTTTATTAAACTCCCTCATAGTCTGGACGGATGTGATGTAAATTACAACTCTGTAATGAGTTGTGTGTGTGTGTGTGTGTGTAGTTCCAGGAGTGGAGCTCAGTATCTGTCAGTTCTTGAAGAACCTGGGTTTGGAGCATCTTCTGGAGACCTTCGACAGAGAACAGGTGAAACCATGAACACACACCAGACACACCTCTCAGAAACGATGGCACACGGAAGTGATCGTCATCCAGTTACAGACTAAACTGATCAACATGACACAGACCTCAGCAGTGAAAATGCATCAGGTCACAGAAAATGAAGAAGCAAAAGAAAAGAAAACACAAATGAGCTGCTGCTTTTAAGAGCTCGGAAAGTAATTTAAGTATTGTGTGTGTGTGTGTGTGTGTGTGTGTGTGTGTGTGTGTGTGTGTGTGTGTGTGTATGCGTGTGCAGATCACTCTGGATGTGCTGGTGGAGATGGGTCACCGTGAGCTGAAGGAGATCGGCATCAACGCCTACGGACACAGACACAAGATCATCAAAGGAGTGGAGAGGCTCATCAGCGGGCCGCAGAGTGAGGACACACACACACACACACACACACACTCATCGTGCACACAAAGTCAGACTACATATTAATCTTGTCTCTTTTGCATCAAATGCATGAAAAGATGATGATCAGGTGAATACTGTTGTGTACGTGTGATCTGTGTTCGTGTGTGTGTGTGTGTGTGTGTGTCAGGCCTGAACCCTTACCTCACGTTGAACACAGCCAATAGTGGGACGATCTTGATCGACCTCGCTGCCGATGACAAGGAGTTCCAGTCAGGTGGAGGAGGAGGTACGACTGCTGCTGCTGATAATAACTAAGACTAAGCCCACATCAGTGTATCTGGTCATAGACTCTCTCTCTCCTGTCAGACTGTTGAAGGTCAGAATCATTTTCTATCTGACAGCTGTTTGACGGATCAGGAGACGATCCCAACTCATTTTCACTCGTCATGAATTTATTTCCTCTGTGGCAGAAAAACATGTCACACCGTCCTCCAGACACTCCTGCAGGTTAAACTGAACTAACCAAACATTTGGATATAGAAAACACTCACTAGCTTAACCACATTTTGGCTACAAACAACCCATAATGCAACACTCTCTGTAGAGCACTGTTAAACTAGTCTCACATAGCCAGACATTCTGCTATCAGGGAAGAAAACACTGGGTTTTGTGTATCACAGTTGTCTTGGGCAGGGTAGTTTTAAAGCCTGAGACTTGATATGTATATAAGATGTTACAGGAGTCTATTGTGAGGCGGCTTCACTGTTCTGTATCTGGGTGGAGGCTGTGAATAATATACTTCCCCTGATCTGAGGTACAAAAAACGTCACCAATAAAACTGAAAAATATCTGTAGATAAGAAAAAGCAGAGGGCATGAGAATGAGGCGAGTTTATTTTGGTCTACAAACTTAAATGGATTCAAGTGACCTGAATATTTCAGCTGCATGGAGACTAATCAGACGATGATGAAGATGAAGATTTAATTCTGTATAATCATGATGATGTGATTTGAAGAGGGTGTTTTATGGTCATTGGATGTGGACACTCTGTCTTGTTTCTTTCATGGTTACTCGACCTTGTTTGACGTGGATCAGATGCAGAGCACGATCAGAGAGCACCGAGACGGCGGCCACGCTGGAGGAGTCTTCAACAGATACAACCTGGTCAAGGTAACGTGCTGGACTGGAGTCGCTGATTCATGTTTATAAGACGCTGTTGAAGATTCAAGTCTGAAAATACATCTTCACATACCCGCAAACGCATAGGCAGCCGTGTGTGAGCCTGCTGATCACAGATCAGCCTTCTGATCCTAGGTCCAGATGGGGGGACTGAGGACTGACGTCAGGAAAAACTGATCTGGGTTCTGTTTTCTTGTGTTTATAGATCCAGAAGGTCTGCAACAAGAAGCTGTGGGAGAGGTACACGCACCGCAGGAAGGAGGTGTCAGAGGAAAACCACAACCACTCCAACGAACGCATGCTCTTCCACGGTCAGAATACTCACAGGAGTACAAGAAGTACTGATGAAGTACTGATAGTAAACACAGCTGGACATCAGCATGAAATACATTTGTTTTAATGGTGGAAACTGTAGTAGCAGTAGTAAGAGGAGGAGGAGGGACAGCAGTACTAGTAGTAGTAATATGAATTGTAATATTTGTAATATGAAGTAGTGACAGAGACACTAATATTAGCTGCAATACTCTCTGAAGCAATAAAAGCATTATTGGTAAATAGTAGTAGTAGTAACGTAGCAGCAGAACAATAATAGTAATAGAAGTGAAAGTACATGTTGTAGAGGTAGTAGTACTAGTAACAGTAGTAGCAGTGGAATAGAAGCCATTACAGTAGTACTAGCAATGGTAGTAATAGTGGTAGTAATGGTAGAAGCTGTAGCAGTATGTAGTAGTAATAGAGGCACTAATAGCAGCACATAATACTAGTAGTTGTCATAATAAAGCAGCAGCGGTATAAGTTGTAGTACTAGCAGCTGTAGTAACAGTAGAAGTATTATCAGTAGCAGCTAGTGGTAGCAACTGTATTAATACTGTTAATGATAGTATTATTAGTACCAGCTGTGGTTTTAGTAGCAGTAGAAGTAATGGTAGTAGCTGTAGTTATGGGGGTAGTAGTATCAGTTGAAGTAGCTGTAGTAGTAGATACAAAACAACACGAGTAGTAAATGCAGTTGTTGGCATTAATAGAAATGAGGAATACTAGAAGTAGTTGTAGGAATAAAGTAAAATAGCAGTATAGCAGTAGTACTGGAAGCAGTAGTTGCAATAATAGAAGTAGAAATTGAGGGAATAGTAGTAGTGCAAGTAGCTGTTGAAGTACCAGAGGTACTGTCCTTCATGAGAGAGGAAGTAGTGGTAACACATCAGATGGAGCAATGGTAACATGAGTTAACAGGAGTTACCGTAGTAACAGTAGTAATAGTACTAGAAGTATTAGTAGTGTTTATATTGATCGTACTGTGACCCCTTCTCCCCCCAGGTTCTCCGTTCGTCAATGCCATCATCCATAAAGGTTTTGACGAGCGCCACGCCTACATCGGCGGGATGTTTGGCGCTGGGATTTACTTTGCTGAGAACTCGTCGAAGAGTAACCAGTACGTGTACGGGATCGGAGGAGGGACGGGCTGTCCGACGCACAAAGACCGCTCCTGCTACATCTGCCACAGGTGCACCACCCAGACTCTGCCCCCTCACTCAACACTGGTGTCTTAAATTCTGAATATATCCTGACAACAGCAACACATGACACAAAAACATCAGTGGGGTTTACTCTCGTATGAGCAGTCATTGTGCCCGTTGTTTGTTTTGTCTCTCGCAGGCACCTGTTGTTCTGCAGGGTGACTCTGGGTAAATCCTTCCTACAGTTCAGTGCCATGAAGATGGCTCACTCACCGCCAGGTCACCACTCAGGTCACCGGTAGGCCGAGTGTTAATGGCCTCGCTCTGGCCGAGTACGTCATCTACAGAGGAGAGCAGGTCAGATGTTTTTCCTCCTCCTTTTCAAATATTCAGTTTATTCCATATGTTGATTTAGTAGGGAGGAAGTGGTATGCTGCATGGTAAAATTCTTGTTTTTGTCGCTGGAAGTCTGGCAGTAATATATAGCAATGTTTCTGGTTAAACAAAAAGGATCTTAGTCTTTAATAAAAAAGGTCTATCTTTATCTTAGCCAGACACTTACCATAAATCTCACATAATATCAGGGGCCTATATTCTCCTGTTCCTGATTAATGCAAACTCAGCTCTCGCTCCATGTTCACCTGTTGTCTCGATAAATTCAGCGCTCACCACATAGTGTCTTCTTGAAACCGATACGATCGTCATTGAAATTGCCACAGCTTGTGCACAAAATTGTCTGGAAACAGTCGTGCAGCAGTCAGGTACACTCTGGTTTTCCTTTGAAGGGCAGTCGAAGCAGGATGATAGAGAGTTTCTGTATAAGTGGAGTGCTCAGACGATTGGACATGTAATGTCTTCTGCTGAAACCAGTAGCTGTTCAGAAGTGGTACTTCACAGTCCAGCATGAATAGATGTCCACTCAAGCAATCAGCGCTTGCTATTAGTGTGTGAAATGACATGTGGTGGTTGGCTTTAGAGCTGATAGCTGGAGAGCAGCAGGACTAAGAAGATGAGGAGGGGTATTACAGCTGCTGAACCGTGTCATATTATCTCATTGTCTGTCTTTCGCTCTTATGTCATTTGCTGTGAGTTTCAAAAGCCTGACGGTGATCCTGCAGGGAGGTTAATGTGCAGCTGTCTCAGAGAGTCACAAACTGATTTGGAGGAAATTTGGTCTACAGATCACTCTCAACCTTGACTATTAGATCTGATCCAAAACCATAATGAACCCACTTGACCAGACTTTGACCTGCTGTAATGTCAAAGTCTGCTGCTGTGTGAAATTATGTTTCCCTTTAGGGGAATATGCTCATTCACCTTTTTCCTGAGACTTAGATATTAGATTGATACCACAGGCAGCAGCAAGTAAGCTTATCTTAGCTGAGCTTAGTTTAGCATAAAGACTGGAAATGGGGAAACGGGTCTAGCCTGGCTCTGTTCAAAGGGAACAAAGTCTACCCACCAGCTCTTCTAAACCTCAGTCTTTAACATGTTATATCCCTGTGATCGCACGGAACACGTAACTGAAGAATTCACACACTAATTGTGGACTGGTTGGTAGAGCCATACAACCACGGGGTGGTAATTCCAGTTCATACCTTCTGCTTATTAATGTGCCATTTAAATGAAGATGTAATTTATCACTTTATAAAACCTTTATTAAATTGATCAATTGTTTCATTGATTAATGTGATGTGCAATGTAAAACACTCCAGGCTCCATGGGTTGAGCTTGAGATCTTACAAGTAATGTTATAAATATGATTTACTATATGACACAGACTCAGACTTTTGCAGAAATCTACATTTTCAAATATTTTTTTTGTTTTTGTTTGTTCTGTTCTTTTTCCATTTTATATTGGTTTTGTAAATTTATTGATTGATTAATATCTAATTTGTAAATTCTTTTTATAATTCCTTTTTTTATTGCCCATTAAAATATCAAATAATACTTTGGAATTTAGTCTGTTTATTTATAGATAAATACATTGATTTGAAAACAAATGTATTAATGCTTATCTTCATTGTCATTGTATTAGTTATTCATTTCAAATTCTCAGCTGAGTTTTAATGTTATTCTTCATGGTCCTTGTTGTTACAGACTGTCAGTGAATGCCTCTCTCTGCCCACAGGCCTATCCAGAGTACCTGATCACCTACCAGATAATGAAGCCTGAATCTCCTGCAGATGGATGAAAACTCAGAGTATAGAAGGAGGAAAAGAAGAAGAGAGCTCATCTTACCCCGTGTTGAGCCTTTGCTTTATTAACTGCATGCTCAAAGAAAAACTTTATTTATACAATGTATAAAACATTTTAGGTTTGTATCAGATGCCTGTTTTTTTCTATTGTTTGTTTTATGCACTTTATTAACCATGGGTTGTATCATGATGTGACGTGATGTGACTGTTGATTTTGTCCACTAAATCAGTATCGTCCAGTGATTTCAGGGTGCAGCACTTTCAGAGAGGAGGATGTCACTTTCAGCTCATCAGTGTTGCAGTTAGACAAACACAATGACAGAATTTCTTAGTCACAACTGAATTATTAACCTTGAACACATACAAAAGTTTGGGTAAGGTCATATTACCCATATTATTGTTATTACCAAAATTAAGTTAAATGCCCCAAAATGCTTCATTATTCCCTGAGGCCCAACTTAACATGTTGTAATTTATTTTCTTGTCTGACCAACAGCACAAAACCCCCAAACCTGTCAAGTTAATTATCATTGAAAACTGGAAAAATCTGCAAATATTAACGCTGAAGAAACTGGTCCCAGTAATCAATTATCATAATTGGTGCCTGTTGATTTGATGATCAGCTGACCAGCCAGTTTCAGCCTTGGTTGGTTCCATAGTGTCTGAACATGTACAATGAAGGTAAATAGTGGCTCTACAGTCATTTTTAAACTGAAGTGAAAATGATCAGAATTTGCAGTTCAATGTTTTTCAAGTTTCTCGACGTAACATTCAGCGTCTATATCGTTTTAACGATGAGTATTAAATCCAGCTGTTCAGTAGGAGACGCACTGATGTGTTGACAATGACTCATCCTTTCTGAAGAGCGAACGGTTGCTCAGCCTCGTCTGACAAACATTTCCAAAAACAACTCTATATGTTGCCTGGCAACAACCTAACGAGGTGAAGTATTCATTTTATTTTATGAAGATGTTGTGTATACTTATTTTTGTTTTTGTACTAGCATGTAAGTTTATTAACATTTCTAATGTGGGTAAAAATATCTCTGTTGGTTTTTGAGACAGTCTGAAGAACAGATTTTCTCTGACTAGTTCACTTCCTGTTTTTTTACTCAGCCTTAATGAGAAGCAGCCTCTGATTCGGTGGTGTCAGTCCACACTGTGCCCAGGCTGACCCAGTCCATTGCCAGACCAGGTCCACACCAATGTGTCACAACAATCAATATTTCAGATCTTCTGCTGCTCATGTTCAGGTTTGAGCAACAGGTTGTCAGCATTCATTTAGTTAGCCTCATATAGCAGCTGCCACTAAAAACTGTAGTCTGTGGAAGTTGTTGCTAATGCTACATAGCTAATGTTAGCATTAACAGCTGTTTATTCACGAGTTTAAAAGAAACGTATCAAACTTCATTCTTTTACTCACCAAGAGCAGTGGAAAGCAACGCTTATATTTTTTATTCTTCTGCTGAAGTTAGCGTGCTAACCCGCTACCATTGACCCATCCCTGTCTCCGAATTCTACTTTGTTACAGTGACTGTCACTGTAGTGTCCAGTCTGCTCAGAGGACATATTCTTACCTCTTGTCCTGTAAACGCAACAATAGTTGAAACTCTTGGTCAGTAGCAGCTGTTAATGCTAATGTTGGCTATGCAAAGATCGCAAAATCTTGTACATCACGCACAGCACCTTTAATGACATTCCAAAAAGGATTGAGTAAAATACAAACAAACCCCAACCCTACTGGCATAGAGTGATTTTATCTCTGTATCTGCCTTACAACAACCTGTATAGTTGTGTCAGTCTTGTCCACACTTTCAGACATTTTTTGTGGTATTGTTTATTGTTATTTTCTGGCCCCGAGACATGGACAGTGATTCACTGGGGCCAGGCTAACTCAAACCTGGGTGAATCTTTAAGTAAAAGGGACATCAGATATATGTGTCTGAACATCAGCTGTATTGAAAGTTAAGACTGGTTTTGGTAATGTTATTAATCCCTGGTTCTCCATATAACTGCTGTATATTGACAAAGGTCATACAGTTCACAGCCTTCATGTCTTAAGGATAAGTTAAAGATTCGTCACAGTCCAGGATCTTACCAACAAATGCATATCTTGATAGTCTTTTCAGTCAAGTCTGGGTTCAGCTTGGTGTCTGTACAGAGTCAAGTCTGGAAATCAAACCTGATTTAATGTTGCTGCCTTTGCTTTTCTCTGTATATTCACACTCTCCAGTCTTCAGTGGGACTGTAAAAACCTGCAGAGGAGGAAAAACAAAAATGAATGTCGTTTATGTAAATTTACTCAGACTGTTCTGCTGTTGTGAGTTCTTCTCCTGTCATCTGTAATGTAAAGTTAATGGGCACTAATGTGGATGTTTTGTGCTCTAATGCATGGTACTGTGGCGCTGCCTGTCTTGACTTGCGAAGCAAATTGTAGGTTTTTTAGCGCAGACTGGGAGGAAACCAGCAGTTGAATGTGAAGGGTTTGATTCTAAAATAGACTGATGAATATCTCTACAAACTGACTGACATTAAAAAATGGTGCTATTCAAAGGATTAAGGTGTAAACTGTTAATATTTACAACCTTGATCCTTGATAAACTTTACATCAAGATTTTTGGCGTTTTGCAATCAAACTCTTCATGCTCTGTGTTTCACATTTGAAAAAGGAAAATATCCAACTGATGCACCAGGTGTTCAGTAACTTAATTTATGAGAAGCAGGGGGTGTGGAGGGAATAAAACTGCTGTTTCCTGTGTTGTCAGTGGCTCATAATATTGTCCATTGAAGAACAGTGAGAAGACTAACCAACTAGCAGTTTAAAATAAGCTGTGAGTATTATAAATGATGGTAAGAACACGTTGATACTAACTGTGGTGTGATGTTTGATGTTGAATCAGGTGGAGGACCTTGATGATTTCAGGTGTGTGAAACAGTGGCAGAAATAAATGACTTCTCAATGATTCTGTCTGTGATTTTCTGTTTACTTGTAGTTACAAATAAGACAGGACAGATCTACATTCAGCTTGTCAGACTCAGCATTCCTTAGTCTGAACTGTACTTTGTACTTAAAGCTATTGTATGGAAGAATTTCAAGCAATTCACCTGTAATAATTGCTTTTTTTATAGCCAATGTGTGAAAAGATTATAACGTGACATAAAAAATGATTAATTCCCCGACTTTCTCCGATGCCTATAATACCCTGTGGACTAATTTGTAGGTGAAGGACTCCGGTCGAGTATTCAGGATGCTCGCTTTACCTCGCCACAATTCGTCCTCTTCTCTTCTGCAGCATCACACAACCTGCAGTGTGCTGTCATTAGCTTCGGAAAAGAGTCCATCTCATAATGAGACAATTGGCCCCCAGTACAAGAAATACTCCAACACGTACTCTACGCAAGAACAAAAAACAGAAAACATTATTTCATGTTCATTTGGCCAAACGTTAAGTTGACTGATGCTGGGGGAAAACAGGTCAAAATCGGCATGGCATTTGCCTCGAGCTGACGTCACAGCAAATCCTGTGAAATTTGTTGTAATTCAGTTGTTTTAGCTGGCTAATGCTTTCTAATGGTAGGTGTCCTAACCTAAAGTTACAGCTACCTAGCTAAGTGTTGCTTGTTTGTTCGGTAACAATTCTCTGTAGGGTCTCAGTCATCCAGGTCAGGTAGTCTAGAGGCTGGAGCTAAAGGCAACTGGACTTCTTTTAGTTTTCTCGAAGACGTTTCACCTCTCATCTGAAAGGCTCACTTCTACCTCCTACATTGGAGGCAGTTGGAGGTAGCTCCAATGTAACAAACCCCACCAAAGGTTAAATACCTGGGACTCCCCAACCAGCCTTCAGAACTGATGGGGCCTCTCGGATGAGAGGTGAAACGTCTTCAAGGAAACTCAAAGAAGTCCAGCTGCCTTCAACTCTAGCACTTAAGACTCTCTGTAGTGTTATAGCCATGGTCGGACTGCAACTTGTGCACCTCCAGCAAGCACACAGTGAGGGCTGGGAAAAAGACTGTCAATAAGACTGTCAATAAGAAGTTTATGGATGCTTGCACTCACCTAATTATGGAATGCAAGTATCCACACAAGGGCAAACAACAGGAGGCTGTCATTTCAGACCCCTTCTTTCCCACCAGCAGAGTCACCTGATCTGTTCCCCATTCCCTCATTGTTTTTGTGCCATGTGCCATAGCTTTCCAGTGCTCTGCTCTTCACCTGCCTATTTGGATCCTGATTGTGTTTTTATTCAATCCACTCTCTATAATTATAGAGAGAGCACCGACTCTGTTGATAAAAACACGTCTGAGCAGCCTGTTGTTGAGCTGTGACACATTTCTCTTACTGAGCTTTAATTCTGACCTGACTCCAGTCAGCTATGTCCCAGACATCACATACATCCCAGCTGTCCCTGAGTGGTATTTAATTTCTGTCAACCAGTCCTCCACTTTAGGACTGACTGTCAGCCTGATGTCTGATTGGCTCCGGCAGACCTGTCAGTCAGAATGACAGCAGTACAGATTGTTTGAACACATGTCAGCTTCAGTCAGCGTCACACTGTCTGTACTTACAAACTGATCCTCAGAAGATTTTTTTCACACAGCCTGGTGAAAGAAATGCTGAATGAGTGGAACAGAGGCCGCCAGCAGCTTTACAGATTCAGGCCCTGTTCACACCACAGCTGTTTTTGCATGAAATGGTAAACCTTTGTTGCGGTATGGCCTTTTGTTCACATGACAACAGCATTCTAGGAGCCTGAAAATGCAAACTTTTGAGAACACCACCCTTACTGTTGCTGTGTA
The DNA here is from genome assembly GCF_001640805.2 of Lates calcarifer. NCBI lineage: Eukaryota > Metazoa > Chordata > Actinopteri > Centropomidae > Lates > Lates calcarifer. The sequence continues at coordinate 611,290 of NW_026117727.1, forward strand.
AACTGGCAATACGCAGTTCTTGTGAAAACTGTGATGACACTGTTCTGAAAAACTGAAAAACTTTTACGTTTTTAGCAAAACTGTTGTTGTGTAAATAGGGCCAAACAGATCAGAGGGAAATATCTCGGCAACTGTTCAGACGTGACATGTTTCCCAGGGGATGAACTGTAATAACTCCAGTGTTTATTATTTGTTGGGACAAGAACATAGTACTTTGTGGATCTGGGACAAAAGTTACCAATGAACATAATTCATGTAGTAATTATGTTTTTTCTTTGGAATTATAATTTTGTCTTTTATAGTCGAGGTTATTATTTGCCCCAAGTGGGCAATTTGTGCTCCAGGAATCATAAAAACATAGCAAAAGATAAACGTATGCAATTTCCCCAAGACATCAGCATATGACACAAATTCATTGCTACAGATATAACACTGTGAATCTCAAAAAACTCTTCAGTTTTAATTTCCAGATAGAAAGCTGAAAAAAACTTCCATTATCTATACCACTATCTGTTAAGGGTCACAGGGGGACTGGAGCCTATCCCAGCTGTCATTGGGCGAGAGGCGGGGCACACCCTGTACAGATCGGCCAACATACAGACACATATAGACAAACAACCATTCACACTCACATTCACACCTACAGGTTAATTTAGAGTCACTGGTTAACCTGAATGTCTTTGGACTGTGGGAGGAAGCTGGAGAACCTGGAGAGAACCCACACAGGAACAGGCACACATGCAAACTCCACACAGAAAAGGCCCAGACCCAAACCGTAGTGTTGCTAAATTAAAAAAAAAAAAAAAAAAAAACACACACACACACACATACACACACAGAACATGTGCATTGTGCACTCACTACAGTCTGACCTGATGGCAGTGTTTTTATACTCCACTCCTCACGTTCACCATCAAGTCAGCTGAAGTCGATCTTGAACACACACAAAATAAATGTGGGCTAGATATATTTTATACTCTGAGCTCTGAGGATGGGCACTCTCGGAATGAATGGTCCTAACTTTAGTGAGCACCTGCCTGTTGAGTATGTATAAGCTGTAGTCCCACTATCTTACTTGCCACCATCAAAGTCTTATCAAATCTAAATCTAATCTTGTCTTATTTTCTATTTTATGATCTAAAAGTCACCACAGGTGTTTGACCTGATGTTGGATGAAAAGTTAGGGTACATCTGATGTAAAACTGTAAATATCAATCTGCTGATGGTGCTAGAAAAGTCACAGAATCACCAAAGACAGTAGGATTCATCCTCTGGTGACCATGAATGTCTGCAGAAGATTACACATTGAAGTATATGCAATCTACCCAGCAACTGTTTAACTCTGTTATCCCATCCTCCTCTTCCTCCTCCACCTTCTTCATCCATTTTGTCCTCTCTGTCCAGTCTCTTATCTTATCATTAGCTCATCTTCCTCTTCTTTGCCTTTTCCTTGTATTCTTTCAATCTGCTCTTTACCTGCTGGAAATCTATCTAATCAGCCTTTGCAGTAAAACTGATTAAAAAAAAAAAAAAAAAAAAATGGCATCTGCATTCTAATGCAACCAAAATTCATTTTCTGTGATGGCAGTTTTTATCTATCACTTCAAAAAAGCAATCACAAAGTCAAAATGCAGCCATTTGTTCAAAAGTTAAATATGACAAAAATTAGTTTTGGGCCAGAAGCGTTCCAGCAAAGTGAAGGTCAGAGTTTCTGTTATAAAAAGCAGCTTTTTAAACAACCTGAAACTTTGTATTTGAAGTCTTCATTTATCACAAAGAGACATGAATAAATAAGGACAGTCTGTTTCATCTCAGACAACCTATTAGATTCTGTCTGATCTCCATTTTGCCAGCCAGCCAGAGTCTCCCCTGGGACATCCAGGGCTTTAAAACAAGCGCTCCCTCTGCTCAGCGTTGCCTCAGAGGAGCCTCACTCCAGACATCCAGACATACACAGTGCGTCAGCAAAAAATATGCTGCTTTAAAGATTTCTGTTAGAATTACAGAATCAATCATTCACAAAAAAGTGAGACACACGCAAAGAGCAGAAAATAGAATTGTAGGTTAAAAGTTGCAGTAAAATAAAAGATGTTCTCATTAGCTGAACTTTTCTGTCTTAACAATTCATCAAAAACTTTAAAAAGCTGTTTATTGTTGCAGCCTGGTCTCATCGGTCTCTGTACAGATAAGACAATTTCACACTTTCAAATTGTTTTCAGTTCAAAAACCAGTCCTTTCCATGCTGTTCAGGTGTAAGTGTTTGGTTCTGGGCAGAAAAACCACTTGATTACAGTTAGTGTAAGGTCATGGTCTCAGTTAAAAATTGTTTGATCAAAAAGTCTGGTATGAATGTCCTGATGTACACCCAACGCCCATCTCCTCCTAATGAGCCAGATCACCTTACAAAAAGAAAGTCATCTGAAATGTATCACATCAACTGGAGAAGAATTAGCAAACGCACTGGGAGGCAATTTGAAAGTGTAAGGTTGTGTTATTGAGGAGAATGAACTGATTTTCTGCTATTTTATCTCCCTGCAATTGTCAGATGTTTACATGGCTTCATGCTTCATTCCAATTAGACAACTAAAACATCTCTCTCAACTGAAACTCACTTGGTTTTCTCCTATAAAGCTTCCTGGAGCCAAAAATACAAGGAAAATGACTCACCTAAAAGGGGAAGAAAAAAAAAAAAAAATACAGCACAGTTGTAAGAAATAAAACATCCCATTTTTGTGCTCTTGTCAGAAAGCATGCAGGTTTATAATCACAAAATATAGTTATTTAACATTAGGTTTTGTGATCTACAGACAAAATGAGATCGTGTGTGGAAGCCCTACACTGGTGCTACCTTGTCTCTGATCTCATTAGTGAGGTGGTTTAATTGGATTTGCAACCCTGCAGGTTGTACAGATCATGATACTGACTCACAGCTCTGACTCCCCCTAAACCCTGCTGACAGCCACACACATCTCACAGATTCAGTGATTGTCAAACACCTTAAACATTTATCAGAAGGCTCATTATGATAAAACCCAATTAAAACTGAGTCCAAAACAGGAATGTTTTGGGTTTTTGTGCCATTTCAGGGGACACTAATGAATCTGGAAATAGACTGATCCCTCAGTAGGGGACTGAGTACACTTTACAAAAAGCAAATATGTATAGTTCAGCTTTGAAACTAGTCACCAGTAACAAGGTTTTTAAAAAAACACTGAAGCAGCTGAGTAATGGTGCACCAGCTGAAGTCAAGATGCATCTTGAACAAGTTCCAGTCAGGACAATAAGGCAAAGTCAAGAGTCTACAGGTAGAGTGTTCATGGTCAGTTTTATTAACATTTTTCCTCCAAATCCACATGGAACTTTTGTCACCCAAGGTTTCCCTGCAGAACAAGGATACATTGATTAGTGAAGAAACCATTTAAACTGATCCAGACAGAAGTTTACCCTTTTACCTTTACACCTTGTTTCCTCCTTTGGGCACAGTCCTTGGAAGCTTGCTTGGTGCTTTGACAGGGTCAAAGGAAAAGGGAGGTGGTTCAGGGTACTCTGGGGAGTATTTGCTATGGGACAGGAACTCCCTCGCTCGATCATAGCCATTCACAGACTGGATGATGTAGGATGAAGGTGGCAGAGGAGAGGTCTCACTGTCACCAGCACGCATTGGCACACCAACATTTGACTCCCAGGCACTGAAGTCTGGGAACTGGCGCTTTGGCATCCATTTGCGTGGGTCAGAGAAAGCAACACCAACCCCCCCTGCAGGCTGTGCACCCCAGGAAGGGAAGCCAGCACTGGATGGGTTTCCATAAGGTGCAGGGCCATCTCCATAATCAGCACCAGGAACAGAGCCACCAATCCTGAAAGCAGAAGACATGTTACTAGCATTATTTGTAGGGTAATGCCCAGTTTGGGCATGTTAACAGGAGGGCTAACATACCTGGCTGGCAGGGATGGGACTGCAGGAGCACTGGCAGATCCAGAAGCCACAAAACGGTTTGGCTCGTAACTGGGAGCTCCCACACTGGATGGGAACCAGCTTCCAGTGGGCTGTTCCAGTGGACGATGTGAACCTCCAGGCTGAAAGCTTGAGGATCCAGGACTACCACCAGAACTCCTGGTAGCTGTGTAGGGATATCTGTAGTCTGAAGTTAGAAATAAGTTTTAGCTTCTGCATCAAGTTTCTGGTTATAAACCACTGCATGTTAAAGCAATTAATTGAACTCAGGATCCAGAAGAACTACAATTCCCTTCCAAATTGAAATTATGGAGAAATGGTTACACTTGCAAGAACAGTTTTGTAGTTACTGGTGCATACTTGGCTTTGAATGTAGTGAGGAGAAAAAAAAAAAAAAAAAAAAAAAAAAAAAACCCCAACCATGAAACAAGTTGGTTTCTAAAAATCAATGCTACAGTTTACCTCCTTTTGTTGCAGGAAAACAGGCACCACTGCTAAGGAGTAGACAGATCCAAGAAACCCTGAGAGACAGTGGCACAAAAGTCATTTCCACCCTCAAAAGGTTAAATTGAGTCAGAACTTGATTGTTGGCAAAAGTGGGGGGAGAGGAGGAGAAAAAACAAAAAACCCACTCAACTGACCTTAAAGAGAGTCCCAGCACCATGTTTGACTCAAAATAACAGCACTTTAGCTACAGCAGTTTATCCTCAACAGCCTGGAGGTTGTAGACAAAAGCTTTGCACTGTGCATTACATGTCACCACTCTGGTTTTATACTGGTGCTCCACATGGGCTCTGCTCTAATTAAACTCATTGATGACACCTGGAGCCCAATCAGGCCCTGCAGAGGCAGAGGCTGCAACTTGTAACTCTGGCTCTTGGTTAATAGTTGTGGAGCAGTAAATGAAAGGAAAGAGTTATAAAGTTTAGGAGCCACAACCTAAAGAATAAGTCTCCTTTAGTTTTAGAGGAGTAGTTTGGGAAACAGCTGCCTGGCTCTGTCCAGAGGTGACAGAATCCTCCCTCCCTGCTCCTCTAAAGATCCGTGATTAACATGTTAGAGTTTGTTCATTTCATACATACAAAAACCACATTGTATAAAGGACATTTAGTTAATGTGCTGGACTGTTTCTCAGAAAGAAATGATTAGATCATGACTGTGGTGGAAGAAATACTTAGATCCTGGACTTTAGTAAAAGTACCAATACAACAGTGTGAAAATACCTCATTACCTGCACCAGTCCTCCATACTGGAGTCTTATCAGATAAAAAAAAGTTCTGGAGAAAATCAGGTCCATGTCAGTGCTATAACAAATATATAATAAAATACTTCAGCTGCATTTTACTGTTGTACCTTATTGGAGCTTGTTTAAACTATGTCAGATATTAAAAAGGAAATCGATACTATTTTGGGGATGTTACTCTGGAACCAATGTTGTCTTTGTTGGGAGTCATACCTAAAGATATATATATAATACAGACCAACGATATGCACTGAGGATTCTCTTACTAGTAGCGAAGAAAATGATTACTGTGAACTGGAGAGAGGTAAAACCACCAACTATAGGTCAATGGATCCAGAGACTGAAAAATGTATATATGATGGAGCGAATGACGGCTAGTCTGCAGCTCACAATGGACACTTTAATGCAAAGATGAACTTGTATTTTAAGGTACCTGGGTGTACAATAGATGGGACGATGTGATGGAATACCAGTGGAGGCTCTTCTTTGGAAAATTTTGCTCAGCTACCATCTATAGATATTTGCTTCTCTACCTGTCAACCTATCTAATTATACATATGTGTATACATGTGTTTGAAGGTATGTGTATATAAGAATGTGTAGGATGATGTATTGATGTATGTGTGTCTTATTACTTATTTTTATTTATTTAGTTAATAATTTCATTAATTTATTTATTTTAACCATTTCTACTCTTATTATTTGTTCTTATTTTAATTTCCCCCCTCCTTCTCTCCCCTTTTAATTTATCTATTCATTTTATTATTTCTTTACTCCTATTGAACTCTACTGTGCAGTCTATCAATCATTTTCAAAATCATATGTCAGGAAATGTTTTGTAAAATGTTTTAAAATGTTTAAATAAAAAGTTTAAAAAAAAAAACAAAAACAAAAAAACAATGTCAGATAAATAAAAAAAAAAACTCGAGCCCCTCCAAAGGGTCACCAGATAAATCTGAGGGGTCATCAGTTGAGTCTGTTTTCAGTTTTTGACTTTTTCTCTGATCTTTGACCTTGTGTGAAATACTGGATCATTTCCTCTCTTTAAACCATATGAGAAAATGTTTGTTTGGTAGAACTGCAAACAACTCTCAGATATCTGAAACATGACAGGGACACAATTACACCCTGGACTTGTAAGAAAACACAAGCCAAAAATAATGGGAATGTATAGGAACCACTGTGTTAATCTTTAACCAAGTGTTGCATAAGCTCCTCCAGTTTTATAAGTGTATCATATGTTTTTATGCAAAATTTTAATTTGAAAGACAATGAGTAAATAAAGCTGTCATGTAATGTGGAAGGGTTAGGAAGGTTAAAATTCTACTATTTCACAGGAAGTAAAATTATCAGAGCAGGAAATAATGACATTAGCCTGGTATTCATTATTGGCAGTTTGTGTATGATACCTCTCATGACCTCAACATCATTTTTCAGGTGCAGTTTCCACCTTCAGCAGGGACTAATGAGGACTAAGTGGACACCAGGTGTGGTCGATGAGTTTCATTGGTGCAGAGAGCAGGCTGACCCTCTTTATAAAGACCAATAACCTCAGACCACTTACAACACAAAGTTTCTCTCCACAGCTTCAACCAGGCTGCTGACTTCAACTTGCTGTGGCTGAACTGTTGTGTTACTAGCTCTATTTCTGAGAATCAACATGCTGTTTGGATTGCTTCTTGGGTGAGTTTCATGTGTGAGGGGGTCCACTTTACATGGTTGTGGTTACATAATGATGCTGTTATGTTTCTTTTCATGGGGGAAAACATAACTTTTTTTTTTTTTTTTTTTTTTTTTTTTTAAAACAGGGTTTCCTGGATTTGTTTCTTGCTTTTCGGCAGTGGTGCTTGTTACCCTGCAGCAAAAGGTGGTAAGTCTCAATCATATAGTACCCAATAGTCCAACCTCTGGATAAAAGAGCATTTTAAACTCTATCCAGGATCATTGCCAAAGCTTTCACAACTGGCTAAATTAGAAAACGTCTTCATGTGTTTCCATCATTTAAGGTCTGGAGCTTTTTAATTGTCTCCTCTGGTGTCCTTTCTGCACTCCTGTAAAGGCACCCAACAGTTCTGTTGAACTAATTTAGGTTTACTTTTGGCAATCAAACACATTAACCTGTTTCTGTAGCCTTTGCCTTGCTCACTGCTCTAGTATTACATTGCCCACATGAAGACTTGAGCATTTACCCTTGGGGAATAGAGTTTAGACTAAGCTTCATTTGCTACCTGAAGCTCTAGTCACTATCTTAAACTAAGTCATGTTGGTACTAGACCTTGAATTTAACTTCATGTGCTCATGGACAAATTTTCCTTCTTGGTTTCAGGTTTCAACACTGCTCCTGCAGGCAGGCGTGCTCATGGCCCAGCTCGTTATGCTAACGCTCCCGCAGCCTTCAGCTTTGGAGCTGCTGCTCCTGCCTCAGCTCCTGGTGCTGATTATGGAGATGGCCCTGCTCCTTATGGAAACCCATCCAGTGCTGGCTTCCCTTCCTGGGGTGCACAGCCTGCAGGGGGGGTTGGCGTTGCTTTCTCTGACCCACGCAAATGGATGCCAAAGCGCCAGTTCCCAGACTTCAGTGCCTGGGAGTCAAATGTTGGTGTGCCAATGCGTGCTGGTGACAGTGAGACCTCTCCTCTGCCACCTTCATCCTACATCATCCAGTCTGTGAATGGCTATGATCGAGCGAGGGAGTTCCTGTCCCATAGCAAGTACTCCCCAGAGTACCCTGAACCACCTCCCTTTCCCTTGGACCCTGTCAAAGCACCAAGCAAGCTTCCAAGGACTGTGCCCAAAGGAGGAAGGAGGACCTAAAGGTAAAAAGCTGATGTCTCTACTGCTCTTTGAACAGTTCTGCTCATGACTAACCTTCTCTCTCGTCTTGCAGGGTAAAGTTGAAAGTCTAAGCTGCGAAGCCTCAACCCTCCAAACCCTGAACATGTGGTGATCAGTCATTTAATAAATTTAACATGGTCAAATGTTCTGCTTTCAATGTGTGGTTACTGACTTTCTGTAACCTGGATTCCAAGTACAGCATATAGTGTCTGGTATCTTGCAGAAGTGCACAAGGTCTTTAGCTTGACAATGCAATTTTAATTATCTGGATTAACTCAGCTTAAGGTTACCATAACTCTGGCTGCAGGTTTTTCTGTCATCTGACCCTGGGGTTCCTAATCAGTTGTGGGTTTTTCAATTTTCTCTGGAATTAAGATTCAGCTCCATGTTTCCCTAGACCACAACTCAAGCTCTGGTTCACTTATGGTGTCACTTTTGGCCACAGGCAGCTCTTACAGAAAAGCTAGTGAACAAAGTGGAGCATTTAGCATCTTAGATCTCCTTCAGCCAGCAGACTAAAGGGTCTGAAGTGGAATACTGGCCTGAGATTCATGTGGTCACACTACTCAACATCAAGCTACACTCTTAACTGCTGTGCTGATAATTGGCCCCATGTTAATTGCTTAAGTTATTGAAGGCTTAATATAACTTTACAGTGCATGACTTTCAAATGCATACCAACCAGCCTCAGAATGACTTGTAGTGGTCCCTTCAAGTGTTTCCTGTTGCACAAGAAACATTTGTGGACAGCAGATCATTACATTGCTGCCTTGCTTTGTTTGAAGCTTTTGTTCCAGTTGGAAGCAATGCTATGGCCACACAGCAGTGAGGTCAAAGGTCAGGAAGCAAAGCAGACAACAAACAACTGACCCTTAAGAGCTGTTTCTGACACACACTTCACTTTCATCTCTGGGGAGAAGAAGGCTGGGATTGTGTTGGAGCCTCTTTTATTTGCTCTCTGAAGTCACTTCAGCTCAGTCCAACTGCCTTCGTACAGCGGCGGCTTTTAAATGACAGTTCAATCAGCAGAGACGAACTGAGACACTGGACGATAAACACTGTCTATTCTCTCGGATGTTTAAGTTGTCAGCAGCATGAATTTCACTGAACAGAGACAAACCATTGACTGTTTTCAGAAAAAGTTGAAGTTTGAAAGGCTGTCTTATTTTCCTCAATTGTTAATGACTGAGACCCCTTACACTACAAAAATTGGCCTTGTGCCTTTTGAATTTCAGTAGCAAAGTTTGTCTATGTACAGGAAATTAACCAAATTTCAAAAAAATCTGCAAAATAAAATGAATAAATACTGTTGACTAAAATCTCACAATGTGACTCAACCACAAACCTAAAAGTGAAAATACATGTAAAGATGCACAGCGTAACTGAGCTGGTGTAATACTGCTAAACACGTTTATCTTAACTCACCAGTTCATCTTGTCCTTTTTCCACCATCTCATTCATTCATTCATTCTGGTGAATTTGGTCTGATGTAGCAGGAGGTAGATGGTCTTTTACAACACTGTAATTGTTAATAATGTAAAGTTTATTGTTGCCAAGAATCACAACTTTACATTTGTGTCTTGACATGTTTTTACTTCCTCATTCCTAACTCCATCCTTTCCCCTCTCTCTCTCTGTCTCTGGCACGAAGCTGAATGTTAATCAGCTCTGACCTCTCCATCTGGATCGAGTCGCAGCAATCCACCTGTTCTACCCACAGCCATTTTCATAAAGCATCCTAGAATATGAATTGTGTGTTTGTGTGTGTCCTTGGCCTGAAAGATCAGAAGCTTGGTCCTCACTGTGACTTTGTGTGACACTGAAACACGCAACTTTCTTACTTAAAAATTTTTTTTTTCTGATTCTGTGTCCCACCTGCCTCCTGTGTTACCCTGGTGGGTGTAACCTGAGGACCGGGAGAGTCTGTGGAGACTAGACCTAAGATTAAAGGAGCAGCAAAATCATTAGGCTCTATCTTCTAAGGACCATGAGTGTCTATGCAACATTTCACCACAACCTATCTGAAAGTTGAGATATTTCTCAAAAAACAAACAAACAAAAAAACAAACAAACAAAAATGTCAACCTGCTGGTGGCATGACAGGAATTCATCCTCTGGGGAACATAAATGTCTGTGCAGACTTTCATAACTATACATCCAATAGCTGTCCAGTGGACCAGCCGACCATTATAGAGAGTCATTGGTGCTAGAAGAAAGGTCAGAGGATCACAAAAGTTATCAGAATTTATCCCCTGGGGAACTTGAGAAACAGTCCATTTAATTGTTGTTGTTATTGGGCTGATGGTTTAAAAATACAGTTAAGCTAATCCATGAGCTAAATGATATCTGAAATGCAAACACTGAAAAATAACCAGTTCTGTCTGATAATGTTTGAGTCTAAAAATGTTCTGTTGCCATTGTTCTCACGAGTTGTGGACATCCAACATGGCCGTCTGTCCTCCACAGTTTCCTAGCAACAGCTGGAAATTCAACCTGCGCTCCAGTTCAGTTCACTGAGTGCTGCTGGCCAAGAACCAGCAGATAAAACCTGTGTGGAGAGACCTGGAGGGGGCCTGAGAAAGGCTGCCTGAAATAATCTCAACAACCTTGAGTTGACCGACAGTGAAACATTTACCACACTCACTGTGGGACCATAACAACACAATTCAGTCTGAAAGGACACAAACACTCGAAGCACCACGTCTGATCTCGAGTTCAGCTTAACATTTCATTTGGCTCGGAGTCTCCACAGACTCCACAGGAAGATGGATGAGTGGTCGGATAGAAACAGCCCGCAACTACCTAAAGGAGGCAATTAAACACTGAATTTAATGATGTAATTGTCATTAATTGCCCTCCCTGTCTTTAACATATCAAAGGCAGATTCAGTGAGTGCTGCAGAACAATGAACCTGAACACTCACATCAAACAGCTGTGGTTCAAAATGTCACTCAATCGCTGCATCAATTACTCAAATAACTGGATTTTACCTCCACTGACCAATACAAGTAAAGGGGTTTAATTTCTGAGTTGACAATTAGGGTTTAAAGCAACACAGCACAAAAGTAATGCTGATCTGTAAATCAGTTTAAAAGACTTCAAACCAGCAGTTCCTCTCTGATATCGAGCCAGGAGTTTGATGTGTATGTTACAGCGACAGCACTTCCTGCTCCAGAAGAAGTAGGGGTTCATGGGTAATTTACAACACTGGGTCCTGTTTCAGTTCAGGGAGTCAAACTACCCAGTTGGAGCTCCAGACAAGAGATTGAGAGTCTTTATTTTCTACCACTTAACTGCTCAACTCTGAGCCTAAGAGAAAAATGACCTCTCGTGGTTGCAGAGGGTGCTGTTGGTTCCTGCTAAAACTGTTCCAGAAGATTCTCAATCAGATCAATAAACATTTCCTATAAAGATTAGTTAGAGTTTAGTTAATATTTATGTCACTGATGTGTACTACGTCTGCTGCTGCAGCAACTTCATCAGCTTTTAGGGGAAAAGATTACAGCATGAGACGGTTTATTAAAAGAAATCCAATAAATAACACTGCTGCATATATTTGATATATATATTTGATTTGTAACAGAAAGTTCAGTTCTTCTCTCAGTTTAAACCCTCTGAGCTTGAACTTAAAGACAGACAGATGAAGTGGAGGGTAAAACACTATAATAATATAATGTACAATGAGAAAAGATTACTAGTCACTATTGATCAAATACAACAGCTCATACAATAAGTTTAATCAGTGGTTCCCAACCTGGAGGCCCAGACCTCCATGAGGGACAGAAAATGACAAGAGGGAGCGTAGAAATCAAAAATCATTCCTGTTGAAATCAGCTTTAGCTTTTCTGTGTTTTGAAAATGAAATGAAACAATCAAAAGGATTTTTGGTTGAACTCATGTCAGCTGTGGCTCAGGAGGTAGAGCAGTCGCCCACCAATCGGAAGGTCGGTGGTTCGATTCCTGGCTCCTCCAGTCCGCATGCCGAAGTATCCTTGGGCAAGATACTGAACCCCAAGTTGCCTCCGATGTTTGTCATCGGAGTGTGTGAATGTGTGTGTCTGTGCTAGAAAGCACTGTTGTGTGAATGTGACCTGTAGTGTGAAGCGCTTTGAGTGGTCGAAAAGACTAGAAAAGCGCTATATAAGTACAGTCCATTTACTATTTACCACACTAAGACCATCTTGATTTGAGGAGGTCCAATCCACAAAGGCTGGGTAAAACTGCTTTTAGGTCATCTGTACTTTAACAGTATCATCAACAGGAGGTCAAAGGTCTTCCACTTAAGCCCCTGGTCCCTGGTGCATAATATAGAGAGAAGAGGCACAAAACTGAACAGAGGTCCTGCACCACGCAAAAGGTGTTAATTGTTTCATGGGTCCAATGTGCTCACAAGTCCTGGATTTGACCCGGGATAACATAACAGTCTGTGGGTCCGGACGAGTTGAAGGGCATCATGTCTAAAGAAATCTCCGCCTCGCATTCATACTGCAGGATGGCAGGAAGCAGCAAGTTCCTGTGGCTCCGGGATTCATCTGAAATCACAGACACTTTGTCAAAGTTCTGCTCCAGATCTGCCCCCGTGTGGGGCGGAGGCGGCGGCGGCATGCAAGTAGCGAGTCTCTGCGCCCCGGGTCCCGGCATGGTGCAGGCCTCCTTCTGCATGGTGGTGTCGTGGTGGTAAGACACCAGCTCGTTGCTGAAGTCCACCGTCTCCACCGTGGAGGTGGAGCAGTACTTATTACAGCCCAGGATGGTGGAGAACGCCTTCCTGAAGTCGGCGTTAAAGGCGTAAATGACCGGGTTCAGGGATGAGTTGGCCCAGCCGAACCACACAAAGATGCTGAAGGTGGTGTCGCTGACGCACGGCGGCTCTCCGACCTTATCCAGGTCGCAGAACGGCACCACGCAGTTCAGGACGAAAAACGGCAGCCAGCAGAACACAAACACCCCCATGATGATAGACAGAGTCTTTAAAACTTTCGTTTCTCTCTTAAAAGATGTTTTGAGCGAGCTTTCGTCGTGCGTTGACGCGCGGTGGCGGTGGTTTTGCGCACGGGGCCCCGCCGCCCTCTCCAAAGACGAGATCCGTCTGATTTGGGTTTGCGCGATGCGGAAAATGCGCGTGTAAGTCCCAACCATGATCACCACGGGGATGTAGAAGCTTATGAGGGACGAGGAGATGGCGTAAGTCCGGTTCAGGCTGGCGTTGCAGTCGTCCGGGTTGTCCATCGTCGAGTTGTCCGCGTCCGCGCGGTGCCAGTTGAGCTGCACGGGGATGAAGGAGATGAGGATGGAGAGAGTCCAGGCGACACCGATCATCAGGAAGGCGAACCTGCGCGTCATCTTGCGCTCGTACTTGAAGGGGCTGGAGATGGCCCAGTAGCGGTCCATGCTGATGATACACAGGTTGAGGATGGACGCGGTGGAACACATGATGTCGAAGGCGACCCAGGTGTCGCAGAAGCGGCCGAAGAGCCAGATGCCGGCCACCTCAGACACCGCTCTCCACGGCATCACCAGCACGGCCACAAACAGGTCGGACACCGCCAGAGAGATGACGAAGGAGTTGGTGACTTTGGAGCGCAGGTGGCGGAATTTGATGACCGCGGCGCACACCAGAGTGTTACCCAGCAGGGTGGAGACGATCAGGACGCACAGGACGCACCCGGTCAGCGCGCGAAGGCTGAGACCTCCACCGGGCCCGGGGCTGTCCGCTCCCGCCGTGACCACCTGGTGCTGGTCCCGGTGGCCCTGGTGGTGGGTTTGGCTCTCATTGTTCACACTCTCCATGGATGATCCAGAATCACTCCCTCGGTGCCATATCCGTCTCAACTTTTCCTGTCGCTTCCATCCTCCGTCCACCAACCAGTCCCAGAAATCATTCCGACAATGAGATACTCCTGCAGGAGACGCGCTCAGGTCATCCGGTTTCTGCGCTGCCCCCGCTCAGAGTGACTGAGGCTGCAGATGGCGATCCTCAGCGCCTAAAAATATTTATCCTCTCCAGTCTTTAATATATTCATCCTCACGTTAAGACCATTATAATTTATTGATTCCACCTTCTCCTGATCTGTTCATTGACTGATTTCCATCGGATCTTTAGGGAAAGACTGGGAGGACACAGAGGCATGTCAAAACATCTTTAATTAATAATTCGACAGTGTCAGGCTGCTGCAGGAAAACTAAAGATAATAAAGGATTCCTCTGTAATCTCATTCTTCAAATCCTCAAATAATTAATGAGACTGATGAATCTGAGACACGAGTCTTTCTGCATGAATAATACAGCAGAATTCACATACTTTAAAGAAACAAATATTACAAATGTAATATTCTGTCTAAAAAGCACAGCCCAAAACAAAGACTACTGGATCTGAGAAACGTAATCCAAAATATCAACTTCATGGAAACTTAGGAAAACTTTTAGTTGGTTTTATATTTGGTGTAAAAGTTTTGATTTAATTAAGATTTAATTAAGAATAATAAAAAAGCATAAAATTGAAAGTTTGAATTCACATATGAACTTTTCGTCTGACAGCTCTGAGATCTGTGTTAAATATTTTACCAGATGAGTGTTTGTGTGTGGAATGTTTACAATGTTGTGTAGTAATTAACCCAAACTAAAATATGATTATTTTGACACGACAAGCTCAAGTTCTACCTTAAAACTGTGACACAGTTATTGTATTGTTTAACATAACTACAGTGGATGATGTTTCATCCTATATTTTAGTTTGGGTAAATAACAAATAACAAATAACTGTAACATGAAAAAAAAATACTATCACTTGGTTTGATGAATTGATGGTTTTCTTCTCACTGGGTAAATTTGACCCAGTATTACAGCTGTGCGACAGGTTACTGACTCACTTTTGATTTATTATTTCACAGATTTTACGGCCTGAACAGAGATGTGTATGTCTCCATAACACCACTGATGATGTTATTAATGCTGCCAGCAACATAACACAGAGGATAATGTGAAGTCCTCAGAGCAGCAGTGACACAACAGGAAGGTGAACTCTGCCCTCTAGTGGACAAAGACTCACAACACACAAATGCTGATTCCCATTATTATGGTGCTGATATTGTATTTGCTCTACATATGGGGGGCAGTGAATGAAATATGGGACATATATAATACAGACCTGAACCAGGATGAAGGTTGGACATTTATGTTATCTCCATTAAAGTTTTTGATTTAAAAAAAAAATGGCTGCAAAGAGCAGTAAACTGTTTGATTTCACTTGTTGATTGTGAAAAAACTGGTATACACATTTGCTTTTCTTTTTTAAAAAATAATAAAAAAAAAATAGGTTTCATGTTTAATGATTTAAATATCGGCTTGCATATTTACAAAATCTATCATGCCTAACAGATTAAGGCAGCAGTATTCCAGCAGCAACTTTTTGCTATCACCACCAGACTCCATTAATAAAAACAATAATTTCTACTAAGCAGAACACAGGAGCTGCTGGAATACCACGGCCTCCACCTGTTAGTTAGTTTGTGTTATTGTGTGACTTTCAATCATGAAAGAAGTATTCATATCCTTAACATAAGTAAAAGTACTACAAAATAACACAGCACACTAACAGATGGAGGCAGTGGTATTCCAGAAGCTCCTGTGTTCTGCTCAGTAAAATTCCTGTTTTTGGCAATGGAGTCTGGCAGTAATATATAGCAATGTTTCTGGCTGAACAAAAAGTATTAATAAATAGGTTTAAATGGATAATAAAAAGGTAGATTTAATAAAAAGGTCTATCTCTGAAGGAATCACTTCACTTATAATAACAGTCTGAACCTGTCACTGTCCACCTGAGAGCTGTGTTCATTTTAGTGGATATACATTGACATGGAAAATTGCAGTAAATCATTAAAATAATTTGAGGACTTTTTAAAGAACTTTTTAAGAATTAAAACCATGGCAGGTATCATGTAAACAACACAGTTACAGCTAATAAAACTGACAATGGGTGTGTTAGATTTACAGTAGATAGTGCTGAGGCGGAGGCACCAGATTTGGTGCTGAATATGTCCCACACCACTTGTTCTTTAGGTAAAACATGCAGTCAGGCCATTTAAAACCTAACACACACTACACTGTTTACTATCATTATTAGTGTTTTAAGTTGTTGTTTATTGCACTTTATTTTTAGCTGCCTTATATTTATATCTTCCATTTTTCAAAATTCATTATTCCACAAATTTATGCTGGATCCATGGTGCCGTTTTATTCACGTGTTTCATTCACATGAATCTGGCCATGAAAGGGTTATGTTTACAGTGAGGAGGTGACGTCAGTGTCAGCTGTGTGTGTGTGTGTGTGTGTGTGTGTGTGTGTGTGTGTGTGTGTGTGTGTGTGTGGATGATTCAGCAGCTCCGGTTCAGTCAGTCAGCTTCAGTCTCAGCGGCTCGTCATCTGCACATGTACGGCACAGGCGGATTTCAGGCGGACAAACGGCTTCTAATTTGATATTTTACCGCAAACGTTGTGACGGGAGGAAGATAAAGGTAGACCCGTGCAGGTGATAAACATCAGTCGGAGACCCCGTAGTGTTGGGAAGTGTTGAGTTAGTGCAGGCCGGAGAAGAGGAGCGAAGCACCGTAGGGAGGCTGCTGCTGTGTCCTTCTCACATCTCCCGGTGGATTTTTAGCCTAATTTATGGACTTTTGACGCCTGTCGTCTTTTATCACACTCTCTGCTGTCGGATTTAACCATAACCCATCCTGACTCACATCCAGCCGGTTTCATCCAACCACCTCAACTTCGACATTTCCGCATTTTGACGTCTGATGCTCCGTCTACCCGGCAGGTGAGCTGGAGTCTCCTCGTGTAGAAAACACAAACATACCGAGCAAATATCTGCATTTAAATGTTACTTCAACACTTCAGAGTGTATTTACACTGATGTATACACATATATGACATTACACAGACCAACCTTGACTTATATAACAGGCTAAAATACATCCCCTGATGGCTAGCTTACTGTGAATGAAAATTGAGGGTTTTCTTAACGACCTTTTGAATGGCAGCCTCAGTGTTCTGTTGCATGACTGAGGTTCTGCTGATATTAGTGACTTAGACTTACTGTGTGGTTTCTTATAAATCTTTTATATAGTTATCCACATTATAATCTATTATATAGAATATTTAGGGAGTGCATTTGTATGTAATTCAAGCCCAGTTTTCAAACTAGATCCGCAGTATTCACACCAGTGACTCCTGATGAAATGACAATTTAACTTTAACCATTAAATATTCATTAAGGATAATGACAAACTGAACAAAAATAGAGATTTAAATAAAATACACACACAGATGATATTTGGGCTGAATCAGCTAATTGATTACTCCCTTGGTTGATCAATTTTGATTTATCATTTCTGTTATTTTTTTCAAGCAAAAATGTCCAAACTGGTTTCTAATGTAAGGATTTGATGCTCTGTGATATATGACAGTAAACTGAATATATCTGTCTAACAAAGATTCCACCTTGTGCTTGGGGGAATTATACATTTTTATAGACAAAATGAATATTAGATCAGTTGAGGAGATCATCTGCAGATTAATCAATAATGAAAATAAGAACTTCCAGCTCTAATTAGTAGCTTCAGTGTCTGTTATTGATGTTAACAGCTGTTAATTCAATAGGACTGCTCTGTTTTCTGTGGACATTCCTCAGGAGAACAGCCACATTCCTCACATGTCTTAAGCTCTGTTGTTTCTATTCTTTGGTTCCACTGGTTTCTTTCTCCCAAAGTGGATTCTCACCAAGGATCACTGTCAGTTGAGTTTGATGGAGCACCCGGTTCTCTGTAGAGGTGTTGGATTGTTTTAGTCTCTGCACCTCTGTGGTTCCTTTGGTTCCAAACTTAAGATTCATTTTTTCTTGCCTTTAGTTATTTTCCACATGCAGCATCAGTCCATCAGTTCTTTGGTTGTGATGGTTGTGTTCTCTTGTTCTTGGGCTCCTGTGTTTTCCAGGTTCTCTCCTCTGGTTGTTGTGTTCTGCAGGTTCTGTCCTCTAGTTCTCTTCTTGTGGTATTGTTAACTAGTTGATTTTTTTTTTGCCAGATCTGTTCTTGTGTGGGTTCTGTTGTCTAGTTCTCCTGTAGTCATTTTGGTTCCCAGCCTCTGTTCTCTAGTTGTTGGTTCTGCTGGTTCTCTAGTTGGTAAATCTTCAGCTGCTCAGTTCTGCAGTTCCACTGGTTTGCTGTCCTCCACATCTCTTGGTTCTGTCTGTTTGGTTCCTGCAGTGTTCTCACTGACAGCAGTGGAACAGAAGCTGCTGCTGATCTGGTGTCAGTCCAGAGGGAACCTGCTGACACTGACGGATCTGTGGTTGTGTTTATTACAGTCTGGCTGGGCTCCAGTCAGTCTTTCCATCTGTCACTCTCTGATGGTTCTACCCTGCTCCACTTTATTTCTTTCTTCCCTCTCTCCCACCCTCTGGCTGCTTGAGTCCCTGCTGAGGTGAAGAATCTGTTCTTCAGTGGAGAACTGACTCTATAGATGGGCCCAGGATCTGACAGAGGCTGCACTCAGCCCTCAGGCTCCCAGGATGTTGAATGGGGCCGTCCCTTGCTGGAAATACTCATGATGACAATGCAGAGGGAACCACAGTCGATGAGTTTGGGTCCAGCTTATCAAAAATGAATTGTTTCCAGATTGTTCTCAAAGAGCAGGAATGGCCAAGTTGATGAATAATTTATAAGAAAAGTGCTGTTCTATCTCTGCAGTCAGAGTGGGAATTTAACTTTATTGTCTTCTGTTTCTGGTAAATCCCAAATTTCTCCAGGGTCTATATATATATATATATATATATATATATATATATATATATATATATATATAATATATATATATATATATATATATATATATATATATATATATATATATATATAATAAAGTTAATACATTTGGAATTTTGAGTGTGACAAAAACATCCATGATCTTGTATCATGGTACAGGAAGACAGAACCACGATATTCCCTCCCCTCCACTGTTTGTTCCACTTTTTGGTCCAGTCGTGATCGAATGATAACCAAGACCCTGAGAAGCTGTGACCTCTCTGTGTCCTCAGGCTTCATTAGTCTCTGTGGTCTGTCTGTGAGAAGCTCTCAGCCTCGACTTTAACGACCTCACTTTAAAGCAGAATCATCATGTAGCTTCCCGGCTAATGATTAATCGTGTTAAAACGAGCTGGAGGCTCTGAGAGATCCATCTCTCTCTCTCTCTCTCGCTGTCGTCCTGACTCTTTGCTTTAATGACATAAACTCCCTGACTTTTCCTTTTCTACCCCACTATATCTCTCTCTGCTGCTGATTCACTGTTTCT
Organism: Lates calcarifer; assembly: GCF_001640805.2. Classification (NCBI taxonomy): domain Eukaryota; kingdom Metazoa; phylum Chordata; class Actinopteri; family Centropomidae; genus Lates; species Lates calcarifer. The sequence goes on from NW_026117727.1 coordinate 630,668, forward strand.
CTCAGCAGCTGACTCTCCCTCTCTCTGTTTACTGGTTCCCTCTCTCTTGACCTTTCTCTCATTCTGCCTCTTTATGACTCTTTGTTTGTTCTCTTGTTTTTGTCCTCTCCATCACACTGAAGTGAAAGCCGGCTGTAAATGTGGAATTTCAATTATTTGTCGTCTCGTGGGGAGTAAGTAGCAGGCACTCACCACAGAATAATGTGAATGAATGGATGTCGACTTTACAAAGAGACTAAATAACCAAAACTTAGTTTGCTCCGTGACTTATGGAAGCAGCAATACACAGTGGTCTCCTCATATATAGATATTACAGACCTGGCAGGATGCGGAGCAGAGTTTGTTTAACTCACTACAAAGAAGAATACACTGTAAAAATTGAATTATGATATCAACATGGCCTCAGGGTATCTTTCTGTTGTACTTTACTGTCTCTGTAGTGTCTTATTATATTAAGTAGCATATTTGGTTAGCAGCTGAGTGTTGGCTAATGCCAGTAAAATGCTAAGCTAAAATCAACCAAGGCAGTGGAAAAAGGCCCAGTTATCTCTAACAACAACTTAACTCAACCAGCAAATGAATTACCTGAAGAAGAAAATGAAGTTGTTGATGATGTCTCGCTTGATGTTTTGTCACTAGTGGAGGATTTATCTTCTTCAGCGCTGGCTCCAGACGTGCTAACGTCAGCTGCAGCTGCTGCAGGACGTGGCTTTTTTTCAGGGTATCAGACACAGTACACTCACTCATCAGCTTTTAGATATGTTTTGTGTTTTGACAAGATGCTTCAAGTTGTTTCCTCAGGTTAGAAATGTTGCCCTGGCCAGCTTTGTTTGCAATTTTGCAATTCAAAATGCACTGTTGGCTGTAATCACACTCTCAACCACTTTCGTCTGACCTCTGTAGACAAACAGTTTTTTTCATCCACCTTGTTTTGCATTTTTTTTTTTTTTTTTTTTTTCACAAATGACACATTATTCTGCCCTCTCACCACGTTGATGTTTACTTATATTAACTGTGGCAAGCACAAGAACCTTCTTGACTGTAATTTACTGTGTAGGAGATGAAGCTATGGTGATGGTAAATGTGCAGACTTTTGCTTCTCTGCAGTCTCTCCTCCTCCGCCTCCTCTGTCTGTTCTCCGCTGAGTTTATTTGATGTCTGATAGATAATTGATGCCCTTGGTCTCTCCCTCTCTGTTGCTCTCTCAGCTGACGGATGTTAGTGGCAGGAAATGTTTGGTGAATCTCTTGATCTCTGTCCATCCTCTCGTCTCTGAATGGGTGGTGACTGTCTGCAGAGTTTCCTCACACTGATCAGATCATCTGAGCTGGTGATAATGATGATGATGATGATGATGATGATGATGTTGGGCCAGTTGTATGTATATGTCATTTTCTGAGGTAGTTTGTGTTCATTTTTTGTATTTTTCAGAGGAAAAGAAGTTTGTTTGTTTGTGTAACATTTCTCTAAATGCTCTGTGCTTTTCCTTCACCCACTAAGAGTTTCAGTCACCTCAGGATTTAGGCCACATTAGCATCTTCTTCATGTGAAGTCCTGCTCAGTTCAGACATGCTGCTTATTGGCTGCAGGAGCTGCAGGAGTGAGTTTCCGGGTCTGTTGGGATGAAGTGTGGTGGATTAGAGGAGAGAGTTTACTTGTCAGGAGTTGAGCGCAGGGTGGCGGAGAGAAAGAGCTGCTTTGTGGCAGATTAATGATGGTGGGGGTGGGTGGGTGGTGGTGGGAGAGGGCGTATTAGTGGGAGTGGAGGTCCAGAGCTCCCAGCACAACAGGGATGTTGTCCATGCCAAGTTGCTGTGAGACCCAGAGGGGCAGGGGGGGATGGTGATGGTACTACAGGGCTCCCAGGCAACGAAGGCTCCTTTCAACTGTAACTCTGAGGTCATGTGTGATTTTATATTAAGTGCTGGTTGACTAATGAACAGCTACAGATTTAAAAAAACAGAACTGTGAAACTGGTGAACAAATGAGGTAATTGTGGCCATATATCAGGCTGTGATACACACACACACACACACACACACACACACACACACACAGTGGAAGGATAATAATACCTGCCATAGTAAAAACTACACTTTCATACTTCACTCAAGCAATAGGGAGCATTCCATCCAGTTTGACCAGTTATCCATGAGAGTAAGGAAAATGTAACACCACAGCGAAACAGACCTGCAGATACGTATTGTGCATCAGTCGGTCAGCAGTTTTTGGAGTGTGGTGGAGGTGAAGCTGTGACATCTCAGATCAGACTGTAGACTGTCTGTCTGTGTGAGGAGGGTGTGTGTTTGTTGGTTTAATGCCCAACAAGGCAGGGCATTCATGTTGTGTGTGTCACATGTGGCCTGAAGCTGTGCTGTGTGTGTGTGTGTGGTGTTAGTTAACAGAGGCCAGGCCATATGTATATATATGTATATATGTATATATATGTATATGTGTATATATATATATAATATATATATATTTCACATCTTTTTTGACCATTATAATTTGAACTTTATTTGTGTACAGAACTTTTGAAAAAAGTAGAGCAGATAATAAATAAACAACACCCGAGTTTAGTTCTTTTTGTTCTCCACGAGGATTTTAGATTAATTAAGTGCTGCACCTAAGCCTTATAATGACAGGGAAAACCCTGATGCCACCCAGCAGTATTCATCATGATGTAATAGATTTTTGTAAAGTTCAAACTGTAAACTGGTTGTAGCTACAATAACAGTCTGTTTCAACAAAGTGTGATGAATTAAATATGTGACAAATTAAGCTGCTTCATCACACTAATCCAAAAATCATCAACCAGTGATATTAAAGATATAGAAACAGCTCCTTCATAACCGCTGGTGACATAAAATAAAAATCAACAAGCATTTCAGCACGTGAGCTAATGTGATGAATGCCGCAGCCAATGAGACATTTGCTCTTTCTAATAATAAAACTGAATCAGGTCAGAACTTCATATTATCAGACGTCTTTGTGTCTCAGAGTCGACCACAGCACCATGTCTCAGCTGCTGGCTGTTTCTTTTTCTGTCTGACTGGATATGTAGGCTAAACAGCGAGTGTCTGGACATCAGGCTGAGGAGGAAACCTGCCGCTCATACTCTATGGATCAGATATCCTCCGCGGCCTGATGACGTGCTCAGTCTACCAGACGCCCCGAACACGCCCTGCACCCAACCAGCAGCCATGAATAATACAACCCACCAGCTAAATGTGGCTTTTCTATTCTGATAAGGAGTCGCACCGACTGAAGCAAAACAAACTGACTCTCTGACCAGCTGAGGACACTGATGACAGACTCTTCATAGATGTTAACAAGCAGCTTGTTGTTGAAACACTGCAGATTACAAATAGAACACACTAACAGCCTGGTCACTGTTTATATACATTTGTTGACTTTTTTCCCAGTGTACTAGTAATACATTTTCATTTATGTAGTTTGTCTCAAATGAAAGGAAACATTATATTTAGGTTAGAGCCTGACCTGTACTAGATTTTGTCGACCAGTTTAATATGTTAGCATAATAAAAATCTAATAATGTATCAGCTAATATTCTTTCAGTGAGAGAGACAGAACTAAACTCTTTTTCATGTGGACACATGTAAGTAAAGAAAGAAATAGAGATGCTAAGGAGTACTAGCAGTAGTTAAATGATTCACATGACCGTAAATATAAACATACAAAACAAAACATGGTCAACTTGAATTAAGGAAATATAACAGAGAGAAAAAGTCTAATGAAATTCTTGATGGTATCAGTCAGCCAGTGTGTGAAAAAAGAAAAGGTTAGATAAGTTATAGTTCTTTCCAAAATAAAAGTAGTTTCCCAAAAGAGTTAAAGGTGTGAATTGCAGGAGTGTAAATTAAAACTTTCTGAATCATTAATGAAACATTGTCATGTAGGTTTCCTCCACTAATCAGAGGGTAGGGGCAGCCTGAATGTAACCCTCAGCACTCTGCTGGTAAAACTTATTGATCTGATTGATCATGATTGATTGATAATCCCATTTTTGTGGCAGTGACGGCCAGAGGACATTGTTTGGAGAGAATTTAGTGAGTGAAACTTACGCTTATTACAAAGAATGCTTTTTAAAGTGTGGTGTTGTGGTTTATTTAGATAGATTAAGAAAATGAAGAACAAAACATGTCAAATATGTTATTTATTAAAGACTGATACTGTCTGTGTAAGGGCATTTTTAAATGTAAAAATGAATCCCTGTCTAATGTTGAATATCATGGAGAAGGAGCCATGTTGCTTCTTTTCAGTGCTGTTGCGTTGCCTGCTGCTGCATACTTACATAGCTTAATGACACTGCAGTAGTTTCATGATGAGTCAGTTATTATTTCTTTTTATCAAAGGTTTTTATGTTTTTAAGAAGATGGCAGACAGAGTGAGGAAGCAAAAACCTGGGAATGATGGGTTATGTTACTCTGCCCTTTGCTAAGAATATCTCTGTCCTGCTGATCTGTGTGTAGAGAGACTGAGACCACAAAAGGCACAGAGGAGGTAAACAAGGACATGATGAGAGAGAGGTAAAGAGATGGATGGAGGAGAAACGAGAGAGGGAGGACAGGCTGGATGGATGATGGATGATGGCTGAAGTTCAGAGCAGTTAACAGCACATGAAGACGTGTTTGCTCTGCCTGGCTTTCAACCATCTCACCCGCTTTACCCATAATCCTTGGCTGTTCTGGCTCGTTGGTCCAGATTATGATCACAATCAAAAAAAAGCAGCACCACAGATCTACTGTTGGAGGAAGAGGAGTCACATCTGTAGCTATTTGACGCCAGCAGAGTCCTTTTTCTCTCCTGGACAAACTGAAGATCAGCTGTAATCTCAGCAGATAATTTATCGACCTCCAGTGTGAAAACACAAACGTGTGCTTACATCACATCTGGCCTTTAAACTCTCCACAGCAGCACAGAGTTCACAACATGTGACCAGTGGGAACATGTTCACATGTTGTCTTACATAAGAGACGGACTGAGGCAGAGAACTTTACTGCAGGTGTTGTTTCTCAGCATCAGGATGTATTTAATCTGATGTACACCTTTATTTATGCATGTAAAACTCTCTGAAAGCAGTCTCTGGTGTAACAAGATGCAGCTGTTTATACCTGGTAAAAATGTAAAGAAGTGACTGGTAGAAATGGAGGGTTCATGTCCCTGGAGCCTCAGGAAACTCATGCTTGTTGGTGTTGTGGGCTGACAGAGCTGTCTTCCTACAGAAACAGCTCAATTTACAGAGACATCTCTGACTCCTACAGCTGATTTGCCACCACCTCAGATTACTCAGGTGCAGGTTTTGCTCCAGAGGACAGAGATCCGATCTCAATGAGGACAACGAGCATGAATTAAAAATGCCAGGTGACATCAGATCGTGTATTATGTGGATAATGAATCTGGACTTTATAGACCAAATAGTTATTCAGATAATCAAGACAATTTCTAGACAATTAGAGTAATTATTAATTGGAGCACTACTTCAGAATTTGAGGCCTAAAACTCCTTGAAGGGACCAGAAACACTGGATCTGGTCTTGTGTTTTTTCTGAGATGGATAAGCATCCTGGGATGTTTTGCAGCATCTTCCCTTTGTTGTTTTTGCTCAGACTGAGCAGCAGCCGGGCTATCAGGTTACTATTGATTCATTTATCATTGAGCGATGATGGAAGATGATCCCACTGCTGTCGGAGCTGCAGAACTTTGGCCTGTGAGCATTTTTACTCTCAGCTGCAGAGAGCTCGTCTTACATCATTAAAGCAGAGAGTGGAGGAAACACATACCAGAAAACTGAAATAAGGAAGTGTGTGTGTGTGTGTGTGTGTGTGCGTGCGTTTTTGTGTTTGTGACTTCACCTACCACCCGTGATAAATGGTGTCCAGTTTAACACACACAGTGGGGTCAGTCCTGACCATCTGTTGTGTCACTGGTCCATCTGTAAGATCTGCAGCTTCTGGCCTTTTCTCAGCTTCAGAGTGTTAATGAAATCTGACCTCATGGAGTGGAAAGACTCACCTGAGAGCCTGGTGCTGTTTTAAAATGGAAGAAACAGCATCTGTCAGGAGACAGTGAGACCGTCGTTACTGAGGAATAAACCCAGACGGGCTGAATCATGACTAAGCAGGAGGCAGAGTCTTGCTGTGACATTGTCCTGAATATTACACAGAAAACAAAACAAAACTGTTTAATCTGAGTCCATGTAGCTTTACTGAAACATCATGGTCTTATCTTCACATTTTCTCATTTTTTCATTTTTTCTATTAGTGTTACTTTTATTGCTGATTAAATATGAAAACATAGTAAATAAAAAGAGTAAAATGCAAGGACATAGTTGGATGCATTTGACCTCTCATGGCTGTCTAGCTTCCAGCTCCTGATTCCTCTCAGCTCAGTGAACAGAGAAATAGAGCATGAGGACATTGATAACCCAGAGTATGACTGGATGATGTACTGCACGGGAGGAGGGAGGAGGAGGAAGGGGGGCGTGGGGTGGGAGGTATGGGGGTGGTGGTGAAGGAATAATAGAGGGCTAATGAAAAGAAGAGGAGGAATAGGAGGGAGAAGATGGGGATTAAAGGGAGGAGGAAGATGAAAAAATAGAGGAAGAGAAGTCAGTAAAGGAAAACAAAGAAATGCTGCTTAACTGTGAAGGATGGTTGTAGTTGGATTTGGACTAAAGATCGCTTGAAGTTTAGGTTTCAATATTTGTAAGTTATTAAATTCATAAATAACTGTGCAATATAGGTCATAAACCTTGCCCCCTTCCATGCTATAAAAATGTCATGATTGACAGCTGTGATTGACTCCTGATTGGGCGGGCTGGTGTGTGAGCACTTGTATCCAGGATATTTTGGTTTCATTTTGGTGGGAGGAAGTGGAGACACATCCGCCATCTTTATATACAGTCAGTGTTCTGCAGAGAGCACATTAAATTATGTACAGCTGATATGATCTGCTACTGTAGGGTTACCCACAGTGTTTTACAGTAGAAGTAGGAACATCTCTGCTAACATCATGAACAACTGAAACATTAGGTTTGAGGAGAAAACACCTCGTTATAAATTAAGGGATTTAGGTTTGATTAAAATCTGAACCCACAGCTCAGTGAATCATGGTGTTTTGCCAAATGGGACCTGGATCCAAAAATGAACCCAACCCTGGTAAATGAGGAGACAAGACCAGACATGTTTGTAGTCTGTCATATTCTGTGATATTTGCAGCTCGACCTTCTGCTGCTGTCCTTCACAAACACACATATATAGTGCATAACTTGTGGAAAGTCAGCTAATGGCCCACACTGTGCCCACCTCCTGCAGTTGTATGGGGGATTTTCTTTCCCCCTTTTAAAGTTTGGATCAAATCCAATTCTGTCTCTCTACTGAAGTTACAGAGCTAAACATATCTGCTGGCAGTCAGCCACACTCAGTCTGTCAGTCCATCACGTCAGTTTACAAACCAGGACCCTGTTACAGTTGATCTTGGCAGTTCAGACGGTTTTCTGCGAGTATTCCTACATGTTTTCCAAAGTTACATAAGAGTGAGTGACTTTGAATATTCACTATACATCCATGACAAAGCATTAGTTTTGTAAGTAACACAAAGAAAATATAAATAAACAAGAAAAGAGAACATAGAGAACCTGAAAATGTACCATCAGGAAAGTGTCATAAAGATAAGAGGCTAGAGGATGGAGAGGACGATGACGTCTTATTTTGCTTTGTCGCTTTACAATCAGCGTTAGCCATCATGATAAAAGTGAAGCCTTAAACTTAAAGCTTCAGACTTAAAGCCATGTGGTTTCTGTTTCCTCCTGCAGGTTCTAGAGCTTCTTTAAATGCTCTGAACCTCCCACAGTGTGTAGGGGAGTTTCTACTGCAGGAGCTGACAGATAAACTCAAACACACATAAAAGACAATTAAATGAAGCTGTAATAGAAGCTCTGAGCTGGTGCACTCCCCTGCAGGCTCTCTCTCTCTGGAGTCTGTTCTAACTGTGTGGCTGATTGTTTGGAGGTGAACCTCAGTGGTGGATGCTGATGAGTCCCAGCACGTCTGACTGTGACTGTGCAGCTCTGTTTCATGACCAATCTGCTGTAAGCTCCATTAGTGAAAGTGACTTTTAAGCATGGTGCAGTCAGTCTCAGCTCATCATGGGATCCTTTTATTTATACGGTTCTATCAATAACACAGCTGTCAAGGTCAGGACATGTGAGCAGCACTGGGGCTTCTCTGTACTCAGGATTCTCAGTAGAAACATTTCCAGATTTTAATATTTTGATTTAATATTAATATTTAGTTTAAAAGGTCAAAGGTCGCTGTGATCTCACAAAACATGTTTTTGGACTTGAGATAATCTGTACAGATTTGGGGCAAATGTTCACTGGATCTCAAAGATGAACCAATTACAATTTGGTGGTCAGAGGTCAAAGGTCACTGTGACCACTAATTAACTGTAATTGGACAGGTTGGTGGAGGAATACAACTACTTTTGATACTGATATCTCTGCTCTTGCAAAATCAGTGTCAGAAGTTCCTTCTTGACCTTGAAAGAAGTAGTTTGACAAAATAATCCACATACGTTTCTGGATCTATACTGTACATAGGATTTAATAACAAGAGGAACCATACAGCGTGGATCTGTAGTTTCTTTGCATTGTCATGATTTCCACCTTCACTGCTGTTAGTTTATTGGTTGCATCTTTCTTCATCACCACCCTCCCTCTCCTGCTGCGTGTCACCACAGTAATCATAGTTTAATAGTTTTCTTATCCATTAAACAAATGAACGTAGTTGACTTTACACCTGGATCGTCATCCATTTGATTCAAATGGACTCTCTGGCTCGTAGCCAAAGACTGAAAGCTTCAGTGTTTGTGGTGAGACAGGAAGTTACCCGTGTCGTGCAGAGTCAGCTGACTCAGCTCAGTGTTTCTCCTGTCTAAAACACACACTTTCACCTGGTATAATGATTTTACAGTTGAAAAGTCTCTTGTGCATCGGCCAACAGCAGTAAAATCTAACTGGATCAATGATGACACATGAAACTTTAAAGACGCTTGAGGCTGTGTGAACCTGTCAAAGCAGTTAATGTTTTATCGCTGAGAAAACATACATTCAGTTGCGTCTGTGTTCTCTGTGTGTGCAGTAACTTTCCCAGTCAGTGGTCACATGATGACACTTTGACCCCTGTGACCCCGTACTTCCAGCCAACATGTTCAACAGGAAAACACGCCAAGTTTTCTCAACGTTGCCTGAAAGCAACCTTTCACCTTGACCCAGTTAAACCTCACTGTTCAAAGACTCTGTCAAATAGTTTTGTCCTCTCTGCTGTGCAAGCAACATGATATAATGACGTGTTCTGTATTTTTTTTAATAAAACAAAACAAGTGAAAGTAAAGTCAAGTAAAACAGCAGAAGTATCACATCTGTCTTTGGATCAATGGATTGTTACAGAAAGTGTTAACTCTCTAACACAAACACATAAGAGTGGGTCAGGATTACAGGCAACCAAACGAAAGAAAGAAAGAAAGAAAGAGAGGGAAGACGAAATGTCAGAGAGAAGAGTAGAAGCAGACACTTTTCAGATGCAGAGCTATAGAGGGAGAGTTGTCATTCTGTCGTGACCTTGTTCATCAGGCTTTAATCCTTCTGTGTTGTTATCACAGCAGTGATTCTGCTGCAGTGCAGCCACACACACACACACACAGGAGGAAAACATGGCTGCAGCATCTCTGAGGTCATCATGACTTGAGGTTTTTCTTTCTTTTTGTTTTTTTTTTTCAGGAATTTGGTTCTACTACTACTACTTCAACTGTTGATCACCTGCATCGTCTGTAGCTTTCTGTTGCTAGAGGTCTCGGAATCAAAACAATAACAAAAGGCAAAGTTTAATGATGCCCGTGAAGTAGTGTGGGATCATGGCATGACAGTTTAAACCACCAACATCTAAAAAATGTATCTTAAAAATGAGGCTTAAAACAGTTTTGACGTTTCTGACACATGCACAAAGCAGATATGACGCCACTGACAGGTGACCAAATGAAATAGATCCTTACCTCGATTGAAATTAAAACTTGATTTGATTTCTTTAGCTTTGAAAATGACTGGAAACGTGGGATAATGTAAGAACAATTTAAGAAATATCACCTAAGTCTGGTTGTTATTAGACATTTTCATGAGGAAAAGTTATAGATTATACCTTTAAATGTAACTAATGACTACTGTCTGTTAAGTGTTAACTGCCAGGTAATTTTCAGTTAATTGTCTGGTATCTGATACATAAACTGTCACTTAACTGTCACACAGGTGTGACTAAACTCTTAGGTAACACCTCACATCACCACCTTAGGTATCACCTAACTGTCAGGTTGAGGGTGTTGATTTATATGCAGGATTGTTCCTGTTTGAGCCTAAACTTAATTAGTGTCAGTTATGGCCATTAAAGACAGTGACTGGAGGTTTTCAGGGCTGTGATGAGTCTTTATGCTGCTGCTTCTTGGCCTGTGACTGTGACACAGCAGTGGGGAAGCTGTGAGTCAGCTCAATACAGCATCTTTTATAGGAAACACTTTATTAATGTAGCTTCCTCTTTACAGTCAGTCTGTAATGGGAAAATGTTAAAACTCTGGGGTGAGTCTCAGTAGGTTTATATAACTCTGTCAGTGAAACACAGCCATAAAGTGTATCTATAACTTGATAATATCAGCCGTTATGTGTAGACTTGACCTCAGATCAGCATTGTGTTCTCTGTTGTGGGGGTGTTATTTAATCTCTGAGGCTCCTCGGGCCAAGCAGATGATCGTTTAAAAATAATCCAGTCATAATGTTCCGACCTCTCTGTTTTTCTCACGCTGAAATCACAAGTTTTCTCAGCTGCGTTGTGCCTCGTTTTGTCCTGTTCAACATTAAGCACATCAGCTGTTTTAACACAGGCTTCTAGAGGAGCTTGTGATGCTCAGTTTTTGATGGTATGGTGGCCTCGGGCGGACAAATGACCAAAGTTGTTTTTTATTTTGTTCTTTCAGCGTCCAGTGCCATGTGCCAACACTGGAAAACGATGTGTTCTTGTTCTTGGATTGATGAGTCTCCTATCAGCTGGAGATTGTGTTTAGTTAGTTTAGTGGCTAATATTAGCATGCTATCACACTAAACTGTTATTTAGGGCTTTTGGATTGATCTGATGATTATTTTCTCGATTAAGCTGAAAACAGTAAAATATCTTTTATAACATTTTAACTGAACATTTCAGGGTTTTTGGATTTCTGGTTGAACAAAACAAGACATGGAAAACATCACCCTTCAGTGATGAGCAATGGGCGTTTCATATTAATTATTTTATTTAAAAAAATGTTATTCATAATTTAAGAATAATCTGCAGATTAATGGATAATGGTCACATTATTCTTACTTTGTAAATGTGACATTTTCCTGCCTTTCTTTGTTTCATATCTCTGTAAATTTCATATAAAAAGAAAGAAGAAATTAGAAATTCTCTTTTGGCTCTGGGAAAATTTGATGAGCATGTATTTTTTTTTTTTTTTTTATCATTTTCTTCCATTTTAAAGTCCAAGCAAATAATCAATCAGATCAGTCAACTGATAATGAAACTTATTAGCTACAGCCCTGCCCTGTTATAAACAGTTCATCAGTCTGTGTGTAACATATTCTGGGAGTTACTTGTAGTGAAGTGTTGTCACTGTGGCTTCGTCTGCTTCTGCTCAAAGACAAACTAAAGTGACACTCCGCCCAAAATCTGCCTTTTTAGTGTCAAACACTCTCACACCCCTGAAGAACTGAAACAGGCTGGCCTTGTTTTTTCCTGCCTCAGGGTTTATATCCTGTGTGTGTGTGTGTGTGTGTGTGTCTGTGTGTGTGTGTGTGTGTGTGTGTGTGTGTCAGGATAGAATGGGTGTGTCTTGTGAAACATTCATCTGATTGCTATCTGTCATTTTCTGTTGGAGATACAGGAACAGCTAAATGTTTTTATTAGGGGTGTGGTCTGAGTGTGTCTGTGTGTGTGTGTGTGTCTCACACATAAGAGAGAGAGAGGTGGTTAATGTGTTACTTCCACACTAACCACACACGTGTCTGAACTCAGCCTGCAGTGTTGAAGCTGAAGATCAGTCCAGGAGCCACATCTTTCAGTTGCATGTTAGCATGATTCAGTTTGTTAATCATGCTAACAGTTTCTGTCAGAGCTGCAGCTTCCCATTGGATTTTCATTTCACTCTGTACTGCAAATTATTACAGAGACTTAGTGTGTGTGTGTGAGACAAATCTCTCAACAACCACAACCAGACTCATCTTTGAAGTCTACAGTGGAGTTTTCTGTTGGCTCATAATGTCTGAAATATCCAACAAACAGAATAAACAAGAAGCTTGTTCAAATGTTCAAACATTGATTCATCACTCAGTTTCTTAAATGTTAGAAAACAGTGAAAAAGTCACTCTTATACTGGATTTTTTTTAGAGGTTTAAATACCCTGAAACAGACACTGATAACCACAGTACAAACATCCACAACATCATATCACGATACATGAGGATGGAACCATGATACACTCTTCACCCCCACCCTCCCAAATCCAATCCAATCCATCCAATTTGATGCAGATTCATTTTCTCCAGATTGATTGATTGATTAAGCTTCAGTGCTACAGTGACACAGTAAATGTTCTCTAAAACTCACTGGTCAGCTCTGTTAACCTGTTAATAATCTTGTAGCTAACTGATGAACCAACAGGCTTGTTTGGAAAAAGTATTAGGTTCTGGCTTTGGGTCATGTTTACTACGTGTATTAGATGACATGCATGGTGTCTGTGAGCTGTTAAAAAGTCTGTTTTGTAAATATTTAATGAGGTAGAAGCAGAATCCAAACAATAAAATCAGCTGGGATATGGCATTTTGTATGCTGCTGGGCCACAGTTTTGAATACTGGGGCGAGTTTACAGCATCACAAGTTTACTCCCAGAAAGAAATTCAAACCTCCTCTACTACAAAGCACTGTGCAAATATCATTTTTGGTTACTAATGTGGCTTTTATTGGAGCTGGATGTCTAACAAAAAGTATGTGTAAGTTTTAACGTTGGCTCCTCTCTAAGAATTATAACCTCTGTGAAAAATTCTTGTATCTTTCCCACTTGTTCTGCCCGTGTGCTGAAGTTGCCCTGAAAGACCGCTAATAAAATTAGTTTTACTCTAAAAAGGTCTCACACAGAACTGACAGCTGAGCACAACAGAGAACTTGATGCCTGTGTAAAAGAAAAAAAAAAAAAAAGATTGTTCTTATATCAGTCTCCATCTTTCTCCTCCTCCAGCTCCTCTTGCTCAGTGTCTCCATGGTGAAGTGGGCAGGGTCTGATGTCAGCCCCCTCTCGTCGACCCTCCTGCCATGCCCACCATGGTTTCCAGGTTGCCCAAATTCGGTTTGAGGCCCAAATCTGCCACAGCCCCAGTGGTGCCCAGATGGGTCCAACTGCTAACACCGGCACCTTCACCAGCACTGCAGTGACCAGCACCCGCCTCACTAACGGGTTCTACCATCATCCTGGCCCGGCGGGGGTCAACGGGAGTTTAACTGCGCCTCCCTCCTCTGTTAAGCAGAATGGATTCATCAGAGTGCCGACTTCATTCAGCATGAAATTGAGGAAAGAAAATGGGACGATGGAGGATGGAGGGGTGGATGAAGAGGGGGAATTGAGAAGAGGAAAGGACGGGAATGTTGGGCAGAACCGCTCCGGTAACAACATCCATCAGTATTATTCCAACGACCACATGGATCACCAGTGGTGTCCCAGCGTGATGCAAAAAAACGACGACCTCCTCTGCAGGAAAGGGGCGTGGTTTTGGCCAACCTGTGACATCCACATCAATGCCATTACCACAGTCCAGCCCCAGAACTCTTCCTGGTTCTAAAAGCGGATCTCATGGTTCCAAACCAAGCCAGACTGCATCTGGACTGACCAACGGCACAAAACAGACCCTAAATGGTCTTCCTGGATCTAAACCACGGAGCGGAACCAATGGTTATCTAAGACGGCCTCAGAATTTTCCTCGTCCCAGTAGTTCTAGGCCAGGCTCTGGTCCTGGTTCTCGATCTGGTTCCCCCCTCCAAAAGAAAGCAGCAGCCAGTCGCTCATACTCCAGTGACAGCCTTGGGTCTGCTCCATCGTCCAACTCACTGAGAGACAGGTTTCGGTCACGTAGCCTCAC